>NC_091262.1:82411666-82716944 GCF_042477335.2 Ovis canadensis
GCACTTGGTGCCAAGCATTGCCTCTTGCACCCCTGCCATTTCACAGCACCCTTCAGGTGCTCTGGTGAGTTTCTCCTGATGCCTGCGTCTCCTTGTGTTAAGCAATGATGCGCTACTTGCATCTGAGCTTCATCTTAAGACCTGAAGTCGTAAGGGGGCGCTGGTACATTTTCTAGGTGAAGAGAACCTGGGGGTGGGGGTGGGATTCCCTGGGCAGGGAACCCAGGGGGACTCTGTGTGACCCCACAGACAGCAGCCCACCAGGCACCCCCGTCCCTGGGATTCTCCAGGCAAGGACACTGGAGTGGGTTGCCATTTCCTTCTCCAATGCATGAAGGTGAAAAGTGAAAGTCAAGTCGCTCAGTCGTGCCCAACTCTTAGCGACCCCATGGACTGCAGCCCACCAGGCTCCTCCGTCCATGGGATTCTCCAGGCAAGAGTACTGGAGTGGGCTGCCATCGTCTTCTCCGTGTATGTCTCTGTGTGTGTGCTATAAATGTGATATAGTCGACCTCTGGATGGTGTTATCAAAATTAATTAGTAAAAGAGCTCTACTTATTTGACTTAAAAGTAAGCCCTTACAAATCAAATATTTCTAAACGTAGCAAAAAATCAAGTCAAACGTTTAGAGCATCGTGTGATCTAGGGTTAGTCTTCAAAATACGAAAGCAAGTTTAGGTTGTTGGTTTGATCGATACGAACATCTCTTTAGATTCATCAACATCAATTATAATACTTTTTTTTGGTACCTAGTTTTCCTAAAAGTCAATAAGTTTGTGTTATCTGTTATAATATTTGTCAACAAGAAGATTAACTTGGTGCGATGTGTGTGCGAGCTCGGTCACTTCAGTCATGTCTGACTCTTTGTGACCCTATGGGCTGTAGCCCGCCAAGCTCCCCATCCGTGGAATTCTCCAAGCAAGATACTGGATTGGGCAGCCATGCTCTCCCCCAGGGGATCTTCCTGACCCAGGGATTGAACCTGTGTCTCCTGCATTATGGGCAGACTCTTTTTTTTTTTTTACCAATAAATCATCTCTTTTTTTTTAACTTGAAAAAATCAGCTTTTATTATATTATTTTTATCAATAATTACGTAGGTAAAAAGCCACCCTAGTTATAAACAGTAAATAACAGAAAGTGATGAAAGGTATCCTTACTCCCTGCCTACACAGAGGCAGACGTTGCTACGCCCCACGTGCATCCTTCCAGAAATATACCTTCGCCTTTGTTTATGCGTCTTTAAAGACATTGCTGTTGTTTCTGTTCAGTTGCTCTTTGAGACCCTGTGGACTGCAGCATGCCAGGCTTCCCTATCCTTCACTATTTCCAGGAGTTTAGTCTTTTTTTAAAAAAAAATTTAATTAATTTTAATTGGAGGCTAATAACTTTACAATATTGTGGTGGTTTTTGCCTTACAGCGACATGAATCAGCCATGGGTGTACATGTGTCTCCCATCCTGAACTCCCCTCCTACCCCCCTCCCCATCCCATCCCTCCGGGTTGTCTCAGAGTGCCGGCTTTGAGTGCCCGGCTTCGTGCATCAGACTTGCCCTGGGCATCTATTTCACATATGGTGACATGCGTGTTTCAATGCCACTCTCTCAAGTCATCCACCCTCGCCTTCTCCCAGAGTCCAGAAGTCTGTTCTTTACATCTGTGTCTCCTTGCTGTCTTCCACATAGAGTTGTCATTACCGTCTTTCTAAGTTCCACACCTATGCATTAATATACTGCGCTGGTGTCTCTCTTTCTGACTGACTTCACTCTGTGTAACAGGCTCCAGTTTCATCCATCGGATTAGAACTGACTCAAATGCATTACTTATAGCTGAGTAATGGTCCGTTGTGCATACGTACCGCAACTTTCACAGCCGTTCGTCTGCGACGGACGTCTAGGTTGCTTCCCTGTCCTGGCTGTTGTAAACAGTTGCAGGCGATTCTTTACCACTGAACCACCAGGGAAGCCCCTGATAGCATGATATTTTCATAGATATTGAAACAGAGATAAATGGGATAAAAGTTTTTAGGTGAACTCTTTAAAAACAATTATGTCCTATAGTATGCCTACCTAAAAATAGCTTCTCTGGATTTTTGGTAACTTAAAGCTTTTAGAGTTTTGCTAAATTAAATAAAGTAATGGGAATTCACTGAATGTCCAGATTATTTCCAATTGAGATGGAAATGCTGACACATCTATTGCTAAGCGTTAATTGCTTAGCACCAATTGCTAAATTCACCTGCTTTGTCTTATTAGGGAAAATCTAAAGGTGTTTGGGTTTATTGAACACGTCTTGTACCGTACTGAGAAAAGAGATTATGCTGTGAGAAAATGTTTGTTTCTAGAATTTATGAAGTGTGTTCATAAGTTTGCTGATCAGGAACTGCCGGCATGACAATCATTTCTCTTGCCGCTTGGTTTTTGCTAGAGATTAAGGTTTCTAAAGAGTTAAAAACTATAATATATACAATTAAATCCTCACGAAATAATTGGAGAAGCATCTCAGTATTCAAGGAAGATAATAAGATGTATGTTTTTAGTAAAATAAAGTTTGAAGAATGGAAATGCATTTTGTTAAGGGAAAGGAGAATGCTATTGTCCTAAAGCATCTTAGAGATATTAAACTAATTGTGCTGGCTTGGTGTATCATGTTACATGGGAAGCAAGGTCAAGCAAAAGTAACATTAAGCTTCCTTTCTGTTATGCAGGTATAAGTGTATATTATAAGTGTTCCAGAAACGATATGAAATTCCTGGAAATCGTACATGTTCTGACATAAAATGCTATCTGTCATCAAAATTGAGGCTCCCATTAAAGAACTGAACCCGAGTATTTGGGAAATGCCCTCGCTGACTTTCATGCCAAGGCAACGGCAGCCGACCATAGCAATGATGGCACGTGTAGATAGAGTCCGTCCTGCTTCTACAGAATTAACCCCTCATTGTCAGACTTCTGCCATCCTGAGGTCCTTAGAACAGTCTGCTCCTAAATCAGAGATATTAGACGGTAAACGACAGCTGTGAGTTGAGCAGTTGGGGCTTTGGGAAACCCAAGGTGGCTGCTTGGCTCCTCCTGGCTCCCAGGCAAACACTGCTTTTCATTTGGTGGGTTAAAGCCTTCCTTTGCTGCAAGGCTAATGCCCTCACAGAGACGAATAAGCTGATAGAAATTGTGTTTTCCACTTAGGGTTATGCTTTCCACAATCTCCAGTGATCCAGGCACCCAGTTTATTGGGCAAATCATACTAATCTTGACAAAAGCCTCACAAACTTCTTAAAAATGATCCCTGTGAGTGTGCTCCTCAGTGATCAGGCAGGGTCAACACAGTGATGGAGAAACTGGACTCGAGCGGAACTGAAAATAATTACATGGGATTGAATGAGCTGATAAACGCGATTATAACTTTCATGACTTTTTATCTGAATGTTACTGTTTTTGTAATCTTTGCTTTCCAGATAAGGGAACCTTTCCCCCTTAAGCTAATTATGACTTACAGCAATTTGGTAAATTATACCTTTGCAAAGTAGAATTGAAAACCCGTATCTTATCTTTCCTCTCTACCTGATCCTTCCAGAATTTGGGAACTCTCGGGTTCCCAGCAGCCTTTCCAGGTGAATAGAGAAGGCTGCTTCCTGGCAAATATAAGAACCTCAAGATATTCTGAAATATTCCTCAAGAAGAGAGGAATCCGCCTACATCTGCGGGTGTTGCAGGAGGGATCTAATGACATGGCTTTCCTGACCTTGAGAGGCCTTGCAAAAGTTCACTCTGAGATCCCCGTACAAAGTCACAGTAAAACCAAGTTTGGAGAACCTAACTGACCGATAGGGTTCCCCAGGTGGCTCAGTGGTAAAGAACCCGCCTGCCGAGCAGGGGACGCAGGTTCCGTCCCTGGGTCGGGAAGATCCCCTGGAGAAGGAAATGGCAACCCACTCCAGTGTTCCTGCCTGGGAAATCCCAGGGACAGAGGAGGCTGGGGGGCTACAGTCCATGGAGTTGCAAAGAGTCAGACACAACAACTAAGCAACCACAACAAACATGATCAATTACATCAATGCAAATAATCATACCAAACTTATTAAAAATCAGGCTTCTTTTGCAAACCAGTTAGCTTACACTTGACTATATTTGGTAAAAATGAAGATAATTCAAAGACAAAAATTAAGTTTCAATAATATATTTTCATGGATATTAAAGTTTTCTATATTCTGAAGTTTTGTATTTAATACATACACATAAGATGTCTCTTTGTTTCTAAGCTGACATTACTGTAAGGTGTAATTAAGTTATTAAAAGGATATTCTAGGCTTGTTTCTGAAGCTATCAGAGTCTATCTTTGGAGGAAGATGAGCTGCCCTGTGACCTGCCCTCAGGAGACTGTGCATACTGAAAAAGATACCATTTTAGAGGCTTTCGGTCTGACCTGGAAGGACTCTTATCAGGCACTTATAACTAGCTCTTGCACAGTGACACTGAAGAGAATTGACTCTTGAATTAATATTTTCCACTGAAAAGGGGCCTGTGCATGGAACTGGTCTATAGAGACACTGCCAACCTCAAACTCACCTTAAAACTGCTGTCAAGCCAGGATGAGGAGAAGGTGGCAACGGTGGTCGACGGACGGCCCAGGAAGCTGGGCCAGGCCTGTGAGCCCCATCCTCCTAGCTCAGCCGAGCCGTGTATCCAATGCTCGTCTTCCTATCTGAACTGAAATTTGCCATTTTACTGCTAACGATACTTTCGCCCCCAGCATTCAGGATGGAAGGGAAATTCTCCAGTAAAATTGTTACAGGGCTTCCCTGGTGCCTCAGTGGTAAAGAACCGCCTGTCAATGCAGGAGACGGGGGTTCGATCCCCGGGTTGGAAAGGCCCCTTGGAGAAGGTAATGGCAACTCACTCCTGTATTCTTGCCTGGGAAGTTCCAAGGACAGAGGAGCCTGGCAGGCTACACTCATGGGGTTGCAAAGAGTTGGCAACGGAAACTGTCATAAAGCATAGCTCCTGGGATAAGCCCCTCATAGTACCCATCCATGGCCGGTCGGATTCTCCTAGCATGACCCCTCACCCAGACCACCTGCCCTCTGACCTGACCTTTCAGGTTCAGATTCTCCAGCATTCTAATATGCCCATCCCTGTCTGATACCATCCTCTGTTCTCAGAGACTGGACATATTTACCCCAGGACACCCTCACTTTATTCCCTACTGAACTGAAAAATGTCTTAATGAGAAAAACGCAAGGAAATTGTGTCAACAACTCCCTTGTATCAAGAGTCTAGTTGACTTTTGGAAAGCCTACAAGAGAAATGACCCATAGTTTAATAAGACTGTGTTGACCGAACCCTCAGTTCATGGGGCTATCAATGGGGAACCCTGGCGGGGATTGCCTGCGCTTCCCAGGTTCTGGCTTCACGCGTGGGGTTGGAACCGACCCAGCTTCCCAGGGATGGGCACACAAATGTCTCAACAGCTGACAAACATTGCCCCGCTGTGTACACACCAGGAAACGGACGAGCCTCTTTCTGTCCTCAATACAGAGTTAAGAGATCCATGTTAGCGAGATAGCAGGATAGCTGAGACCGAAATCTTTTGGGAACTGTAGTCCTCATGCAGAAATGTTTGTAAGCAGAGGCATGCTCAGAAACCTGTTGCATCAGCCACCACGGGCCCAGTAACCGGAAAGATTGCAAACGGCATTGCAGCACCATGCGCGTCCCCGTTTCTCAGCCCCGGCCGCGTCAGACAACAGGGCTGCCTGAGGCTGTCTACCAGCTAGACCCAGAAGTGTGTGAAGTACTCATAATACTCATTTACCTCTGGAGAAGTGCAGACGCCCCTAGAAAGAACTTCCCAAAAGGCAGAATATTCAGGTGGAAACCAAAACTGACCCTAAAATTACGCTTTGTGGGCTTCTCTCGGGAACAGACAATTCCCTTTCTACTCTGCTCTTCGCAGACGATTGCTGTTTCCACAATGTGTACCTCCTTCTCTTCTTACCCGTCCAGCTGCTCCTGGCCCGCATCACCGCTGTTAACCGCACACGCAAAATGTTTGTGCAACAAGTTGTTATCACTGATAATACGCAGAGCCTGTAAAGTGCTTCTTTATCAGCATATACCTCTGTTTTTGTCTAGTTTATTCATTAAAAAAAAAAAAAGGAGCATACTTAGTACTGAGGGACATGAATGACCCAGGTAGCCATCACCCCGGAATCAAGGAGCAGAAGTTTTTGCATTGAAGCGCAGTTTATTTACAATGCCGTGTTAATATCAGGCTCATCGCAAAGTGATTCAGATTATATATATACACATAACTGACATATATCGTCATTTGTTTTTCTTGTATTTTCCTTATAATATTTATTATATAAATGTTACATAGGTGAGTGAAGTCGCTCAGTCGTGTCCGACTCTTTGCAACCCCATGGACTGTAGCCTACCAGACTCCTCTGTCCATGGGCTTTTCCAGGCAATAGTCCTGGAGTGGATTGCCATTTTCTTCTCCAGGGGATCTTCCCAACCCAGGACTCGAAGCCGGGTCTCCCGCACTGTAGACAGATGCTTTACCATCTGAGCCACCAGGGGATCGACCATTTATGTATAATGTACACGTATGCTCTTTCCCATTACAGGTATTGTAAGACTCTGGGTGTAGCTCTCTGTGCTACGTAGTAGGGCTTCGCTGTCTCTCTGATTTACGCACAGCAGCACATGTGTGCAAGTCTCTTCAGTCACGTCTGACGCTTTGCAACCCTTTGGGTAGTAACTAGCCCACCAGAGCCCTCTGTCTCTGGAGTTCTCCAGGCAAGAATAGTGGAGTGGGTTGCCATGCCCTCCTTCAGAGGATCTTCCCAACCCAGGGATCAGACCCGCATCTCCTCGGTGGCAAGTGGGTTCTTTCCCACTAGCGCCACCTGGGAAGCCCATAGTGAACACCTGTTAATCCCAGACTCCTAATTTATACCCCTCTCCACTTTCCCCTGGAGAAGGCGATGGCACCCAGCTCCAGTACTCTTGCCTGCGAAATCCCTTGGACAGAGGAGCCTGGTGGGCTGCAGTCCATGGGGTCGCTGAGGGTCAGACACAACTTAGCGACTTGACTCACTTTTCACTTTCATGCACTGGAGAATGAAATGGCAACCCACTCCAGTGTTCTTGCCTGGAGAATCCCAGGGACGGGGGAGCCTGGTGGGCTGCTGTCTATGGGGTCGCACAGAGTCGGACACGACTGCAGTGACTTAGCAGCAGCAGCAGCAGCCACTTTCCCCTTTGGTAGTTTATTTTCTGCGTCTGTGAGTCTATTTCTGCTTTGTTTAGATTCCACATATAAGTAATATCACAGGATATCTGCCTTTCTCTGACTTCACTTAGTATGATCATATTTAGATCCATCCAAGTTTCTACAAATGACTTCATTCCACTCTGGCTTCCCACGTGGGTCAGTAGTAAAGAATTCGCCTGCCAAACAGGAGACACAGGTTTGATCCCTGGGTTGGGAACAGCCCCTGGGGAAGGACGTGGCAACCCACTCCAGTGTTCTTGCCTAAAGAATCCCATGGACAGAGAAGCCTGGTGGGCTACAGTCCAAAGGGCCCCAAGGGGTAGGGCACGACTTGGTGACTAAACAGCAGTATTCCATCACACATGTGTGCGTGGCATTTTCTCTATCCATTCACCTGCTGGTGGACATTTAGGCTGCTTTCACACCTTGGCTGTTATAAACAGAGCTTCAGCGAACATTGGGGTGTGTGTATCTTATGAACTAGAGTTTCCATTTTTTTTCTAAATGTGTGTCCAGGAATGGGGCCGCTGGATCACACGGTAGCTCTATTTTTTTTAGTTTTTTAAGGTCCTGCCACTGTTTCCCATAACGGTCGTATCAATTGACGTTCCCACCAACAGCGCAGGAGAGTCCTCTTTGCTCTACGCCTTCCCCAGCAACTGCTACTTAAAGACTTTTTGATGATGGCCGTTCTGACCAACATGAGGTGATGCCTCCTTGTCCTTTTGATTTGGATTTCTCTAATGATCTGTGATGTTGAGCATAATTTCATGTGCCTCTAGACTACATGTTTTTCTTTGGAGAAATGTCTATTTGGGTCTTCTGCTCAACTGTTGACTGGTTTTTTTTTTTTTTAATTTTCATTGAACCCTATGAACTGGTTGTATATTTTGGAGATTAAGCCCTTGCTGGTCTCTTCCATTGCAAATATTTTCTCCCATTCTGTAGGTTGTCTTTTCATTTTGTTTATGGTTTCCTTTGCTCTGCAAAACTGTTAAATTTAATTAAGTAAGGGACAAATATTTTGATCAATGCTTTGGATCAATATATTTCAATGCTTTTCTATTGAAAGATTTATGATTGAAAGGAGGAAGTAATTAAAAAATGCTCACATATTGAAGTGCAGGGAAGTCATTCTGGCTCATGCTTCTCCAGAGCAGTTTCTCAGAGTGATCTGGGGAGCCGGCTTCTGGTCTATAGGCCTTAGTTTGGCTCAAATGCAACTCTTTTCTACTATTATAGACTATGTATTGATTATTATAGACTATGTATTGATTATTCTTGTTGACAGTTTAGATGTCTCAAAAAAGAGGATATCCAAATGGCTAATAAATACGGGAAGACATGCTCAGTGCCCTTGCTGGGTACAGAAATGCACATTAAAACTAACATAGATAGTACTGTGCCCGCCAGAATAGCTAAAACGGAAAGCTGAAAAATTCCACCTTTTGATGAGGCTGTGAAGCAGCTGGAACCCTCATACACTCTGTTTAGCTTGGAAATTGGCAAGAAACTTTGGGGAAATATCTCACGAAACTTCTAATGCTTGCCACCATGTTTTCACTCCTAGCTATAGATCAATAGAAACGGGTAAAAATTTTCCCAAAAGGCACGACTAGGGATGAACACAGCCGGGACTTGCCCGGTAGTCCAGCGGTTAGGACTGCATGCTTCCCTTGCAGGGAATGGGAGTTCAGTCCCCGGTCAGGGACTAAGATCCTGCAAGCTGCACCGCATGGCCGAGACGTAGAAAAGGAATGGCTATGGCAGCTCCGTTTATAATAGCCCCGGAAGAGTGGGGGGCAACGTGCGGAGTGCTCACCCAGTCCGTCGGTCAGTCAGTTCAGTTCAGTCGCTCAGTCATGTCTGACTCTCAGCGACCCCATGGACTGCAGCACGCCAGGCCTCCCTGTCCATCGCCAGCTCCCAGAATTCACTCAGACTCATATCCATCGAGTCAGTGATGCCATCCAACCATCTCATCCTCTGTCATCCCCTTCTCCTCCTGCCTTCAATCTTTCCCAGCATCAGGGTGTTTTCCAATGAGTCAGTTCTTCACATCAGGTGGCCAAAGTATGGGAGTTTCAGCTTCAGCATCAGTCCTTCCAGTGACTATTCAGGACTGATTTCCTTTTGGATGGACTGGTTGGATCTCCTTGCAGTCCAAGGAACTCTCGAGAGTCTTCTCCAACCACAGTTCTGATACACAGTTGCTGAGCTGTGCATCGGTGAGATTCACAAACTCCATGGACACAGAACCATGTGTGAATCTTTCAAGCAAAACAGGGCATGAAAGGAGTCAGACCAGGACCAGAACGTTTTGAATGAGCCCAGTATGTGCAGTGTGAAACAGGCTAAGGAGTCGAATACCTGCTGTTAGAAGTCAAGCTGGCAGCCAGTCAGGCTTGGTTGGGGCGTGACGAAATGGAAGAGGCACAGAGGTTTCTGGGCGTGAGGGCACGGCCGCGTCTTTATCTGGAGTTGGGTCGGCGCGCGTGACTCTGTCCTTTTCCGTGTGACTGGCGTGCTGCAGAGAAGTTTACCAGGGAAGCGTGACCACATGGACACACGTGTGAAGATGCTCGCTGCGGTCTTTTCTACAGCAGAGGAAACATGGGCACAGCCTGAAGGCCCATTGATGAGGAGAAGGTGTAAGTAGCTTGTTGACTATTAATCTTATGAACGGAGCTGGAACGAACCGAGTGGACTTAAACGGGCTGGCGTGAGGCAGATACACAAAGCGCAGTGTGAGTGGACAAGCCAGCCTGCAAGGCAGCGCAAGCCACGTCAGCATGCAGAGGTCCGAGTGCACGCCGCTACAGATTACGCAGTGGGCTGGCCGCAAGTTCATTCGAGGTTTTCCATGTGATGATGTGGACACCTGAACAAACTATTTGTCCAACCCGCTATTTCTACGCAAACACATAGAAGCGTAGAATAAGCAAAGCGCACCAGCTGTCCTGGCGGTTTTTTCCCTGGAGACTAGAACTGAGGATGGAGGTCAGAGGTATTTTATGTCTATATGTATATATATAAACTATATATTAATATAATGCTGCTGCTGCTAAGTCGCTTCAGTCATGTCCGACTTTGTGTAACCCCATAGATGGCAGCCCGCCAGGCTCCCCCTTCTGCGGGATTCTCCAGGCAAGAATACTGGAGTGGGCTGCCACTTCCTTCTCCAATTACTCTAATGACATTGCGTTTTATTGCATTTTACCACAATGACAATGGAATCATGATTACTCGGGTAATTTAAAATAATACTTCAAATGATCAATGGAAGGTTCCAAAGGGACATTTCCTAGGTGAATAAAAAATAAACAAATACTTTCAATATATTCAAAAAGTTGAAATTGTGTTAATACCATGACATTAGCTTATTTTGAAGGGTTAAAACTAGAAATTATTAACAAAGGTCTAAATTAGAAATCTCTACCAGCTGCTGATTAAAAAGTACTCCTGTGAACATAACATTTGAGGAAAAAGGAAAAAAGAAATATTACTTAAATTCTAGAATATCAGAAAAATAATGAAATTACAGCAACAAATGGGTTTCTACAAAGCTGTCGTCAAAGATGAAGTCACATCTTTAAATGCTTTCATTATCAAACAAAGAAAAAAAGATCAAAAGTTTCAAGTCAATGATTTTTTTAAGGTAGTTGCAAGGAAGTTTAAAACAGTGAAGATAATAGCATAAATTATTAAATTAAAGAAACAGAAAAATGAGAATTGATGAGCAGATTAAGACCTAAGAGATAAGTAAATCAAAGAGCTAAGTCTTTGAAAGATTTAACAGAACAGACCAGACTCTGGCTGATCTAGTGACTACAAAGGAGGAGGGAGTGTGAAATAGCAACGAAGCAAAATTGTAAATCATATAAGTGATAAAAAACAAGCAATTTTTAAAATTGACAAGAAATTGCTTGCACTGTTGTATGTTAATAAATCTGAATGAAAACAGATAAATTATCAAAGTTGACATTAAAAGAGCTAAGCAATATGCATAAATAGTTATCCCTGAAAAAAAAAGTTAAAAATAGAAAAGATTCCAAAAGGGGTTCCAGACTTAGGCAGTCTTGCTGTTGAGATACTGTGAACATTTAAGGCATGATTAATTCCAAAATCGTGTACTCAGTTTTAGAAACTTATAAATTTGGAAGACTTGTCAAGTAATTTTGACAAATATAACTTGCCATTTGTTCTTCAAACTTTATTACTTAGGAATTGCATAGAAAGACGCCACTATATCATACAGGGAAAGAACAATTGGGTTTACCAAGGTCAACATAATTTTTAAATGCAGAACTTTTCAAAATATTTAACTTGCAAATGTGCATTGTGACTTTTAACAAGAGCAATAATAGGATCTCAGTGTTCCCCAATCTTATTTGTCCAGCCAAAGAACCATTTCTACCTGGAGGTATCTCTTGGGGTGGGGTTCCTTTGGGAAAGTCTGCTATAAATATAAAAATTCACACAAAGTAAAAAATGAAATACTAGCAAATAAAATTCAGCTGCATGCTTCATTAACAATTTATCAAGCTGACCATGAGAAAGAATAATTTAACATAATACAATTATTTAGCAGTGTACAATTCATTAATAGGCTTGCAAATATTACCTACATAAATGTTGAAATATCATTCAAAAAAGTTTTAAATATATTTCAATAAAAATAGTAAATGCCAAAAGCTTTTAAATACATAAAGCACTTTCTATGTAGCTACTTTGGACTGCAAGGAGATCCAACCAGTCCATCCGAAAGGAAATCAGTCCTGAATAGTCACTGGAAGGACTGATGCTGAAGCTGAAACTCCAATACTGTGGCCACCTGACATGAAGAACTGACTCATTAGAAAAGACCCTGATGCTGGGAAAGACTGAAGGCAGGAGCAGAAGGGGACGAAAGAGAATGAGATGGCTGGATGACATCACTGACTCGATGGACATGAGTTTGAGTAAAGTCCGGGAGTTGGTGACGGACAGGGAGGCCTGGCGTGCTGCGGTCCATGGGGCCTCAGAGTTGGATATGACTGAACAACTGAACTGAACTGAACTGATGTAGCTACTTAATGGAGAAGGACATGGCAACCCACTCCAATATTCTTCCCTAGAGAATCCCATGGACAGAGGAGCCTGGTTGCTGTCCATAGGGTCGCACAGAGTCGAATACAACTGAAGCGACTTAGCAGCAGCGGCAGCTACTTAATAAATATGTGTACTAAAACACAAGAAAATTACAAAGCAAATGACTTTGTGAAAATATTCACAACAAATACTGTGCACAGAGAAAGGTCTATTAAAAGTCCTCGACAAAGACCCTATCATCTCAAATAAAACTGGCAAATGACAATCATAAATAAAGGGCTTGTTGCTCAGTCACTGAGTTTTGTCCGACTCTGTGACCCCATGGACTGCAGCACACCAAGATTCCCTGTCTTTCACTATCTTCTGGAATTTGCTCAAACTCATGTCCATTAAGTCGGTGATGCTATCTAACCATCTTACTCTCTGCCGCCCCCTTCTCCTTTTGCCTTCAATCTTTTCCAGCATTAGAGTCTTTTCCAATGAGTTGGCTCTTCCCATCAGGTGATCAAAGTATTGGAGCTTCAGTTTCAGCATCAGTCCTTCCAATGAATATTCAGGGTGGATTTTCTTTAGGATTGACTGGTCTGTCTAAGGGACTCTTAAGAGTCTTCTCCAGCATCATAGCTCAAAAATATCAATTCACTGTCACTCAGCTTTCTGGATGGTTCAGCTCTCACATCCATACGTGACTAGATGAACCTTTGTCAGCCAAGTGCGTCTTTGTTTTCTAATGCACTGTCCAGGCTTCTCGTAGCTTTCTTTCCAAGGAGCAAGTGTGTTTTAATCTCACGGCTGCAGTCACCGTCTGCAGCGATACTGGAGCCAAAGAAAAAATCTGTCGCTGCTTCCACTTTTCCCCATCTATTTGCCTGAAGTGATGGGACTGGATGCCATGATCTTAGGGTTTTGAATGTTGAGTTTTAAGCCAGCTTTTTCACTCCTCTTTCATTCTCATGAAGAGGCTCTTTAGTCCCTCTTCACTGTCTGCCATTAGAATGATAAGCCTAGACCGTGGGTTCAAAAGCAGAAATATCACTTTGCCAACAAAGGTCTGTAGAGTCAAAGTTGTGGTTTCCCAGTAGTCACGTACAGATGTGAGAATTGGACCATAAGGAAGGCTAAGCACCGAAGAACTGATGCTTTCAAATTGTGGTGCTGGAGAAGTCTCGAGAGTCTCTTGAACTGCAAGGAGATCAAACCAGTCAATTCTAAAGGAAATCAACTCTGAATATTCATTGGAAGGGCTGATGCTGAAGTTGAAACTCTAATACTTTGGCCGCTTGAATCAAAGAGCAGATTCATTGGAAAAGACCTTGATCCTGGGAAAGATTGAGTGCAGGAGGAGAAGGGGAAGAGAGAATGAGACTGTTGGATGGCATCACTGACTAAATGGACATGAGTTTGAGTAAAGTCCAGGATAGTGCAGGACAGGGAAGCCTGGTGTGCTGAAGTCCGTGGGGTCCCAAAGTGTGGGACGTGACTGAGGGACCGAACAGCAACAATCTGCCTATCTGAGGTTGTTGATTTCTCTCGGCAATCTTGATTCCAGCTTGTGATTCATCCAGCCTGGCATTCTGTGTGATGCACCCTGCATAGAAATTAAATAAACAGGGTGACAATACAGCCTTGAACTCCTTTCCCAATTTTGAACGTTGTTCAAATGTCCATTGTTCCATGTCCAGTTCTAACTGTTGCTTCTTGACCTGCATACAGGTTTCCCAGGAGACAGGTAAGGTGGTCTGGTATTCCCATCTCTTGAAGAATTTTCCTGTTTGTTGTGACCCGCGTAAAGTCTTTAGCATAGTCAGAAGTAGCATGAATCAGAAGTAGATGCTTTTCTTGTATTCTCTTGCTTTCTCTATGATCCAATGGATGATGGCAATTTGATCAACAAATTGATCATTTGATATTGGCTCCTCTTCCTTTTCTAAACCCAATCTGTACATCTGAAAGTTCCCAGTTCACACACTGCTAAAGCCTAGCTTGAAGAATTTTGAGCCCAACTTAAAGAATTTTGAGCATAGCTTTGCTAGCATGTGTATTGAGCACAATTACATAGTATTTTGAACATTCTTTGACATTGCTCTTCTTTGAGGTTGGAATGAAACCTGACCTTTTCCAGTCCTATAGCCACTGCTAAGTTTTCCAAATCTGCTGGCATATTGACTGCAGCACTTTAACAGCATCATCTTTTAGGATTTTAAATAGCTCAGCTGGAATGCTGTCACTTCCACCAGCTTTGTTAGTAACAATGCTTCCTAAGGCCCACTTGACTTCACACTCGAGGATGTCTGGCTCTAGGTAAGTGACCACACCATCATGATTATCTGGGTCATTAATACATTTTTTTATACAGATGTTCTGTGTATCCTTGCCACCTCTTCTTAATCTCTTCTGCTTCTGTTAGGTCCATACCATTTCTGTCCTTTATTGTGCCCATTCTTGCATGAAATGTTCCCTTGATATCTCCAATTTTCTTGAGGAGCTCTCTAGTCTTTCCCATTCTACTGTTTTCCTCCATTTCTTTGCATTGCTCACTTAAGAAGGCGTTCTCATCTGTCCCTGTTATTCTCTGGAACTTTGCATTCCACTGAGTATATCTTTCCCTTTCTCCCTTGCCTTTTGCTTCTCTTCTTTTCTCAGCTATTTGTAAAGCCTCCTCAGACAACCGCTTTGCCTTCTTGCATTTCCTTTTCTCTGGGATGATTTTTGTCACCGCCTCCTGTACAGTGTTACAAATGTCCATACACAGTTCTTCAGAACTACAAACCACTAAAAGTTATGAAAGCGTGTCCAACCACACTTAGCCAAAGAAATGCAAAATTAAAATATTTCTGTTTTTATCTGTCGGGTTGATGACATATACATTGAAAGATATCAGAAGGAGCTTGTCTCAGACTTAGCTTCCTGCTGACGACAAATACGGATTCAGAAAAAATATAAAATGCAGCTATATGAAGACATCTGAGGATAAACAGAAATGATCGGAAAGTGGAGAGGCTTGACCTTTGGAGAGAACTACGTGGGTGAAGGTCATGTTTATACAGCCTCTCCCCTTAGAGAATCCCACAGGGTCACGGTTCAGAGCAGCTGAAACACATACTCGGTGTTAGGACAAAAGAACTTCTCAGACTTTTTGTAGAAAGAGTTTGCAATAAATTTCCACCTTAAAAAGCTGGGAAATAAGAACAGCTTAAACCCACAGAAAGAAGAAATTAACAAAGATACAAGCAGGAAGAAATGAAATCTTAAAAACAGTGGCGACAATAAACAAAGTCCAAAGGTTTCTCTTTTGAAAAGATAAACGAAATGGGCAAATCCCTTCCCAGAGTAATAAAAGAAAACGGAGAGAAACAGATGATGAAAATTAGGAATGTGAAAGGGGCCTTACTAAGGGCACAGCAGATCAAAGGATCTCACGAGCAACTCAGAAAAGAAAGAAAAGCCGTGCAGTTTGGTAAGAAGTACGATGTCATTTAATCACAAACACTAAATTCTCATTTGAGGAACAATTATTAGAACTAACCAGTAAACTTTGTAAGATGCAGAATTCTATGTCAATACACACAAAATTAGTTTATTATCATGTCTATTTTCAACTTACAATAGGAAAATCACATTTAAATAGAAGTTTCATTTATAATATTAAAATTTAGATAGGTTAGGTATACACTGAAAGTTATATAAGACCTCTACACCATAAACTGAAAAATAGTGTTATTTTCATTTTTAAAAAGTCTTTGACGGAACATAAAGACAACCTAAATAAACAGGAAGCTATAATGAAACCATAGACTGGAAGGCTCAACATTGTTAGAAGGTCAATCCTACCCAGACTGAACTACAATATAATGCCATCCCAATAAAAATCCCAGGATAATTTATGTATAAATTGTCAAGTTAATTTTGCAGTTTATTTGGAAGTACAAAGAACCAACCCCTGGAGTAGGAAATGGCAGCCCTCTTCAGTATTCTTGCCTGGAAAATTCCATTGACAGAGGAGTCTAGTGGGCTACAATCCATGGGGTCGCAATGAGTTGGACGTGACTGATCAACTGAACGCCCCCAAAGACCCAAGAATAGGAAAAGAAATTCTGAAAGAGAAGGATGAAGTTGGGGGAATACACTGATTTCAAAATGTCTGTAAAGTTGCAGTATCTGAGCACAGTGTGTTTTGGTATAAGTAGAGGGAAATAATTCAAGGAGACAAAATTGGAAGTCCTGATACAGACCCATATGTACATGATCAACTGCTTTTTGAATAGCGTATCTCAGCAATTCAATGTGAAAAGGAAAGTATTATCAACAAATGATGTTGAACCAATTGGATAAATAAGTGGGGAAAAAGCGAGCCTCCATCCCTTGGCCGCATTACTCACAGAGATTATTCCGAGATAGATTAAGCATGTCTGTAAACTTCGGGGCTGAAAGCATAGGACTTGGCAGCAGGAAACAGAGAATGGCTTTATGACCTGGAGAGGCAGAGCTTCCTTAAAGAGACTGTTATAACCCTAAACGAAAAAAATGTTAAATCTGACTTCAGTGAAAATAAAAGCTTCTGGTCTTCAAAATATGTAATTAAGAATCCAACAAAAGCAAGGGACACACTACGATAAAGTATTTGCAATTCACACATCTGTCAGAAGACTTGCTTGTATCCAGAATATACGAAGTCCCGCAAAGCATTAATAAATAGACTGAGAACAACCAAATCAGCAAAACGCTGTAACAGACATGTTAGCAAACGCAAAAGGCAAACGGCCATAAACTACAGGAGGAGGTGCCTGACACCACTGGTCATCACACGTAAACCACAAGGATATGAGATAAAACTTCACGTCCCCTAGGATAACTGAAAAGAGAAAGACTGATGATACAACGTGCTGTTGAAGATAAGGAGCAACCAGAAAGCTCCTCGCTGCTGGTGGGAGGGAAAGGTGGGGACAGTTTGGTAGTTTCTTATATGTTTAAACATCGACCTACCCTCTGATTCAGCCGGTTCCCGCCTAGAAATTTCTCCTTACTCAAGAGAAGTGAAACAGGCAGACTTGTGTTTGAATGTTGATGGCAGCCTTACTCATCACAGCCAAATCCTGGAAACATTCCAGGTGTCCTTCACCAGAAGGGATAAACAAACAGTGATATTTGCATACAATGGAACGGTGCTCAGCAGCTAAATGAATCAGGAGCGGCGCTCCCAGCAGCATGGGTGTGTCTCGGCCTCATCTCGTCAGCCCAGAGGACCCAGAGACAGAGCAGCCTGCTGCGAGCTCGCTCCGTCACTTGGCATGTCCGGCTCTTCCTGACCTCGTGGACTGTAGCCCGCCAGGCTCTTCTGTCCGTGGGATTTTCCAGGCAAGAATACTGGAGTGGGCTGCCGTTTCCTCCTCCAGGGGATCTTTCCGACCCACGGATTTAAAACCACATCTCCTGTAGCTGCTGCGTTGTAAGGTGGATTCTTTAAGCCCAGAGCATGTTGCACCTTTCCATTTAAGTCATGTTCAAGAACGGACAACATTAAGCCAGGACGACAGAAATCCGAATAGTGATTGCCTAAGGGTCAGGGCTCACTGGAGGGAACACAGGAGGACGTTCAGGGATAATGGAAGTGTCTTGTGTCTTGACGGATGTGGGGACTACATGGGTACGTATGTTCATCAGAACTCATCAGATCTTGCTCTAAGATCTGCCCTCTGCTGGATGTAAATTCTCTCTTCTCCTGTTTCCTCCCCCTTCTGTCTCTGCTTCCTGACCTTCCTCTCCCCTCTCCTCCCTCCTCCTCCTCCTCTGTACTCATACACACACATCCTGAAAACAAATGTTGATCTCCAGTTAGGAGGTTCCCCCCCACCCAGTTTCATTTATGAAACTGTTTCCTGACTATTCTAGGCTTGAGAAAAAGAATAAATATATTGGAGATCGTGTGAGTCAAGTTACTCACCTCTGGAGTGCGAGCTGTAGTTCAGGAAAGTTACGGTACAAAGAAGGACCTCCGCAGTGTGGGGCTGCAGCGCAGTTACCAGCTATGAACCCTCAGTGACCTGTATAGGTGCAGACTTGTGTCCTGTACGCCCACGTGGGAAAACTCATGAACTGGCCCTGTCTGCAGAGAGGGCCTAGGAGCGGTGACTTCCCGACAGTGCTGAGCACACTTGGGATCCACACCTTGGCTTCTAATTACCACCCTCCTGAAAGAAGCCAGGACACCCTGTATGGCTATTTCCAGGGAGGGTGAAAATTAGCCAGAAAGTAAGGAAGTGCTCTAAGAAAGAGGGGGAACTGGAGGTAGCCCAAAGTGGCTCCCAACTGGGTAAAAGGCAAGCATCCAAATAAACAGATAGGAGCTGAATAAAATAAGCATTTACGAGTCCAATGAATACAAATGAAAACGAATGGATGAATGCCTTACAATGGAAAGCCAACTAATAAATGCGGAAACAGTGACAGTCAGTCATGCAAACAGACAGAAACACAGAAGGAAGTGCATCAAACTGGGGTCTTCCTGAGTGTCAGGCCTAGCTGTGAGTTTTACTGACCCCAGCCAGGATTTCCAAATTTCTTCAGTAACATGTAATGCTTTTCTAATCAGACTAAATAAATGTTAGTCAAGTCAGATTTAAAAGTAAATATGAATCAGTCGCATCAGGAGGGAAATTGTACCCCATCCCTTGTTTTCTCTAACAGGCACAGATGGGTGACTTTTCACAACAGTTGGCTGAGCACAACACCAGCTTGTGGGAAGAATGTGGTCTGGGGGTGGGGCACCGCCCCTCGGAGGTGCCGTGCTGAAAAGAGAGGCTCGCAGGCCCAGCTCTGGAAGCCCTGGGCCCGCATCTCGCCTCCGCTCACCAGTCAGCCCATCCCCACTCTGACCCTCAGACTCCGCATCTGTGAGATGGAGGTAAGCTTCATACCCACCCCTCGCTGTCCGTGGAGACGAGAGGACATGAGAACGTGGAAGCACACCTCCGCCAGGCCTTCCCCGGGGCTCAGTGGTGGGGAATCCACCTGCCGGTGCAGGAGAGACCAGAGGCTTGGGTTCACCCTCCGGGCCGGGAAGAGCCCCAGGAGAAGGGAACGGCCACGCATCCGTTTTCTTGCTGGGAAATTCTGTGGACAGAGGGGCCTGCTGGGCCACAGTCCATGGGGTCGCAAAGAGTCGGACGCGACAGCACACACACGTGCGTGGCCGTGTACCCCAGGGCTCCATGCCTTTTAGGGCAATGGAGACCCTGCGAGGCCTTGAAAACACCAACTCTCAGGCCACTCTCAGAGATCTCACTCGGGAGGCTGATGAGGGGCTGGGGAGGCCGTATTTAAGGTGCACCCGGGCAGTGCAGCTTGAAGGCACCTCTCTGACCTGCCCGGGGAGGCCAGAGCCGGCACTCCCAGACCAAGGGCCAGTGCCCTCCCGGGTGGGCTCCCTGCCCACCGCTCGCTGCCCCGGCTCCTGGTCCCCCGTCTGCTCCCAGACCTCTAGGCTGTGTTTAGGTCTGAGCCGCTCAGCTTCCACTCCTCCGTCTACTGCCCGAACAGCCCAGCATTTGGGCCCAGCGGCCCCGAACCCAGGACTTCTGATTCTGCGTCCGGAACAAGGGGAGGGCGGGTGAGCACCGGCCACTCTCGGCCCAGGAAGGCCTCGCTCCCACCAGGGGAGGCGGGCAGTGCTGCAGGGCCAGGCCTGCAGGGACCCCCAGCCGTGCAGAGGACGGGCTCCGCGTCCAGAAAGGAGCCTCGGGGACGGGGAGTCATGGCTCCCGGAACAAGGGCCTCTGGCAGCTTCTTGCACACATATTCCTCAGTTTGACCAGGAGCGCCCACTGTCTTGGCGGGGCTGGAGTGTCGACACAGAAATGCAGGGAAGGGGTGATGCCCTGCTCTCAGTGTCCTGCAGGGGCTACAGAGAGGCGAGGCTCTTGAAAACTAACCTGTGCTTGCTCCCATCGGGCCCAGCAGCCTCAGATCGCGGGCAGAGGCCCCTGGCACGGTGCACGGGCGGCACACTGCGCAACTTGGGACAGTCTGCAGAGCAGCCTGCGGGCTGTCGTGACGGCTGGTCTTGGTGCTGGGCCCTGAGACACAGCCCAGGAAGGGGCAGCAAGGACACCATCAGGAGAGCGTGTGCCAGCATGAGGGAGGGGAATCCCTCACAGTGAGGACACGGTCAGTGCCGGGGGCACACGGGCAGTGCCGGGGGCACACGGGCAGTGCCGAGAGGACACGGTCAGTGCCAGGAGACTCGGGGAGGGAAGCCCCAGCAGCCCAGTTGCAGCAGAGGGGGGTCAGGTGCTGGGGAGGATCGACCTCCCCCAGCCCCGCTGCTGTCAGGTCCCATCTGCGCCCCGAGGCTCACGGGCACCCAGTGTACCCGGGCAGTACCAGCTGCTGACCAGCCACAGGCTGATGGCCGGGGTCGGGGGTGGGGTGCTGCCCTGCAGCAGAGGCGGCCCCAAGCAACTGCAGGCCCCTGAGATGGGCTGGCACCGCAGCACTGAGAAGCTGGGCTCCGCAGCTGCCCCAAGCCCCCCAGGGTGGGGCGGCTGGGCGGGAGCTGGCAGGCAATGCCAGGTTCCCCGGGTCGGAGAGGGAGTGGGTGGGCTGGCGCAGCATGAGCCAGAGACGAGGGCCCTGGCGTGTCTGAGCCTCCCGCCCGTGACTCTGCTTCCTCACCTGTAAGTTGCCAGCGATACCTCGGTGGCCTGTGGGCCTGGGGAAGGCTCCCGACCATGGCCTGGTCTCAGGGGCGTCCTATGTCCCCTCGTTTACCTGAGCTTGAACACGTCCCCAGGTGCAGAGGCTGACCCGGGCCCTACCCGCGCAAGGACACCCTGACCGCCCACCTGCAAGGTCAGCTGGGAGCCGCTGAGCCGGCCAGGCCTTCAGGGTGCAGCTCAGTCCCGGCCTCTCCCTCGGTCTGTGGCCCAGAGCACACCTACCGCCCACACTCCCGCCAGAGCGCACCAGGATGACCCGCGTACCTCAGACGGCAGGGAGGCCTGGTCTGCTGCAGCCCACAGGGCCGAAAAGAGTCAAACACAGCTGAGTGATGGAGCCACAGCCGACTGCTTTCATGATTTTGAGACATTTTGTCCCATTTAATAAGCCACAAAATTAAATGATGTTTATTCCTTGGAAGAAAAGCTATGACAAACCCAGATAGCGTATTTAAAAGCAGAGACATCACTTTGCTGATAAAGATCCGTGTAATCAAAGCTATGGTTTTCCCAGTAGTCATCTACGGATGTGAGAGCTGGACCGTAAAGAAGGCTGAGTGCTGAAGAATTGATGTTTTCAAATTGTGGTGATCCCTTGGACAGCAGGGAGATCAAACCAGTCAATTCTAAAGGAAATCAACACTGAATATTCACTGGAAGGATCAATGCTAAAGCTGAAGCTCCAATATTTTGACCAGGCTGATGTGAAGAGCCGACTCAGTGGAAAAGACCTTGATGGTGGGAAAAATTGAAGGCAGGAGGAGAAGGGGTTGACAGAGGGTGAGAGGGTCGGGTGGCATCACTGACTCAATGGACGTGAGTCTGAGCAAACTCCAGGAGATGGTGAAGGACAGGGAGGCCTGGCGTGCGGCAGTCCGTGGGGCTGCAGAGTCAGACACGATTTAACGACTGAGCAACAACAAGGCTCGTTTGTTAAACGTATGAACGGGTGGGTCTCACCTGTGCGTCTCAGGAACAGCCCACTTCTGTGTCCCCTCCTTGTCACCTGCCCTTCCATGTGGCCTCACCCTGCCCCTGAGAGGCTGCCCTGCCCGGCCCGTGGCACCCGCTGACCCCGTCCGCCTCCTGCCCACACTGGGGCAACCTCTGCTGTCTGACTGGCCACCACGTTTCTGTGGCCCCAAATTGAAAGACCAGTCAGCACAGGGAGCCCCAGACGCAGCCGCCCAGCCACTCCGCTCATCCACAGGCAGGCAAAACGGTCAGCTGTCACTTCGAGTGGCCCTTTGAAGTGGAACAATCCTCCAAGGGGAAATTATGCTGGGGAAGAGTCGGGAAGGCTCCAGCTCTTTGGGGCAATAACATGACCGTGTTGTCAAGACCCTCGTCAGAACCCAGTGTGATCACTTAACGGCTCCAAGCCGGCGAGCGCAGGGTGACGGCGGGGCGGGGGGCCACTCCCGTGCCTGCCGACCGCTGACGTTCCGGGCGGCCGGGCGGGGAGCAGGAGCCGCGCTTCCAGGAGTGTGGAGAGCTGTCCTCTGAGATCCTCTCAAGGACCCTGGAACTCCGTAAAATTTTATTGAGGGAGCTGGCAGAGTTTGGCTGGAGCAAGTGGCAGCTAGGGTGGGGGGCAGGCGGGGGACACCGTGGCCGTCTCGCTAGCTCCCAAGTTCCGGTAGAAGGCACCCAAGCAGACCTGCTGCTGGAGGACGAACTTGGCCTTGACCTTGTGCCGTGCACGGTGAGGCGGCAGGGCCAGGGCAGCCTTGCTGGGTGTGCGCTGGGGGGACCTGCGTGGGGACGGCCAGGCCCATCACCTCCTGCGTTTGTCACTGACCAGGGGACTCCAGCTCTGAGCTCCACGTGCAGCTCGCTAGCAAAGCCAGGCCCACCCAGGCCACAAACCCCGGAGTCAGAGAGTCTGTGGGTCTGCAGGCTCTGCCCTCAGAGCCAAGGGGCAGGCAGTGTGTGGACCTAAGCGGGGTCCGTGCCTGCCCCGCTCTGAAGGGCAGCCTGGGGACTCCGAGCCCAGGGCCCACGCAGCCCCAGGGGCCAGCTGCAGCACTGGCCACAGCATCTGCTCTGCCCCGGAGCCGCTGTCGGGAGAGCGCCGGGCGGCTCTGGACCGGCCAGCCGTGCTGCCCATCCCCGCGCCATCCTGGGGCCTGCGGCTCTGAGCCCCTCCCTCCCCAAGACTGTCCCCGGCCTCCGGTCCCCGGGGAAAAGCCACGGCACCGTGGGCCCCTCACCCGAGGAGTCAGCGCGTGGCCGCCCTGCCGTGGATGCCACATGACACACACCCCGGAGGGAGATAAGCAAACCTCCTCCCTCCTCGGAGCCCAGGCTCCTTCCCACCAGCTTGGTCCTCCTGTGATGGGCCTGGCAGGGCGGTCCAGACTTCGGCGTCTTTCCAAATGATGCTCGTTGCATCCATTTATGAACGGTCTTAAAAGGAAGGCAGCAGTCCATGGAGGGCAGGGCCCGGGCATTCCACAGGGGACATCCTGTGGGATCAAAGCAGCAAAGTCTTGCCCCCTTCCCTCTCCCCCTCCTCCTCCTCCCCTCCTCCCTCTCCCCCCTCCTCCCTCTCCCCCCTCCTCCCTCTCCCCCCTCCTCCCTCTCCCCTCCTCCCTCTCCCCTCCTCCCTCTCCCCTCATCCCTCTCCCCTCATCCCTCTCCCCCTCCTCCCTCTCCCCCTCCTCCCTCTCCCCCTCCTCCCTCTCCCCCTCCTCCCTCTCCCCCCTCGTCCCTCTTCCCCCTCCTCCCTCTCCCCCTCCTCCCCCTCCTCCCCCTCCCCTTCCCTCTTCCTCCTCCACTCCTTCCCTCTTCCCCCTCCTCCCTATCACCCCTCCTCCCTCCCACCCCTCCTCCCTCCTGTTCCTCCCCCCTCCTCCTTCTCTGACCCCCAGGCTCCAGGCAAGGACAGGGCCTCCCTGTGTGAGGAAGCCCGCTCTGCCTGTCCCCATCCCTCCCCTGGCCTGCCCACCCAGGCCTCTCCCCTCCCCTGCTGGGTCACAGCCCACCCCACGCGGATGGCCTGCAGTCCCCAGCAGCTTCCCTGCCCAGGTCACTCTCTGACACCTGCCCACCCAGCCCGTGGCTCCTCCTTGCCGGCCCCAGCCTGCTGTCACCAGACGCCTGAGGACAGGCTCTGATCTCACCTCTCAGGCTCCAACACAGACCTGGGGTTGGGTTGCACAGCCCGGATCCAGCTGCCTGGGGCCTGGGGGTGCGAGCGGGAAGCTGCGAGCTCAGGAAGACACTCTCGGGGTGGGGGCTGAGGGAGGGGCTCAGAGGACCGTGGGAGGACCGTGGGGGGACCCCAGTGCCGGCAGCTTCCTGGAGTGACTCTCCTGGCCATTCTTCCTCACCTGTGAGCCTGGGGAGTTGTCGGTTGTATCTGCCTTGGGGATTCTCAAACCAGGGATGGAGGTGGGAGCTGAGACGCCCGCCTTGCCCAGCCTGGCACCCCCTGGACCACAAGCAGCGCCTCCTGCCACCTCAGGTGCCGGGCTTCCCCCGTGCCTGCTGCACAGAGGAGGGGCCAGGCTTGGTGCCCACCCCCCCAACACACACAGCACTCTAGAGATCTCCAGACACCTGCAGAACAGAAATCACCTCTTACAAGCACCTCCGAGAAAGTCCAGAGAGACAGCGGAGCTCCCCCAAGGCTCCCGACCCAGGGGATGGGAAATGAAGCTTCCACGGCTCTGCCTGCCTGGAAACGGCAGACTGCCCTCCTGCTGCGCCCCAGGGCAGCCCTGGGTGGGGAGGAGTATTCTTGGTCAGAGGGGGCGGCCCACTCAGGCGGGGGTCCCAGGCCCCCTCCGTCACGTTTTTCTCCCCCCGGAGGGGCCTAGCGGGGGCTCACCTGGGGGGGGAAGCACCGCGGATGCAGCGGCTCCCAGGCCCGGCGACAGCTGGCCTCACGGTGCAGACAGTCTTGACGGGATCAGCTTGGACAGGGGTCCCTGCCAACACACCCTCGTGTCGCCAGAGGCCCCCTTGGGCCATCCTGGGGGAGGGCTCCACCTGGGTGGGGGTCTCGCACACCCGGGCGCAGAGGGCAGTCCCGGGACAGGCCCTGGCGTGAGGAGGGACAAGCTGGGCAGGAGTGGGAGGCGTTTGGGCAGGAACGGCGGGATCCGCGCCACCTGAGACAAACATCTGCCTGCCCCACAGTGTCGGGCACGGCGGGCTCCCGGCCACACGGGCCCCAGCTCTTTGGGGCGCCGAGGAGGGGAGCAGGTTCCGCTTGGGCCCCTAGCAGCCAGGAGGCCAGAGACCGGCTGCAGGAGAGAGTCGCGGTTCCTTGGAGCCACAGGGCACGGAAGGCCAGCCCCTCACCCGCAGCGAGAAGCAGGCCCGGGGAGGGCTGGGTTTGCCCACTGAGACGGACACAGCTGCTCAGACCCCCTGCCCTGGGGGGTGGGGGTGGGAGAGGGCTGCAGGATGGTCTCCCAGAGGCTGACAGGCCTCCTGGCTGCCTGTCTGTCGGGCAACGTCACCCTGACCCGTCCCACCCCAAAGCGCCCCAGCCCCAGATGGCGCACCCAGGCCCCGGGCAGCTCTGGGCACCCCTCCCTGCCGTGTTTACAGCAGCCGCCTCTGCAGGGCGGCTCTGCACAGGCAGGCCCCACACGGCTCTTCCCACCGGGACCCGGAGCCTGGCACCTACATCCTGCCTGCCCGGGGTCCCAGGCCTGGCCCAGCCCTGCCCGCCTGCCCACAGTGACGCCGACTCCCAGGAAAGCTGAGCTCAGCATCTGGCTTCCAGCAAAAAGCGCCGCTCTGATGACCCAGATTCGGGGCCTGTGGAAGGACGTCTGGGCCCAAACAAAAGAGAATCTCAAATTAGGACGCCGAGCGTCTGCCCATCTGCTTGTGGAGGGAGGGACCCAGGTTCAGACATCAGAAAACGACTTGCCCGGCCACAGAGCGCCCCCACCCCGGCATAGCCGCCCCTGTGGGTGGGCAGCCCCTGGGTCGTCAGCACAGTCCTGGCCCCATCATGTCCCTTTGCCTCTGAGCTCAGTTCTCGCCCACCCCGACTCACTCTGCCCTGAGCCTCCTAAGGGTGGTGACTGCTGGGGGTCCCCTCCGGTGGGGCCTCCCTCTTGGCTGACAGCACTGAGACCTCCTTAGGGTGACAGCCCAGCCCCCAGACACGCCTGGCGACTGTGCCACCTGCAGGGGCACCCGCCGCCGAGCTGGCAGGGGAGCACTGACGCTGAAGCCCCCGGCGTGCTGAGCCCCGCGGGCCCTGTGCAGGGACGGGGTGAGGGGCAGGGCAGGCCCATCCCAGGCGGGGCTTCTCCAACCCAAACAGGCCTAGCCTCTTATTAAAAAGTGGTGTTTCTCTCGTCCTGCCTGCCCTGTGCCCCCAGGAGGGCCTGGGTGGGTAGGTGGGTGGGTAGGGGGTACCCAGCCAGAGGCCAGACTCCAGGCCCTGGAGAGCCAGGTGGTCAGGCTGACAGGGCAGGGCTGTGGCCTCGATGGTGCAAGCGCCTTTCACAGAGGATGGACAGACAGACAGCACTTGTGTCCTTCTGTCCTTTCAAGGAAGCAGCCTGTGGCCGGAGGAATAAGCGGGAAGCGCAGCGAACTCATCATGGGGGGCGGGGAGGCGAGGTGGGGGGTCTGGGCAGGCCTGAGCTGTGGAGGGCATGAGCCCCTGGGGTTGTGATGAGCCCCTGGGTCCTGATGAGCCCCTCGGGTCATGATGAGCCCCTGGGTCCTGATGAGCCCCTGGGTCCTGACGAACCCCTGGATCCTGATGAGCCCCTGGGTCCTGATGAGCCCCTGGGTCCCGAGAAGCCCCTGGGTCCTGATGAGCCCCTGGGTCCCGAGAAGCCCCTGGGTCCTGATGAGCCCCTCGGGTCATGATGAGCCCCTGGGTCCCAGCGGCCTGCACTGTGCCCCCAGCCGCCTTGCTCAGCTGGGCTCTGTCCCCCCGGAGGCCCCTCCCAGCCCTGCCGCACTGGAGGGAAGGAGGGAGGCCCTGAGCCAGTGTGCCTGAGATGAGAAGAGGGGCACTTGGGACAGTGGCTGCTCCGGAGGGCGGTGCCATGGTCCCTGAGGCTCTCGGGGGGTGTTACTGCCCCCAGGTAAGCCCTGAGACAAGGCTTCTCCTTTGGGCCGTGCCGTGGAGACCAGGGCTGGCAGGGCGGGGCAGAGCTGACCTTAGTTCTCTGTCCGCTCTCCATGCGTCTGCCCGCCTCCCTGGCCACACACTTCACTGTCCGAGACTGCCTGGTGTTCTCCCTGACACCCCCAGGGCTGGGCCCGGGAGGCCCGGATGCGCCTGAAAGCAGTGAGGAGAGAGCCCAGTGGTCGGGCGGGGACAAGACGTGGCTCCCGCCTTCCGCAGCCGCTCCCACAGCTGGGGGTCCAAGCGCCCAGGAGGGTCTCCCTGTCCGCCTGTGCCAGAGGGGCCCATGAGAGTCTGAGCGGGGTTGGGGGGCGTCCTTCCTTCCCGACACATGGACCTCTTCTGAGTGTGGGAGACCCCTGACCACACTGCCTGCCCGGCCTGGGCCACCTCCCTCAGCCCGGCCCCTCCCTCCACGCGCCACATGGTCCCGGGGCAGTGTCCCTCCACACGGGGGGCGGGGGCCCCGCCCAGCTTGCCAGGAGGTGCCAAGTGCCCGTGGCTGCCTGGGATGGGCGGAGCGGGTTCAAAGGCCGAGTGGCAAGAGCCAGGGGTTCTGGGTGTTGCAGGTTGAAAGGAGACACCTCCTAAAATTCAGACGTCTGAGGTCTAAGCCCAGCACCTCCGAATGTGAGCGTAAGTGGGGGAGGGGCTCTGGCAGATGTAGTGTGTTAGATGGGGGTAGACTGCAGTGGGGGCCTCCACATCCCCTCTGACGGTCCTTCTGAAACAGGGGAGCTTTGATGCAGAGACTCACACAGGGACACTGAGGGCAGGGTCCTTCTACAAGCCGGGAAAGGACAAAGCCAAGAGAATGAAGCCGCCCCACCCATACGGGCCTCAAACTTCCAGCCCCCGGGGCTGTGGTGCTTGTTGCACGGCCCGAGCACACTCACATCCAGACCTGGGAAGTGGGCGGCCGGCCTTCAAGCAGAACATGGGAGGTCTGCAGCACTAACCCACCCGTCGTCTGAACGCACCAGCTTCGGGGACAGATGGGGAAATGGAGGCACTGGGCTGGGAACGGATTCACCCACAAGGCCCGTAAGACCATGGTGGACTTGGGCCCGAATCCCAGCCCATGATTCCCTGCCCGACCCCCATCCTTCTTTCCGGCTGCACCGGGAGGGCCCGTCCCATTGTCTGGTGGAGGGACACTGGTGGCCCGCACAGAGGGAGAGGCAGCTGGGCTTCTAGGGGGGCCGGGGGGACGCCCTCGACCCTGGGCCAGCGAGGCTCTGGGGCAGAGCAGTGTGCAGACACCAGGCGGATGGAGCACCCAGAAGGGCTTCCTGGGGGAGGGCAAGCCACTTGGGCTGGAGGATGGGCAGGGCTGGGCAGCATCTCTGAGCAAGGGGGTTGGGGCAGGCAGGCTAAGATGGGGCGGGGAGAGTGGGCAGGACAGCCGTGGGCCTGAGATGCTGGCCAAGGCCCTCCCCATACGTGACTGGCCCGCACACTCCAGTCGGCCCCACGGCTCCTGCCGCGCTGAGTGCCCGGGGCCCCTCAATCCATGTGTTTAATCATAGAACAGAGAGCACGTTATGAACAACCTGTTTCACACGAAAAAGCGAAGCCATTTGCACAGCCGCCCAGCTGGCGCCCCCGGGACCCGCTCAGCCTCTCTCCCCCCCAGGCAGGCGGAGCGCCCCTGCGCCTGATGGAGGGGGTGTCCTCGAGGTGGAACTCCAACGTCCTGCTGCTCTCAGCCTTCCCTGAGAACGGAGGCTTTATCGGACGCGACGTGGATCCTGCAGACGCTCGCTGTCTGGCTGGGGGGGACAGCCGTGAGCCCCCTCCCCACCTCCTCACCCCCCGCCCACCTGCACGGAAACCCAGGAGCGAGCCCCGTCTGCCAGCCCCGTGTGCGGCCGCCCACAAGGCCTCGGGGAGGCTGGGCCCACGGCCCCTCCAGGCCAACTTCTCCGGCCTCTCCAGGGACCCCTGGGGAGCCCAGCGCCCTGAGAGCAGCCACCCACCCCGGGAGTCCGCCTCCCCCCACCCGGCACACGGCACGCGAGATGGCATCAGGCCAGGCTGGGGAACGTCCCGGAGCGGGGATGGGCACAGACACCCGGCTTGGGGAGGGAGCCCCCCGGGACCTCTGCTTCCTCCTCTGTAAACCAGGCCTCGGAGGCCCGGGGGTCGGAAACAGCACTGCTGGTTCTGTGCTCCGGAAGCGCCCGCCTCAGCACCCGTGGGCTGAGTGGAGGAGGGGGGCAGAGGCTGAGGGACCAGGGCCTGCCCTGTCCTGCCCTACGGGGCTCCCTCCCGCCCCTCCAGGGAGGACAGGACAGCCAGGGGCCGGGGTGGAGGGTCTGGGAAAGGACCCGAAGGAGGGCCCTGCAGCCAGCGCCCGCAGAGCGCTTGGCACGGAGAAGCGATGAGAGAAGTGCTGAGGGGCTGGGCGAGGGGTCGTGAGCGGCTCCGGGAGCCCCGTCAGCTGGGTCTGCTCACGACGCTTCGCAGCAGAGGATGTCAGCTGGGGTCCAGGGGCCGGCCTGATGTCACCTGTCTGACACTCTCAGCAGGACCCCCACCTCCACGCAGCACTGCCATTCTGCGGCCTTCAGAGCAGGGATGCTAGAGGTGCCTCTCAGATGACTGGGCGCCCTCCCACTCCAGCATCAGCGCTCACTCTCAGGAGGGTCTGTGAGATGCCTGCTGGGACCCCCTGCTGCGGCCAGGCATGCTGAGGCCTGGCCCCAGTGCCCCCCACCCCACAGCATGTTAGAGGGGAGCCCGCGTGGGAACTTGGGTGTCCTGACCCCAGTCTGGGACAGTCTCCAACCTGTCCCCAAAGAGTCCTCAGGGGCAGAGCTCCGCCCCAGCCCCTACTTGGGACCACCTGCCCTCTAATCCCTGAGAATCGCTTCCCCCAAGCAGGCCTGGCCCCTGTCCTCAGAGTCTGGCCCCTTCCGGCTGCAGCGGGCAGGCCAGGGCTGTGGTTTGAGCTGAGAGTCCCTGAGCTCAGCTCACCCCTGCCTGATGGTCCCCAGCCTCTGCGGTCCTCTCGGGCCGGAACCTTGCTCCCCAGCCCTGCACCCTGTCTCCCCCACCCCGACTCCCCGCCCCATTTGCTTTGTCCTTCCTTATTGGCTCAGAGCCCTCCAACCTCCCAGGTCTCAGGGTCTCTGCACAGGCTGTCCCTCCCACTCCAAGCCCCCGCCCCACCTTCAAGCCCCCGCGTGAAGAGGCCCAGCTGCCCCAGGTGACAGCCCTCCGGCTCCCCAGCCTGGCTCCCCTCTCCTGCAGCAACCCCCCCGGGTGTGTGGGGCACTTTGTTCTGACCCCAGCACTGCTGTGAGCTCTGGGAGGCTTGGTTCAGAGTGAGCTCGCTGTCACTAAAGGGATGTGTGAGAATGCCCACCCCGAGCCTGGCGCGGGGTGCTCCAGACGCCTTACATCTGGGGTCTAGGGGACAGGGTTGTTCCCAGAGTTTCAGTGGGGCTGGGAGGTCCCAGCAGGTCAAGGGGCTGCAGGGGCAGGAGCCAGCTTGGCCCTGGTCTCCATGGGGCCTGGGGAAGAGCCAGGGGTGGCGGTGGGTCAGACACGTCCCAGAGCTGCTGGTAAAGGGCTAGCCAGAGAGGGGCCAGCTCACCTGGGCTTCTGGTCTGTGGTCTGGGTCTCTGCGGCCCATGAGCACTGACCTCGAGTGTCCACACAGGACGAACCATGGGATCACTTGGACCACGCGCTGTTTTGGAGTTGAGAAAGCATTCCCTCCCTCCCTCCCTCATTCCTGCCACAGGTACAGGTGGGCACGTGCCCCTCTCACCTGCAGAGCACCGGCCAGCCTCATCGATGGACAGAGACGTGAGCAGGGGTGGAGGAGAGAGAATCACTCCAGCGCTAGAGGAGCCCGGCTCCTTCAGGGGACTGGCGGCCTGCGGACCCCCTCTTCCCGCTGCAGAGAGCCAGGCCTGCGGCCCCAGCCTCCCCCAACAGAGCCAGGAACCGTCTTCATAAAATATTGATTGGTTTGCACAAGCCTTGGGTTGTCAGGAAGGGATGGGGCTGCTTTTGCATGTAAATCAGATTTGTTAAGTGCTTCCTTAACCCTTTCCTGCCTGGCACCTCAGACACCTCCTGGGGCTCCTCAGGGAGTGGGCAGGGGGCCTGGGTGGGCTCCAGACTGCCCAGGGGACCTGGGAGCCGGCATGGCCAGCATCTCTTCTCGGGCACAGTCGTGAGGGTCTTCCCAGGCTGCACTCTGCTGCTCTGTTCACTGGGCCATCTGGTCTCCCTTCTGCTGGACGCAGAGGTGAAGCTGTGTCAGTCCCCTGCGGTCGTGCCGGCCGAGGCTCCATCTCAGGGCAGACAGACCCCAGCAGTGCTTCCCGGCCCGGCTTTGGCTCCACGTCACCTGGAAAGGAGCTCGGCTCAGGCTGGCAAGAGCTCCCGTCCTGACTCTTAAATGTCATAATCCTGCCTTGGTGATCATGCTGGAATCAAAGGAGGCAGCGTTGGATCTCATCCCAGCAGCCGGGGCTCTGGGCACCGGGGAGGGGGCATGGAGCGCAGAGGGTGGCGAGACGATGGGGAGACTGTCTTGCCCGTTAAGACTCTGCTCAGGGTGAAACAGCCTCGTGTGGCTAGCAGGGTGCCTGGCAGGGCCAGGGAGCTGCCTCTCTCCTTACAGTGCAGGAGGGAGTGAGCGAGCGGACCAGCATTCTGCAGGGCCTCAGCTGGCCTGTGGGGTCTGACCTCGCTCCCTCAGAAGCCCTCGACCCCCACAAAGCCTGTGTCCACCAGGGGCCCTGGCTCGTCTGGGCTGTCCTCGGCTGCTGGCTCGGGGGCCCTGCGGGCTCTGTCTCCTGTCCCGCCCCCAGGTCCCCTCCCAGCTCCTGGCCCTGCCTCTGCCCTGCTGCTCCTGCGGGTCTGAACCTCTCGTGAGTCACACACCTTTCTTAGGGACCCTCCCCCTCCCCACCGCTCCCCGACCCCGGGTCCTCAGGAGGCTTCTGCCCCTCTGACCCCTCTGATACCCATTCTAATGGCCAGGCGGGCTCCAGAGCTGCTTCCAGGGATGGGATCCCCCTCCCTGCTCAGTGGCCTGGAGACCAACAGTCACCTGGAAAGTAGGCAGTGCCCTGGCTTTACCAGTCCAGACCCAGCCTGGCCTGCCGCCTCTGTGTGGCCATGGGGACCCCGAGCAGCCGCAGCTGAGCACTCCTCCAAGCCGTCTGTCCACCCGCCCATCTGTCCACCTACACCCAACTGTCCGTCTTCCACCCACCCACACACCCATCTAGCCATCCATCCACCCATTTACCTATCCCTCATTCCTGTCCACTCAACAAACCCCGAAAGGAGTACTTTGTGCCTCAGTTCCGCCAGCTGACTTGGACTTAACTGACTTTTGGAATCCCTTGGAGGACCTTTTTCACTTTTCTGGCCTTGATGCTGTAACTGGCTGGAATTTCCCATCATGCCTCAGGACCCGGGTTTGCTCTACACGTGAGCAAGGATGGGGGCTCTGTTACGACAGTCACGTTGCAGGACAAGAGTGACATCAGACCTCGCCCGCCCTGCCCCGTCATTAATCTCTCTGGCAGCTTAGTGTCCTTCCTGCTGGGGTAAGGGCAAAGCTTTGGAGGAAGTTTTGAATCCCTGGGGGGCTTTGCCACTCCTCTGTGTGTGCCTTTGGCCAAGTTTTTGGCTCTGGGTTTCCAGATGGAAAACCAAAGAGTCGGACCCAACAGTGTCTCCCAGCCCTACAGGCCCAACACCAAGATGCTGTGATGGCTGGCCGGCCTGAGGCTATCATCCAAACACTGCATGGGACAGGGGAGGGACAGCCATCACCGCAGGAAGCAGTCAGGCAAGCAAGCAAGAGATGCCGGGCGGCCTCGGGGAGCGGCACCGGGCAGGCCCCTGGTGATAAAGGGGGTCACTTCCTTTGTGCTCCCTGAAACCCACCTTCTGTCCACCTGGCCCCCACTCTTTCACTCCCTCCATCCTTCGGGTGCCATGCGCATGGAATAAAGGAGGTGAGTAGGTCTGTATCCAAATATGGAATTTCTTCCTAGGTAATTAATCGTTTTTTTAGGTATCCAAGGAAATGCTAAATAAGTAGCCCAGGCGTCTATTTCCTGATTTATTAATTTTGAACTGAAAAATATTATTTCCTCCTGTGTAGGATGAAAAAATAGAACACCCTTATGGCACTTACCAGCAGGCCCCACGTCGGCGCAGGCCCTGGAATCTGCCTCCTATACGCCCACATTTACGTTGCTGAGGTTTGTGGTGTCCAGTTCAGTCTGAAATTATAAAGAAATCTTCTGCGCTTTGTCCTTTGCTGATTTTTAAAACTGAAAGCCAATATACAGCACTTCAGTACAATGTAAGTGTCACGCACGTTTCTGTTCCAGCTGTAATGCCGTTCCCAAGCACTGAACTCACCCTCCCATTTTAAACAACTTAAGAAAAGATAAAATATCAAACAATACTTTTGAGGCATTAGAAACGCAGGCAGAGGAAGGGCATGATTTCTGAGAGCTAGGAAGCAAACGGAGAGGCCCCCAGCTCACTGCTGGGACGGGCACCCAGGCCGCGCCCAGAGCCTGGGGCTCTCAGAGCTGAGGATTCAGGGGGGATGTGGTGACTGGAATTTGCAGAGCAGAGGATCTGAGGGGAGAGAAATGCTTGGGAAGGAGCGAGGCGTGCGGGGGACGGCGGGCTCCGGGCTCTGCACAGACTCCCCCAGAGCCTCCAGCGGGGCAGTGGTCAGGCTTGCGTATGAGAGGAGGTGCAGGAAATTAGTGAAGGTGAAGGCAACTTGAGCAAGGGACGCTTCAGCCACCGCAGCTGCGGATATTCATAGACCACTTCACCCAACACTGGCAGATGCACGGCTTTCAAAGCACGCATAGAACGTTACCCAGATTAACCATAGTCCGTATCATAAACAAGTGGCAGTGCATGGAAGAGAATTCAGATGGTGCAGGTCATGTTAGTGGCCAAATGGAATTGAATTAAAGACCAGTAACTCAAAGACATCTGGAAAATCTCAAACATTTGACTGAACAGCACACACTTCTCAATAACCAATGATTCAGAGGAAGTCAGAATGGAAATCGGAAAGATTTTTGAACTGAGTGAAAATAAAAACCTGGCGTTTCAAAATTAGGGGCACGTAGCTAATGCAGAGGGAATTTCCAGCTCTAAGAACCTACATTATAACAAGAAGGAAGCATTTCAAGTCAGTGACCAAAGCTTCCAACTTAAGGACTGGAAAAAAAGCGACGTGACCCTAAGTAAGCACGAGAATGAAAATAAAGAGCAGAAATCAATGAAAGTAAAGGGGGGGGGGATATAAAGAAAACCAATAGAAGTGAAGCTGATTGTTTCAAAAGATCAACACTGATAAACCTCTATCCCAGCTGAACAAGACAGGACTGGAAAAGGTCAGTTTTCATTCCAATCCCAAAGAAAGGCAATGCCAAGGAATGCTCAAACTATCGCACAATTGCACTCATCTCACATGCTAGTAAGTAATGCTTAAAATTCTCCAAGCCAGGCTTCAGCAATATGTGAACCATGAACTCCCTGATGTTCACGCTGGTTTTAGAAAAGGCAGAGGAACAAGAGATCAAATTGCCAACATCCCCTGGATCACGGAAAAAGCAAGAGAGTTCCAGAAAAACATCTATTTCTGCTTTATTGACTATGCCAAAGCCTTTGACTGTGTGGATCACAATAAACTGTGGAAAATTCTGAAAGACGTGGTAATTCAAGACCACCTGAACTGCCTCTTGAGAAACCTGTATGCAGGTTAAGAAACAACAGTTAGAGCTGGACATGGAACAACAGACTGGTTCCAAATAGGAAAAGGAGTATGTCAAGGCTATATATTGTCACCCTGCTTATTCAACTTATATGCAGAGTACATCATGAGAAACGCTGGACTGGAAGAAACACAAGCTGGAATCAAGATTGCCGGGAGAAATATCAAGAACCTCAGATATGCAGATGACACCACCCTTATGGCAGAAAGTGAAGAGGAGCTAAAAAGCCTCTTGATGAAAATGAAAGAGGAGAGTAAAAAAGTTGGCTTAAAGCTCAACATTCAGAAAACGAAGATCATGGCATCTGGTCCCATCACTTCATGGGAAATAGATGGGGAAACAGTGGAAACAGTGGCTGACTTTATTTTTCTGGGCTCCAAAATCACTGCAGATGGTGATTGCAGCCATGAAATTAAAAGATGCTTACTCTTTGGAAGGAAAGTTATGACCAACCTAGACAGCATATTAAAAAGCAGAGACATTACTTTGCCGACTAATGGCTGTCTAGTCAAGGCTATGGTTTTTCCTGTGGTCATGTATGGATGTGAGAGTTGGACTATAAAGAAAGCTGAGCACAGAAGAATTGCTGCTTTTGAACTGTGGTGTTGGAGAAGACACTTGAGAGTCCCTTGGACTGCAAGAAGATCCAAACAGTCCATCCTAAAGGAGATTAGTCCTGGGTGTTTATTGGAAGGGCTGATGTTGAAGCTGAAACTCCAATACTTTGGCCACCTGATGCGAAGAGCTGACTCCTTTGAAAAGACCCTGATGCTGGGAAAGATTGAGGGCAGGAGGAGAAGGGGATGACAGAGGATGAGATGGCTGGATGGCATCACCGACTCGATGGACATGGGTTTGGGTAGACTCCAGGAGTTGGTGATGGACAGGGAGGCCTGGGGTGCTGTGGTTCATGGGGTTGCAAAGAGTCAGACATGACTGAGCAACTGAACTGAACTGAAAGATGATCACTATTAGGAATGAGAGTGAATATCACCTAATATTCTAGTTATTATGAGGAAGAAATTGGACATTATGAAAAACTCTTCCCCAATAAATTTGACAACTTCTTTAAAGATATAAACTATTAAAATTAACTTAAAGAAAGATAGTGTGAACAGTTGTATATCTGATAAAGAAATTGAGTTTGTAACTAAAGCCCTTACCACAAGGAATGCTACAGGCCCAAACAGTTTCAAGGGTGAAGTCTACCCATATAGGAAGAAGAAATAACACCAATTTTACTAACTCTTCCAGATAATAGAAGAGGTGGGGTCATCCCCATTATCACTCGATGAAGTCAGTCTTACTGAGATATTTAATCACAGGCATCATAAAAAATGATACCAGCAAACAACCTTTGTCACAAACAAGGATGCAGAAATTCCCACCAGAGTTTTGGTAGGAATATATACATACATTTATGATGCTATATCATGACAATTGAGGTTTATCCCAGCAAGGCAAAGTTGATTTCATGTCAAAAACCCATCAATAAATTTCACCATATTAATGTACTAAAAAGGAAAATCATGTGCTCACCTCAATGGACATGAATTTGAGCAAACTCCCGGAGACAGTGACGGACAGGGGAGCTTGACGAGCTGCAGTCCATGAGGGTGCCGAGAGTCAGTGAAAGAACAATGATCATCTCAATAGAAGAAGCTCCTGATGAAATGTAGTATTAATTCATGATAAAGCTCTTCAAAAAATAGGAATAAAATGAACTTTCTGCATCTGATAAAGGCCGCCGACCCAAAACTCACATCTTCCCAAGATTGAGAACAAGATAAAGATACCTGTTCTCATCTTTGATTTTCTTGTCACTTTTAATCAACAGTACTTGAAGTTCCTTTCCTTTTTTATTTTTATAAAAAAGTGTTAATTAATTTATTTGGCTGCCTCAGGTCTTGGTAGAGGCACATGGGATCGTCCTTGAGGCACACAGGGTCTTTTGTTGCGGGGGGGGGGGGGCGCTCAGTAGTTGTGGTGGTGGGCTTAGTTGCCCTGCAGCATGTGGGATCTTGGTTCCTTAACCAGGGCTTGAATCCATAGTCCCTGCTTTGGAAGGCAGACTCTTAACCGCTGGACCACCAGGGAAGTCCCTGGAGTTCGTATCTTGTACAATAAGGCAAGAAAAACGACATGCAGATTAGAAAGAAATAAACTTTCTGTAGAAACTATTCCGTGGAGTCCACAAAGTAAAGGCTACTGGACTAATTAAGAATCAGCAAAGCGGCAGGGTCAAGGTCAGCATACAGAACTGTGTGTTTACACTGGCCTCCTAGATGGTGAAGATCTGCCTGCAACGCAGGACTCCGGGTTCAGTCCCTGCATCAGAAAGATCCCCTGGAGAAGGAAATGGCAACCCACTCCAGTCTCTTGCCAGGAGAATTCTGTGGACAGAGGAGCCTGGTGGGCTACAGTCCACGGGCTCACAGAAAGTCAGACACCACTGAGCAACTAACACTTTACAGTTAATTGCTGTGAGTATATTTACTTACTCACAGAAAATAATCAGAACTTGGAATTTTAAAAACTATAAACTGTAAAACACCACAAACAAATACGGAATACTTCAGCATAAATTTGACAAAAGATATGTGAGACTTCTACATCAAAAACCACAAGCATTGAAATTAAACAAGGTCAAACTAAATGGAGATGTATACCATGTTCATGGATAAGAAAACTCAAAGTTATTAAATGTGAGTTCTCTTCATGTTGATCTATAAATCAATGGGATCTCAATCAAATTTCCAGTAGGTTTTTCCTGTAGAAATTGACAAATGGAAACTAAAATTCATATGGAAATGAAAAGGACCTAGAATAGTTGAAACAACTTGGGAAAAAAATAAGGTTGGAGGTCTTTATCTGATTTTAAAACTGATTTTAAAGTTACATTAATTGAAACAGTATGGTACTGGCATAAAGATAGAATACAAGATCCCTCCAAATACCCCTATATACACAGTCAGTTGACTTTTGACAAAACTGCAAAAACAATCCAATGAAGAAATATTAGCCTTTTCAATGTAACACTGGATTTAAAAAAAAAAAAAGACAAAACTTTTATCCCAAACTTACAACACATACAAAAAAAATTTCAAAATTAATCATAGACCTTAAATTATAAAACTTCTAAAAGAAAATAGGAGATCTTTGTAACTTGGATTAGACAGGTTTTTTTAGACATGACATCCCAGGGACGGGGGAGCCTGAAGGGCTGCCATCTCTGGGGTCGCACAGAGTCGGACACGACTGAAGTGACTCAGCAGCAGCAGCAGACATCACGGCACAATCCACAGAAGAATAGGATGCTCTGCATCAAAGCTGGAACTTCTGTTCTTCGAAGTGCCTCACCGAGAGAATGAAGGGACAGCAGCAGATTGGGAGACCAAACTTTCAGACTGCACATCTGTAAAGGACTTCTATCCAGAATATACAACAGCTCTCAGATCTCTACAAAAGAAAACCAGGTACCCAGTGAAAAGTGTGACAAAAACTGGGACAGAAGCTTCAGGAGAACCACGGGTGGCAAAGAAGATCATGAAAACGGCACCATCAGTCATCAAAGAGACGCAGACGAAAGCAGAAGGAACCCTGACACACCGACAAGAGTGACTGAAATGGGAAAGACCGGCCTGCTCGGAGGTGCTGAGGAGGGCGGCGGCTGGAACCCGCCTCGCGCTGCAGCTGGGAAAGCGCAGTGTGCAGCCACTAGGAAAATTAGACGGTCCACTGAAGACACAAACCCTACTGTGTGAGTCAGCTGCTCTACTCCCAGAGAAATCGAAGCTCATGTTTATGAAAAGACTTGTTCACCCGTGTTCATAGACAGGTTATTGGTAAGAGCTTCAAACGGGAGACAATCCAGACGTTCTCCAGGCGGTAAGTGTGTAAAGGGGTTATGCACACTCACGCAATTGAACCTATTCAGCCATGAGCAGAAGTGGTACTGTCGATACTGGCAACAGCATGAGTGAGCCGTAAGACAATTTTGCTAAGAGGAAGAACGAGGCCACATTCTATGCTCTCCTCTATATGGAAATCACAGAAAATGCCGACTAAATTGGCCAATCCCTAAGAAAGGCAATGCCAAAGAATGTTCAAACTACCACACAATTGCACTCATCTCGCACACTAGCAAAGTATTGTTCAAAACTCCCCAAGCAAGGTTTCAACAGTACGTGAACAGTGAACTTCCAGATGTTCAAGCTGGATTTAGAAAAGGCAGAGGAACCAGAGATCAAATTGTCAACATATGTTGGATCATCAAAAAAGCAAGAGAGTTCCAGAAAAACATCTACTTCTGCTTTATTGACTATGCCAAAGCCATTGACTCTGTGGATCACAACAAAGTGCGGAAAATTCTTAAAGAGATGGGAATACCAGACTACCTGACCTGCCTCCTGAGAAATCTGTATGCAGGTCAGGAAGCAACAGCTAGAACTGGACAAGGAACAACAGACTGGTTCCAAATAGGAAAAGGAGTACGTCAAGGCTGTATATTGTCACCCTGCTTATTTAACTTATATGCAGAGTACATCACGCAAAATGCCAGGCTGATTGTAGCACAAGCTGGAATCAAGATTGCCAGGAGAAATATCAATAACCTCAGATATGCAGATGACACCACCCTTATGGCAGAAAGTGAGGAGGAACTAAAGAGCTTCTTGATGAAAGTGAAAAAGTTGGCTTAAAGCTCACCATTCAGAAGACTAAGGTCATAGCATCCAGTCCCATCACTTCATGGCAAATAGATGGGGAAACAGTGGAAACAGTGATAGACTTTATTTTCTTGGGCTTCAAAATCACTGCAGATGGTGACTGCAGCTAAGAAATTGAAAGACGCTTGCTTCTTGGAAGACAAAGCTATGACCAACACAGACGGTATACTAAAAAGCAAAGACATTACTTTGCGGACAAAGGTCCATCTAAGTCAAACCTATGGTTTTTCCTGTAGTCATGTATAGATGTGGAGAGTTGGACTATAAAGAGAGCTGAGCATTGAAGAATTGATGCTTTTGAACTGTGGTGTTGGAGAAGACTCTTGAGAGTCCCTTGGACTGCAAGGAGATCCAACCAGTCCATTCTGAAGGACACCAGTCCTGGGTGTTCACTGGAAGGACTGATGCTGAAGCTGAAGCTCCAATACTGTGGCCACCTGATGTGAAGAACTGACTGATTGGAAAAGACCCAGATGCTGGGAAAGATTGAAGGCAGGAGGAGACGCGGACGACAGAGGATGAGATGGTTGGATGGCATCACGGACTCAATGGACATGAGTCTGAGTGAGCTCCGTGAGCTGGTGATGGAAGGGAAGCCTGGCGTGCTGTGGTCCACGGGGTCGCAAACAGTTGACACGACTGAGGGACTGCACTGCACTGAATAAACGGAGCATAGCCTTTGCAAACATGAATTATACGTTGTCCGCCTGAAGTGTGGGCTTCCCGTGTGGCTCGGCCAGCACAGCGTCCGCCTGCAGTGCGGGAGATGCAGGCTCCAACCCTGGGCCAGGAAGGTCCCCCAGAGAAGGAGACGGCACCCACTCCAGTATTCTCGCCTGGGAAACCCCATGGACAGAGGGGCCTGGTGGGCTATAATCCATTCACGGGGTTGCAATGGATTAAACATGACTTAGCGGCTAAACCACCAGCACCACACCTAACAAATATTAACATACAACATTGCAAATCAACTGTAACTCAATCTTTTAAAAGGATAGAAAAGCTACTATTGAACCGAAGATTGGAGAAGACACAGTAATTCCTGATTTGAGGGGGACAGAAGCCTTAGTCCTCTAAGAACACAAGAGAATTTCCTTTAGTGTCAGAGATGATCAGATCCCATGGAATGTGCTACCCCAATGGTGGAATTCAGCACCGCTGCCCTTTCAGAGCAGTTCAACTTTTCTGCCTCACAATGGTAGAGTGCCTAGAAGCACATTGTCCAAGAAAAAGAAACGTACAGTCTAGAAAGGGGAAAAGGCAGAAACAGCATTATTTGCAGGTTGTTTTTAACGAAAAAATTCAAGATGACCTGGGTGGCTCAGAGGTTAAAGTGCCTGCCTCCAATGCGGGAGACCTGGGTTCGATCCCTGGGTCGGGAAGATACCCTGGAGAAGGAAATGGTAACCCACTCCAGTATTCTTGCCTGGAAAATCCCATGGACGGAGAAGCCTGGTAAGCTACAGTCCATGGGGTCACAGAGAGTCGGACACGACTGAGCAACTTCACTTTCACTATGGAAGTTAATAAGGAATTCAAGGAATTGCTGAATATAAATTCAGTTACATAAGAATTACTTGCAAAGATTCAGTCAGTCAGTTCAATTGCTCAGTCATGTCTGACTCTTTGCGACCCTATGGACTGCAGCACACCAGGCTTCCTTCTCTATCACCAAATCACGGAGCTTACTCAAACTCATGTCCATTGAGTCAGTGATGCCATCCAACCATCTCATCCTCTGTCATCCCCTTCTTCTCCCGCTTTCAGTCTTTCCCAGCATCAGGGTATTTTCCAATGACTCAGCTCTTTGCATCAGGTGGCCAGAGTATTAGAGCTTCAGCCTCAGCATCAGTCCTTCCAATGCATATTCAGGGTTTATTTCCTTAAGGATTGACTGGTTTGATCTCCTTGCTGTCCAAGGGACTCTCAAGAATCTTCAACGGCACCACAGTTCCAAACTGTTGATTCTCAGCTTTCTTTATGGCCCAACTCTCACATCCATACATGACTACTAGCTCTGACTAGATGGACCTTTGTCGGTAAAGTAATGTCTCTGCTTTTTAATATGCTGTCTAGGTTTGTCATAGGTTTTCTTTCAAGGAGCAAGTGTCTTTTAATTTCATGGCTGAAGTCACCATCTGCAGTGATTTTGGAGACCAAGAAAATAAAGTCTGTCAGTGTTTCCATTGTTTCCCCATCTATTTGCCATGAAGTGATGGGACTGGATGCCATGGTCTTCACTTTTTGTAGGTAAAGTAATATCATAAGATGCCATTAATAGTCCCAAAACACAAGATTTCTAGGAGTATGTGTGCAGAATAACGTGTGCAATCTTTCTTATAGGAACTTTGCTGGTTGGACTTTGCTGAAGTCAGGAAAGACCTAAAAATGAGAGATGAACCGTATTCATAAATAAGAAGATTCAAAAGTGATGAAAATTCCCTGTATTTCCAATATATATCCAATAAGAGTTTTTCGAGCTGATTTACAAAATCAACATATAAGAGCAAAGAGTAAAAGCAGCCAAGACACAGCTGAAGACACAGGACAGAGACTCCCCTCAGACTAGACTCAGTCTGGAAAGCTACAGGGTTCCGGGATGGACAAGTGAAATAATGAAACTGGGGAGAGAGTTGGGACCAGAGCCCCTGCGTACATGAACTTGGCATGGGATAGAAGACACTTCTTCTTCCAGTGGGCAAGAGTGGGCTACAGCCACGCTCCCCGCACCACAGAAAAAAGATGCTTCACGTCGGGGGGATAGAAACCTACACGCGGAAATGCAAAACCGCCATGGACAACGCGAGCTCTCGCGCCACTCTCGCAGAGCGTAAGCAGACGTTTGGTGAACCGGGCACATTAAAATGTAAAATTCTGTTCTGCAAAAGATGCCATCAATGAGGCAAGAAATACAGGCCTCAGTCTGGGAGGATATATTTGCAACCAACATAACCAATAAAGTATCACTAGCCAGATACATAAATAATTCCTGAAAATCAATAAGAAAAAGGCAAACGACCCAGTAGAAAACTGAGCAGATGATGGGCAGCCATAAATATCAGAGAAAACAAAGTGCATTAAATATGTGGAAAGACGCTCAGCTTCGCTGCTGACACTGAGGAACACAAATTAAAACAACGAGATGGCATTGTTCAACCACGAGAGTGTGAGAAATCATAGGTCTGACACCACTGAGTGTTGCCATGAATTCGTGGAAACGGGAGCTCCAGCCGTCGCTGGCGGGAGTGTAAATTGGTGGAGAAGCTTCGGACAGCAATTTGCCAACACTTAATAATGATGATGATGGGTAGCACTTAGAGCATGCCAGGCACAGTTAAAGTATGGCACGTAGGACTTCACGGAAAGCCGAAGGTGCACACCCCACCAGTCTGAAATGCTAGCACCAATGGAGAACTTCCGCTCACCTGCCCCTGCAGAGGCCCCTGGTGGGATGGCTGTCTGTAAACATGGAAAACCAGAAAGGCTCAGAGACTTCCTTCGTGGGGAGGGACCAGTCTATCCAGTCGTATTCCCACCATGGAATGTTCTACCACAGTCCAAAGAAGCACGGGGTCTCCCCCACTAGGTTTACATCCAACGACATGAATGTATTTCAGAAACTTGATGTGAGTGAAACAGGCAAGTTGCAGGAATTTCTCACTCGTTTCCCATTTATGTGGCCTTTAAAACACAGCAATGCCTGTTGCGAGTGTGTGCGTGCGATTAGAAAGTGTAACTGCGTACGTGGGAATGATGCGCCCCAGCAGCCCAGCGCTCCTCCCTTGCATGCCTCCTGGAGCTGCCTGTCCGTCTGTCTGTCTGCAGGAGCTGAAGCCTCTGGAATGCGCTCAGGAACCCAGGACCGGCTCCAGGGTCTGGAAGCTGCAGGAAGTTCCTTCTGGCACCTCCAGGACATTTAACATTTGAAATCACAAATGTGACTGGTTGGAATTAAGGAAAGCAGAATGAACACAGACAAAGAGTGTTTGTTTTCCATTCAGGATGGGAATCCTTCTCGTGGTGGGAACAGGGGAGATCTCATGCTTGGTGAAGCAGCAAAGGCTCCGGGTAAAATCTGGGGCGAGCTGAGGCTGTCAGCCTCGCACTTCTGTTCCACGGGCAGGCCCAACCGGGCAGCATGCTTTCTGAGAGCCATGAGGACCGGAAAGGAAGAGGCGCAATCCGTGACTTGCTAGAAGTGTCATCCGGGGAGGAAAAACGACGACAGCAAATAATAATAATGAGAGTTGAGTAAGACAGAGGCAAGACCAACATCCAAAAAGCCATAGCTTCACTGCGTACACCAGGAACAACTGCTTAAAAGGAGCATTCGTCCTCATCTGCAACAGCCAGAAAAACTGGGAATCATCTTGGGGGAAAAGAGCTGAGAGAAGTGCAGCCTAACCTATCCGAGGAAAAGATAAACTTGACCACAGACACAAAAGAAAATCTGAGCCCGTGGGGGAGCGCTCCTCTTCTTACAGGAGAATCCTGACCCGAGTTCACACAGTGGGGCCTCTACTGCGCTTTGGTTCAGTTCAGTCGCTCAGTTGTGTCTGGCTCCCTGCGACCCCATGGACTGCAGCACGCCAGGCTCCCCTGTCATCACCAGCTCCCGGACGGAGCTTGTTCAAACTCATGTCCATCGAGTCGGTGATGCCTGCCGTGCTGCACCTGCAGAAAGGAAAACGCCCAGGTGTAGCAAACCCAAACCTGAAAAAGAGCAGCGAGCACTGGACTCGCGGACAAGGCACAAAGCGTCCAGAAACAGACCCAGGAGCCTGTCCAACGCGCATCTCACCTGGGGGAGGGCGGGGGCCACGGATGCATCCGGAACAGGCTGCCCGGGGGGACAAAATACAAGTACGTTTCTAAGTCATGAACACAGGCAAAGTCTGCAGATTAAAGACACACACACACACAAAGATAAATAGTGCTTGATTTCACTGGTAGTCAGAGCCCAGAAAGAAATGAGATATTACTTTTTACCCATAAAATTGGGGGAAAGATAAAGGATTAATACTTTCTAACCACGACAAAATTGTAAGAGAAACAGCCCCTCTCCTGTGCATGGTTTTTTATAGTCTTTTCAGAAAGCAATTTGGAATATCCATCAAAAACATCCACGTGTCCCCCTCTCCCCACAGTCAAGCTCGCCCTCTGAGATCTCTGCTCCCGGAGACAGGGACACACAGGACAGTGAAGAGTCATAGGCAGTGAGTGCCTGGTGATAGCAAAAAATAATTAGAAAGGGAGGAAAGAGAAGCCTTCAATTCTTCATCAGCAGAGGTGAGTGTGTTACACAGAACATCATCCACAGGACTGAGAAGTCAAAATATAAATAGAAAATAAAACAAGGTCGGGCTGTGAGTGCCAGCTCGAAAGCTCCCCAGGACATCGTGTTAAATATGAAAAAGGAGTCGCAGACAAGCCATGAATATGCATGATTCCATTTGTGCAGCGGCGAGACCGCCAAACGCAAGTGTGTGTTTCATCTTGCATGTACACATGTGCACGTGCACGCAGACAGCGCGACCAGGCGCCGCCCTGCCGCCCGGGCGGAGGGGAGAGAGCCGGCTTTGCACTCGGGTCTTGGCCACGTGCACACACGGTCCCCAGACACGCGTCCCTGTGTGACTCATGCAATTCAAACAAACGCCTGCGACAATGAAAGGAAATTAGAACAGGCAGCTCCGTGCGCAGGCCTGGAGCTGAAAAAAAGAAAGAAAGGGCATGCGAGAAAAAGGAGTGGGGCTCGAGGCGTCAGGGGACAGACTCCCCTGGAGCCCTCAGTGGGAGACGTCCGGGAAGCGGAGGAGATGGCCAGGATGATCTTGGGGCGTGAGCCAGCGGGGGGGGAGCAGCCGGGTGACCCAGGAGGGCGCGGGGGCGTGCGGGTGGTCAGGAGAAGACCTGGGCCCCGAGAAGCGTGGGGCAGCTCAAGAGATGAGCCCCAGACGCAGCGGGAACCTTGGAGAAAGGGAGCCAGCAGGGGTGGGTGCGGGGCGGGGGGGCTCGGGAGGGCCGGCTCGGTGGGCTGGGCTGGTCGACGCCTCCCTCTGCCTGTCTTTCCCTCTCGTTATTTTGCTGTCTTCTGGCACCCAGTATTACTGACGATAGTTCTGCTTTTGACTTTTGGCCTCACTGCCCGGCGTGTGGACCTTAGTCCCCCCAGCAGGGACGGAGCCCCGCGTTAGGAGATGGGGTCGTAACCTCTGGGCCACCAGGGAAGACCCCCCTGTGCCTTTGTGAAGATGGGAGCCGTGAGAACTCCCCGGGCCTGGGGCGGGGAGAGAAGGGGATGTGGGGGGTCTCAGGGGCCTGTCCCCCATCCTCCCGGTGTTGGAGGCAGGAGGCCGGGCTCGGCGAGGCTGGGGGCTTGGGACAGAAGGGAGGAGGCTTGGCGGACGGTGGGCCACACGCCCTTAACAGGTGGGATCGCTAAGCAGGGTCTGGGGTCCTCGGGGTCGGGCCCACGTGACTCTGGAGACGCCACCAACCCAGCATAAATGTTCTCGGGGGCCTGGACGGCTGGGCTGTCCATGGTGGGCCCTCCCCGTGGCTGTGAGCGACGGTCGGGGGCCACAGGAAGGGGGGCGGTACAGGGCAGCGAAGGAACCCGGGGCTAGGGGGCTGGGGGCCACAGGAATGGAGCCCTGAGGGGCGGGAAGCGTGTGGAGGTCCCGGGGCCCCGACGGGGCTGGAGAGCCTGCTGTGGGGCGCCTGGGCCAGGGCTGGAGGCACAGAGGCGGTGCCCCGGGGGGACGCAGGTCCACACTTGGGCCCACCTGCACGCCTCCCGGGCCTCAGGCGGGGCCGGCACCTCACTGCCGCCCGGCCGTCAGCTCCCACGTGCCCCAATCTGGACTGCAAGCCTGCAGCACCGAGGGGCTGTGACCACCCCGATCCTGTGCCTGGACCCCTGAGCCCGGCGCCCAGAGGGCAGCGTCAGGAGACAGGACACCCGGCCGCCCAGTCCCCGGGAAGCTCCGTGAACAGACCCCCCAGCAGCCTGCACATTGGGTCAGAACCAGACCCACGGCTTCCGGCCTCCGGGACCGGGGCAACACGTGTCTCACCAGTAGGGGCCGCCCACCCTGCCCGCGAGCGCGGTCCCCCAGGGAGGGTGAGCGGGGCAGGGCGGCCGGGGCTCGGCGGGTCTCCCCGGGGGTGTGAGCCGGGGAGCTGCTGATGGTGATGGAGAAGGTAGACCGCACATCCTTTCTCCTCAGCAATCTGCATTCAGGAAGAACACTCCCGGGGCAAGACGTGAAGACTCAAGCCTGTTTGGGGAGGAAAGAGGCTTTCGGGCTAATGATGAACCAGCGCTTCTTCCCACACTCGGGTGTGTCTGTTGAGTTTTGGGGGACCCAAAACTTTTTGGGTGGGAATTTGGGTTCAACCTGGTCATTCAGGGAATGGCTGGAAATGCTGGTTTTCTGAAGCCTGGGGACTGCTTCGGGGAGTGAGGGAGAGTTGTCTCCAACGGCAAGGCCCCAGCCCGAGTTCCAGGAGGGAAGATGACGCCACGCGGCCTCCACCGACCCCGGGACGGGGCTTCCCTGCTTTCCCGCGCGCTGTTCCCGTCGGGAAGGCACAGACAGAATCGCCCTAGCTCATTCCTCACCAAGAAGAGTGATTTGATGCAAAGTCACCTCCACACAGTGCGTATGACTTTAATATCAGTAACCCCCCTTAAATATTAGAGGCAGTGAGGAAATATTAGTTAAATTATCACAGACTAATATGATCAGTTTCCTCTAGGATAAAATGTGATAAATGGGTTTTAATAAACTAAGGAGAATTATACGCGTCATATTCGTGGTTCCTGTCAATTTTATTTAGAGTGAAATGCCATTGCAATAATTAGTTGGGTTTTACTGTGTTCATTAAAAGCTTTTTTAATGACCGCTTGGAGGAATAAGTGAAATTAATTTCTTTCTAGAACATCAGAGAAATTCATCAAACAAACAAAAAGCAAACTCTAGGGCACGTTGAGGCAGGGTGGGGGCCCGTGATCTGTGTGCCCGGCCCTGGGGGTGGTGCCTTCCTGTCCCTGGCATTGGGACTGCCCAGGGGAAGGATGCAGGTCCCCGGTGGAGGCTCTCCCTCCAGGTACCACTGAGCCGTGACTTACAGGCCTCCTCCTCCAGGCAGGATTCCTTGGCTCTTCCAACCTCAGGGCCCTCTCCTGCCTGGTCTGGCTCCCAGACCACAGCTCCTTCAGCTCCAGAAGCTGAAAGCAGCTACCCGGGCCCAGCCCAGGGACACCTCTCCGAAGGGCTCAGGGGCCAGAAACCAGGATCTGCCGGCGTCTGTCCCCTGGCCACCTCCTTCCAGCCCCGCTGGGAGCCTGCGTGTGGGTGTGGGCAGAGGGGCCGCCTGGGGAGCCTCATGGGGGGACCTCGTTGGTCACCTGATTGAGGCTGCTCGGCAGTGAACGGGGAGCCCAGACCCGGACGCCAGCCATCTGGTGCAGGACGCCACGATCCTTCCCACACACCCGTGCCCGGAGGGCGGGGGCCTCAGGTCAGGTGGGACGCGCTGAGCAGCTCACTGTGAGCCCCAGCACACAGGCTGACACACCACACACACTCACACCACACACACACACCACACACACACACCACACACACCACACACACACACACACACACACCACACACACTCACACACATACCACACACACTCACACCACACACACACCACATACACACACCACACACACACACACCACACACACACACCACACACGCACACACCACACGCACACACCACACGCACACACCACACGCACACACCACACACACACCATACACACATACACACACCACACACACACACACACACACACCACACACACACACCACACACACACACCACACACACACACCACACGCACACACCACACGCACACACCACACACACACCATACACACATACACACACTCACACCACACACACACCACATACACACACCACACACACACACACACCACACACACACACACCACACACACACACCACACACACACACCCCACACACACACCACACACACACACCACATACACACACCACACGCACACACCACACGCACACACCACACACACACACCATACACACACACACCACACACCACACACTCACACACACACCACACACACACCACACACACACACCACACACACACACACCACACACACACACACCACACACACACACTCACACACACTCACACATACACACACTCTCACACACCATGCACACTCACACACACACCACACACACTCACACACCACACACATTCACACACACACTCACACCACACACACTCATACACCACACATACCACACACACACACACCACACACTCTCACACCACACACACCACACACATACCACACACACACACACACGCGCTCACACACACACGCTCACACAGCACACTTGCACCTGTGCGCACTCACACGCCCCGCCGTGGGTCTGCGCGGCAGGGCCCTCTGCCCGTCACAGCAGGCGCTCCTGGGGCCCCTCCGCCTCGCCCGGCTGCCGGCCCTGCTGCCTCCGTGTCGCCCTCCCTCGGGCACCCGCGAGCCGCCGCGGAGCCTCACTCCACTCGCCGGCCTGGAGGGGAGAGGGTCCTCCTGCCGCTCGGGCGGAGGGGCACCGCGGGGCCGCGAGGGGCGGCCTGGGCCCCAGCAGCGCCGGCCGGCCGTGCGGGCTCGGGAAGCCGCTCGTGAACACGGACGGCGGCGGGCTTCTTCTCTGGGGGTCAGAGAGCCGCCGCCAGGCCACCTCCCGGGCGCCTTCCCACTTGAGACGTGGGCCCTGCGTCGCTGCAGGTTTGGGGGCGTTTTCAGCCTGTGCTTCAGCCCCCAGGGCCCCTCCCCTCAGGTGGGCTGGCAGGGGGCCGGGGGCACCCAGGCATGGTCTCCGGCTCCCCGGGGCGTCCTCTGGGCCAGCAGGGAGGCTCTTCTCTGATGCCCGACCTGTGAGACCACCCAACTCCACCCCAGGCTCACCTACCCCCACCCAGCCACGACACACACGACCAGACCCCTCTCAAGGCTGCTCCCAGGCCTGGGGGGACAAGCCCGGCCCAGGCCAGTCAGCAGGGGCCAAACCCCCAGCAGTTTGGGGGTCCCAGCCCCCCGATCCCCCTAAGGAGGCCTCCCTTCATCCCCTGGGGCCTCCCTGGGAACTGCCCCCTCCAGCCTTGCACTTTGCTTGTGGCGGGGAGGAGGGAGAGGCCTCTGCGGAAGCCCAGCCTGGGGTGGCTCAACCCACTGGCTGCCACCCCGACCCCGCGAGGGGTGCTTATCACCTTCGTGGCCCCTGAGCTCTGCGGCAGCAACGCGCTCCCACCTCGAGTCACTTCCTCAAAGCCACCCTCCCGACCAGCGTGGGTGACCATGCAGGCCCTCCCCGGCGTCCTCGGCCTCTTCCCCCCACCTCCGCAGCCCTTACCACTGCAGACAGGCCCTGCGGAGGCTTAGCCCCGAGCCCCACCCTGACCCCGCCAGCCCCATGGCCCCGCCTCTGCCTGCCCTGCTCAGTGTCCAACTCGGCGCAGCTGTTCAGAGAGTCCTTGGTGAGCGAAGGCTCTGGCGCAGCTGCCTGATTCCCTGGCACCCACGTCTCACGGTGTGCTGGGCTGTGTCTTGAACTTACAATGGCACAAATTGCACTGCTAAAGAGCAGGGTTTCAGCGCGTGGGGGGGAGGTCTATGCAATTTTTTTAATTTTAAAAGTAGTTTCGGGGACTTCCCTGCCAGTCCAGTGGTTAAGACTCCATGCTTCCAATGCAGGGGACACAGCTTTGATCCCTGGTCAGGGAACCAAGACCCCGCAAGCCTTAAGGCGTGATCCAAAGGAAAACAGTAGTTTGGTGCTTGTTTGAAAAGTATAGCCTGTGATGGACTGATTGTGCCCCCCCCCCCCCGATTCACATGTGGACACCTACCCCCCAGGGTGATGGCATTTGAAGGCCGGTCTATGGGAGGTGACGAGGTCCTGAGCGTGGAGCCCCCAAGAGTGGAATTAGTGCGCTAATGAAAGAGACCCCCGAACTCTCCCACCAGTGAGGACACAGTGAGGAGACCCGGACACTATCTATGAACCGGGAAACTGGTCCTCACTCAGCGCTGAACGTGCTGGCTCTTTAATCTAGATTTGCCGCCGCCAGAACCGAGAGGAATAGATTTCTGATCATAAGCCGCCCGGCGTGCGGGTGCTCGGCCACAGCAGCCCAAACGGGTGGAGGCGAGCTGTCAGATGAATTTGCAGCCTTAGAAGGAGAGCTCTCAGCTGAACAGGGGGAGCTCTGATGGCGGGGTGTCTGCTGAGGGATGGCCTCCCCGATCAGCGCACGGTGAGGACTCGGACCGTGACTCCGAGCAGGTTGGAGGCTCCTCTCCGCAGTGACGTGGACCAGACCCGGCAGAACCCTGGCTTCCCCCAGAGCCCACCTTGGGAGTGCATCTTGAGCTGGAAGGCAGGGAGATATTTTTGCGTTAGAAGTGTTTGCTGAGAGTGACTCTGCAGACGGGTAATTTAGCTGGTAATCATGCCGGCGCTGTTGTTTAGTCATCATTAGAAGCTGCACCTTGTGGCTGGTTAGAGCAGGAGGGAGAGACACACTCAATTAAGCTGGGTGAGCAGCGTGCACAGAGCCGGCCGGAGACCAGGTACAGCCTGAGAAGTCTCCATGAGGGTGAGTCAATCAGGGTGCCCTAATTGGAAAGTAGTCATAAAAAGTAATTGAGTTTAATACATAATTTAGATCATTACCCGTTAAGTTAATGCCTCCTGCTTAGGTGTGGGGAGAAAATTATTTATCTGGTAGACGGGAGGATTTCATTTGTTTTTATAATAGAATGTTCGCCAATTGACTTTAATAAGAGCAGTTTGTTCAATCAGATTCTGAATTGGCGCGTAGGCTGGAAGTTCATATGTTAATTTTGACGCGCTCTGCCTGGCGCTTCCTCCCCCCGAGCGCCTGGCGTGTCCCGGGGGCTCCTCCGCCTCCCCAGCCCAGCCCAGGTCCGCTCCCCGGAAACGCAGTCCGTGTCTCTGGTGTCTGAGTGGGAGGCCGTTCGGCTCCTGGGTTCGTCTTCCTCATTTTTAGATTTAGAAGAAGAGAGATTAAAGACACTGCTGCTTCACTGGTGGGCCTTTTTCCTCTCAAGAGCACTTCTATTAAATACAGAGGAGGAGCTTAATAACCACCCCTCACTGGGGTCTCCCTGTCTGCGATTCATTGACTCATTTGTCTTTCTCAGAAATTTTGTGAAGTCGGGCGCCCTCGCTAACCCCGTTCCCACAGCAGCAGGCAGAGGGGCCCAGGACAAGCGCTGGCTGTGAATGAGGGCTTACCTACACCGCTGGGTGGGGAGGAAGCTTGGATCCCAGCTCCTGGATGTGCAGCCTCAGGCTGGTAGGGTCATCACCACTCCGGGCCTCAGTCTTCAGACCTGCAAAATGGGGATAAGAAGGTCTGGTGTGAGGATGGAGGAGGCCATGCTGCTGAGCGTCGGTCCTGGGCTCCCTCCTTGAGCAAGCTTCCCTGCCCCACCCCCAGCTGTCCACGAAGCAAGAAGGCACTTGAGTGAGAGGCAGGAGACCCTCCCCTTACCCCCTGCAGCCCACGAGAAGGTGGGATCCCTTCCTCTCTCAGCCTCGGTGTCCTGTCTACAAAGCAGATGATGACAACCCCTACCCACGGGCTGCGGCTGCTGCTGACCTCCCCTCCCTGCCCCCATTATCACGAGTCTTGCTGACAGGCCACAGGGCTTTCCTGGTGTTCACCAAGAAGCAGCTGGCCTGGGGACCCCAAGCGCCCATCACGGGGAGCTGGGCTGGGTCACCAACCCCACACAGCTCCTTTGTCAGCCTTGAGGACAGGAGGCCCAGGGCGCACGGCCTCCACCCCAATGGGCCTCTGGCCTCTCCAGCTCCATACTGTATTTCCCTCTGGGTAGGAATACTGGAGCCGGCAGCCATTCCCTTCTCCAGGGGACCTTCTCCACCCAGGGATTGAACCCGGGTCTCCTGCATCGCAGGCAGATTCTTTATCAGCTGAGCCTCCAGGGAGGCCCACGTTTCCCCAGCAGCACTTAGCAAAGGTGAGCCCCTTCTTCAGCCCACGGCACTGCCCACTTCCTGTGGGGACGACCTCTGGAAGGCAGATATCACTGAGGCCTGGGGTGTGGGGGGGTCTCCACTCTGGGACACAGATGGCCCCACGCAGCCCCTGAAGGAGCAAGCAGCTCGGGAGCCACCCTGAGACCCACAGGAGGTGGAAGCTGGGGGTCCTGGGGCGTTACACCCACGGAACATTGGAATCAACACGTTTAGCTGTGAAGCCCTGAGGTTATATAATATCACAAAAGGTAACACTGGGATTGAACAGGGTTTATAAAATCTGGGACTCTTAAAACAGGCCTGGGACTTCCCTGGTGGTCCAGGGAACTAAGATCCCACATGCCACATGGCACAGTGAAAGAAAAAAAACAGGCCTGAGCCCTGGAGACGCCTGAGATGCAGTGAGGGGGGGAGGGGAGGAGAAGGGGGAGGGGAGGAGAAGGGGGAGGGGAGGGGAGGGGGGAGGAGGGGAGGGGGAGGGGCATCCACCCTGGAGACTGCCGCTGCAGAAGCTTCCAGAATCCTTGCCTCCCGCAGTGCCTCATGGCTCCCAAAGCCCAGGTGTGCACGCCTTCTTCAAACTCCGCCCGACTCCTGGTCTCCTGACACGGCCAGGCTCGGCTCTGGACTCGGGGACAAGCTGGGATACAAGCTGCATCCAGGCTGGAGCAGCAGGGAGGCCTGAGGGGACAGCCCGAGCCCTAGCACAGGGTCCATGGGGGGGTGACTCCAGCGTGTCCTCCCGTCCCCCACCATCCCGCCAGGTGGCCTGAAGTTCCTGGAGGCAAACGTCCCTCGCCGAGCCCTGTCCGTCTCTGAGTCCTGCTTGGTGCCAAGGCCTGGGGCAGCTGAACCACCCAAACAGTCACTCGGTGACTCAGAGACAGGGCGGGCAGGTCCCCAGTCTCGGGGCGCTGGGACCTCTGGGCCTTCCCGGCAGGATGTGGAGCCACGGAGGACAGCGAGAGAGGGAGGGAGACCCACCTGACCGCTGGAGAGCCGCGCCCTGGCCCCCACCAGCGCCAGCCTCAGAACCTCCCCACCCGCTCCGCTGCGTGGGCCACGGGGCACTGGGCACAAGGCTCACCGGGACTAGCTCCTCACCTTTCATGTCACAGGCTTGCAGGCTGGTGGCCCCGTAACCGGCGTCATACAAGGTCACAGCCGGTGTCTGCCCAGCGGACCGAGGCGGCACGGCCCTCCGCCACGGAGAGGCCCTCAGCTGTGGCCACCGCTCCGGAACAAAAGGAAGAGCTTGTTTACAAATTGTCCGCTGAAATTTAAGTTGCCAACATTGGCATCAGGCCTCGCCTGCCAGGCCACCCGGATTGGAGGGTGATTTATGAAGATTGCTTTACCTGCGGCCGCGCTGGTCTGTGCCGGCAAGTAATTCACACCAGGCTCATTTCGGATGCAGTCAGAGACCCCCGTATTTCTCCATGACAATGTAATCACAGAGCCACATTAAAAAGTCATTATTGTTTAGAATCCAGCTTGGTTTGAAAAACACTTACTATAAAATTCAACAGCCTTTGTAAATTACCGAAAGGTTTACTCAAGAATGCTAGGTGCCATGATTTAGACGGGGAACTTACCACGTTATTGATTCTGTGGGATTTTGTCAGTTCCTGCATTTACGGGGGATGATTAGTGAGTAATCCGAGTAATAAACCCCTCCCTGTTGGTTCGTAAATAACAAAGAATTGAACTTGGGTCCTCAAATTTCCCAGGCAACCTGCTCCTGCTCTGAAGAGTCTGAGACTCCACTTTGGATGGTTTTGTGGGGAGTCTGGGACTCCGTCATCTGGAGGGCAGAGGACGATGAGACTTTGCTTCCCGACCCCTGGGAAGGGCTGGATGCAGTGTCCCAGGAGAGCAGCCGCTGAGCCAGGACTCTGCCAAGTGGGGTTTGCGTCTTTATGAGCAAGAAGTCCCTCACGGGCCACTGCAGAGGCTGGGCTCGGAGACTCCATCCTGGGGAATCCTGAGAGCTGGGAGCAGCCGCAGGCTAGCCTGAAACACGAAGACCACATGGGGCCTGGAGAGGCTGGGGACGCGGGAGCTGGGCCATCAGCACAACCTCCGCCCCAGCAGACAAGGATGGCGGCCCCCTAGGAGACCCCCATCGGTCAGCTGCCCTGAGAACCCAGCTGCCCTGACCCCAGCCCAGGACTCGCCCTCAGCAGCCCGGGTCACCTGGAACTAGTGGACAGTTTCTAGAACACCCTCCACGTCAGTCCTGCCTTAGGAGCTCACGGCACACACAGCACGTTGGAGACCCTGCCTGGCGGAGGGGGCTTCCCTGAGTTCCCTCGTGTTTCCTGCCAACTCTGACATGCCTGTGACCGCAGCGCACCTGCCCACACTCGCGGGGCTGCCTGGGGAGCGGCCTGGGCCTGCATCACGCTCAGCCGGTGCCCTGCACGGGGACAGAGGGCACGTGGCCTTCACACAGGCATAGCTGCTCCCGGGGCACCTCGGGGTGGGACCCGCCAGGCCCCATGCCATGCCTTCCCCACAGAACCCAGCTTTGGACTGGGGCACAGGAGTCACTAAGCAGAGCAGACACTGAGCTTGGAACAAACTGGGCTGAGCCGACGTTGACGTCGACTGAACCGAAAGTGGACAGGAAAGGGACAGGAGCCACGTGCTAACCGAACCAAGTGGAGCCCAGTTGGGAGCGGATCAAAACTGAACTTCTCTGGAAAGTTAACACCGGGCGGCGGTGGATACCAGCCAGGCCCCACCCACCGGGTCGGAGGAGAGGACTCAGCCAGGGAGGTATTGACTCAGCCTGGCCCTGGGGAGTGCGCAGGTCAGTATTGCTACTGAAACGGAAAATTAAAGAAAATGCACGCCGCTGGGTGTTCCCTAACACGCCTGATGCAGTCCACGGAGGACGTCTCCGGAAAAGCAAAGACCTAGGCCCGGAGGCCCCGGCTCGTGCACGCCAGGCCCCTGAGACGCACCTGTGCCCGGCGCCTTTGCAGGGTTCGGGGCGGGGGGCACGCGGTGCGCGCTGAGAGCAGTCTGCCGGGAGGGACAGCTCTGAGTCCTGGGGACTGGCTCCCGACAGGTGTTCAGCTCTCATCTGTTGAAGATGCGCGTCCTTGAGACGCTCTCAGCCGCCTCCTCCAAGCACATGTCTGGACGGTTCTTTCCCTCTTTCATTCCCACCCTGAGCTCTCTCCCTTCCCACCCTCTCACTTTCCGTCCTATTATCCTATCCTGCCATCTTAGCTGCTTTTGTTTTCTCCTATTTCTTCTGAGTCCCTGCCCTCCGCCCCCACCCCGCCCCGACTCCCCGGGATCTCTGGTCTCTGTCCCAGTGCTTTATTACAGGATAGTTGGAACATTCCAAACAAATTACGCAGGATGATTTGTACTCACCAGCCAGACCTACCAGACGTTAGCTTCTGCTCTGTTTGCTTCAGGTGATGTTTTTAGAAGCGCTACGTTAAAACGGGGGGAGCCCCGGGCAGCACCCACCCATCTGATCCCCCTCTCTTCTCCTCAGTAGCCTCACTGGTCACGTCTTGATATCTTTACTGCAATGTAGCACGTTGTTTTGTAAAGATACGTGTATTTTAAGGCTTCGCACAAATGGTGTCAGACCCTGTGTGTAATTGTGCATCTTTCTGTTATTTCTCCTTGGCTGTGTTGGGTCTTAGCTGCTGTGTGTGGACTTTCTCTAGCTGCGGTGAGCAGGAGTTACTGCAGTTAGGCACTTCGGCTTCTCTTGTCACGGACCACGAGCTCTAGGCACGCGGGCTTCCGTAGCTGTAGCAGCAGTTGCGGCTTCCAGGCCCTAGGGCGCAGTAGTTGTGGCCCGTGGGCTTAGTTGCCCCGCGGCATGGGGGATCTTCCCGGACCAGGGGTGGGGCCTGCGTTCCCTGCATCGGCAGCCGGACCACAGGGAAGTCCTCTTGTCTCCTTCTGCGCGCGGCATCACGGGTCCAGGGTGGCTCGAGTCCGTGCGCCCTCCATCTTAAGGACTGACCTGTCCCTGCCTGACACCTTCCTCTGTTCTGATGGGTCGTCCTAAAGGGGCCACCCATTTCCGGTTCCTGTGCAAAATGCAACAATGTCCCCGGAAGGAGAGATGGACTTGCTGGGAGAAGGATCTAGCAGGCTGCGGGAGAGGGCAGATTTCTCTTCACAGGCTGTGGCCAGCGCGCCTCCCTAGCTTTGCCCTGCAGCCTACTCACCGGGCCGGCACCGTTACCACTGGCTCCCTAGCCTCTGTTGACCCGGTGATCGGAAACCCGCTGTTCCCGTTTGCATCTCCCAGTTTCCTGGGGAGAAGGCACTGGCCGTTCAGTCACCTCCCCTGTTAATCGTGTGGTCACATCTTTGCCTTGTTTCAATTGATTCTTTTTCTCTGGCTTTTTCACTTTATGCTTCATTATCGGAGTATGATTGTTTCACAATGTTGCTAGTTTCTGCTGTAGGACAAAGTGCCTCAGCCATCTGCTCACCTATACCCCCTCCCTCCTGAGCCTCCCCTCCCCTTCCCCTAATTCTTTCGTTTGTCTTCTCATGATTTCTGTGAGATCTTCATATGCGCTGGACAATCTTCGTTCGGCTATGTCTATAGCAAATGGTTCCTCTTGGTCTGTGGCTTATTTTTTTAACTTCTGGCTTTGTTGACGGTGCTTTTTCTTGTGCAGAAGATGCTAATTATCAGGCAGTCACACTGATCAACTGCGATTTAGGATTTGTGTTTGCACGTCCTTCTTAAGGAACTCTGCTGCGCCTGACACCACGAAGCCATTCTCCTATAGTTTTTTCCTAACTGTTCTGAAATTCAGCATTTCAAATGTGAGACTTTAACCCACATGAAGTTTATTCTCTGTACAGAGTTAGTTCGTGGCCTGAATTATTTTGCTTTCCTGTTGGTGACAGATGACTACCTGCTGATCTGTAGCTGCCTCTGAGGCACCCTGTTTTCAGGGCTGTGCAGGTCTGGCTGGGGCCCTGCTCTCATCCAATGGCGTGTCTGTTCGTGCAGTCTATCATAGTGCTGGCCCGAGCCTTGATATGTGGGGGGACAGACCCTTCAGTGTTCCATACAGAGCAGAAACTCACCTAAAAGCAGGTGCCGTGAGGGATGCCATTAGGGTTTCTAATGAAATTCCATTCCGTTTACAGATTATTTTAAACAAGAACCGGACACTTGGAGCTGAGTTTCCCTGCTCCTGCTATGTCTCTCCCGCAGGTAAGCCTCCCTCTCCATCCTCCAGGAGAAGCGCCCGGTCTCCTCCCTGGAGGTGGCGAACGCCTTTCTTTAGTGCCGAGCAATACTTCTACTGCTCCTGCAGGGGGCGTGTTTTTCTTTGCACTTTCCAGTTGGTGATGGCTGTTGCATAGAAATGCCTTGGATTTTTATACCTCCTTATATCAAACCTGATTAATTCTAACTGCAAAATTTCTTTGAAAATTTCTTTATGCAGAAAGGCATGTTGTCTACCTAAATGCTGACTCGTGTCTCCATCCCAGTCCCCATCCTGGTTTTCTTCCTGTCCTGTATCGCTGGTTGGACCATCAGCGCCGTGGAGAGTGACGAACACGAGAGGCGTCAGCTCTCCCGGTCCTGACCTCCGTGGGCTGCATCTGAAGTTTTAAAGGGAGCCGGCGGCCTGCTGTGTTGGTAGCCGTTGCCCTTCACCTGTTAAGGTCGCCTTCCTGTCTCTAATCACCTGAGAGTTTCCACTGAGAAGGGGGTGGGCGTAAACCCAGTCTGCATCCTCTGAGATGATTGAAGCTTGCCTCCTACCATCTACTGATGAGGTGAATTACATGAGATTTCCTGGCACCATTTTACGCTTACGTTCCTGGGGCAAAATCTCCTTGGTCACAGGGATCCCCACCCTCCTTCCTCCTGCTATGTCACCGGTCGGGACGGCCGTGTGCCAGCCCTCTGGAGCCCACTGGCAGCCCCCCCAGACCCTGTGACTCTGGTTATCCCTGCCCTGCCCACACCCAGGACGCTCACTGGACAAACTCTCGGAGGGAAAGGGAGCCCTTATCCAAGGATTTATCACTGAAGATGCTCCTAAACTGACAAAATAGTGCCTGGTCCAGTGAGGAGGCAGGCTCATTCTGTCGGAGCAAACGGTTGGTGGGAATACGGCGGTCCCACCAGAGGAGCAGCCGTGTTACTGCTGGGCTCAGAGCCCAGGGGTCCCAGGCCCTCTGGGTTCTCCGACTGCCCTCATTCCGCCTGCCCCAGGGCCTCAGGGCGCCCCTCCTTGGCACTGCCAGCATCCACCCATCTCTAGGAGGACGCGTCCACCCCGCAGCCCCTGATGGGCTCTCATTACAAGACAACAGGACACAAAGGGCATGGCCTAGCAACAGGCTGGGGTGCGACCAGGCTTCTGGGACCTCCCACCATGAAGCTGTTTCCGTTCAGGGCCTCCCCGCAAAGGGACAGGTGAGGTCCAGGGTGGAGGAGGTGAGCTGAATTCACCCATCGCCTGTGGCGCCTTGGGGCACAGTGGAGAGGCGGTCGGAGGCATCCACGGGCCCACAGCTCACGAGACAGACCTGGGATTTGTGAGCATGAGGCCACGCGGGGACGTCTGACTGGCTTACAGGCCAAGGGTGAGCTGATGGAGGGAGGGAGGGAGGAGCCAGGCAAGCAATCCGTTCTTTTCAACCCTGACCATGCTGTGATGAACAGGCGGTTCCCTGAGCCACCACACATCTCTTCCTGACGCCTTGGACTCGCTGTCGAGGGAGCGGACCATGTTCCGGGACGAGGCTCCAAGAGCCCCTAGGCTCCTCCCTGAGCCTTTCCCGTTACTCTGCTCCAGTGGCTCCTGACAGCTCACTGCAGTGGGAGAGAAACACTGCCCCTTTATGCCACTTTGTTGCCGAACTTGTGACTCGCAAACCATTAACTGACTGATGTTTAGAGCACGTCATCCTTGGTGGGCTTGGAGACATGCTTTCCCTTGGATAGTTGCAGCGAAGAGGTAGCTTTGGCCTTGGTCCTCATGGGGATGACCTGGTCTCTTTATCTCTTTCAGGGGCATAGGGTTGGGATGTCCGATGTGATTTTTCCAGGATAAACAGTGGGAAGAAGATTCTGGAGGCATAGGTTGGTCTGCTCCGCTCTCAGATCGATCTGCCCACCACTCTAAAACGGGTGCCGGCCCCCAGACGGCCCTGGAATGGCAGGAGAGGCGGAAAGTGGAGTCGGGAGCTTAGGAGACACAAGGGGCTGGCCACGCGTCTCTCTACATCATCAGCCCCAACAGAGTCCAGCACCTGCAGAACCGCAATGTGCAGGGAACACAGTAATCGCTCTGAGCCCCAGGGAGCCAAGAAAGAAAACACCCCAAACAAGGAGGGTGGGGAAGGGCAGCCACCAGAGACAAAAGGCCAGGCAGAGCCGAAAGAAGCCATGTTGCTGATGGAGGAGACGGGGGAGAGTGAATGACGGCAGCCAAGACGGAAGTAGCTTCAAGGACAGTGCAGGCTTGTCGCTGGAGTTAGCAAGCAGCCTTTCAGGAGCCAGACTGAAGGACAGCGTGGTCGTCGATTAGACCCAAGTCAGTGGCCCGGGAGACGGGGCATAAAAATTACGAGCGGAGGTCAGGAAGAGTATGGACTCTGGAGTGCGAGCGTGCAACTCTTGGAATTAAACTCCATCTCGTTTTATTGGCACAAGTGGCCCCAGGAGGACACTTCCGGAGGGCTGCCTGCCCAGGGTCAGTAACAAGTTTGGGCTCACGCTGGCTCCAGCTGGAGGACAGCGGAGGGTCTGGGAGGTTTGTGTGCGGATGACCGGCTCTGAGGAGGCTCTGACCGTGTACAGTGATAGCAGCCTTCAGAGTGATGCCGTCGGGCAGCCCTGAGCCCGGGTGTGGCTGGCACAGGGCGCAGCCCGCGGGCCATCGGCACTGCCCCCTCGAGGGGTCACACTGGGCTGCCTTTGGGGGTGGAAGGCTGAACACGTGCATAGCTGCCCACCGCCCGTCGGTGCCAGATGCCAGGGGCCAGGGAGACCGGTGGGCGAGGGAGCCGCCACCCCCGCCGGCCGTCTAGCCAGCCTCGCCGCCTCCCGACCCCTGTAGGAGGCAGTAGCCGCCTCACCTGGGTGTTCTGCTTCCTGGCAGACCAGCAGGGTCTACAGTGGACCCTCCCTCGTCACGTCCGGTTTGGCGCAGGGCCTTGGGCAGCACCACAAGCCAGGAGGTGAGACCCCCAGTGAGACCGGGGATGGGAGAGCAGTGAGGACCCCCTGACGGAACGGATGAGAGCTCCTGACGGGGTCTGGGGCCCTGTGAGTCGCTGGCATGACTGAGTTGCTGGTGAGAACAGGAAACAGTCCCGCCCGCCTTCTTGAGGCCAGCCTAGGGCGATTCTTCATTGGTCACAGGCCCCAGGCTCTCCTCCCAGGAGCAGCACAGGATACCAGTGATCCGAGGACCCTGGGGCATGAAGCCGCTTCGAGAACGGTCATCACGGTGGTGTCTAAGCAGTACGTTGAAAACCCTCTAAGTGCTTATCAAAGACAATAAAAATTCATTACAAAAATTAAAACGACACTTTCATTAGCTTTAAGGAACACTAGCATGGGAGAAGAATCAAATTGCGAAGCAGAAATGAAATTCATGTTATTAAATCATTTCTATTGCCATAGCAATATTATTAAAAATGAAAACAAACTAAAACCTTATGCACAAATAATGTCCAGAAAGTCATACACCCAAATGCTGATATTATTTAATAGTAAGATCAACCTAATAAATATGTGATTGGTTTTCTCATCATTAAAAAATGAGAAAAGAGCAAACAGGTAGGGAGAAAGAAATTATGATAAAACAGATAAAGAACTTTGAAATAAATTTAGGGGCCCAAACATGAGAAAAGTTAGAGGTATCTTAAAGAATGACCATCAGTGAGATTTGCCTGGTGTTTTTCTCATGATTAGACTGGGGCTCTGGGTTTGGGAAAGGCAAAGAGCCATCCTCATCACATCATATCATGCTAACAACATGGTAACATGCTACCAACATGATTTATCACTACCAATGTTGACCGGACACGGAACAAGTGCCAGGTTCAACACTGGGAAAGGAGTGCGACAAGGCTGTACGTTGTCACCCGCTTACTTAACTCCTATGCAGGGTACATCATACAAAACGCCAGGCTGGATGAAGCACAAGCTGGAATCAGTATTGCCAGGAGAAATGTCACAACCTCAGATTTGCAGATGTTGCTACTCTTAAGGCAGAAAGTAAAGAGGAACCTGACTCAGTCAGGAAAGAATCTGCCTGCAATGCAGAAGGTCCAGGTTTGATCCCTGGGGTGGGAAGATCCCCTGGAGGAGGAGATGGCAGCCCACTCCAGTATTCATGCCTGAGGATAGCCCATGGACGGAGGAGCCTGGCGGGCAACAGTCCATGGGGCCGCAGAGAGTCAGACATGGCTGAACTACTGTTGATGCAGGTGAAGAGGAGAGTGCAGAAAATGGCTCAAAGCTCAGCGCTCAGGGGACTTGCCTGGCGGTGCTGCGGCTAAGACCCTGAGCTCCCAGCGCAGGGGCCCTGGGTTCAATCCCTGGTCAGGGGACTAGATCCCATACACAGCACCTAAGAGTCTGCGCAACACAGCTGACGGTCCCACAGGCAGCAGCCAAGACCTGACGCAGCTAATAAATAAACAATTTATTTCAAAACCCTCGACATTCAGAAAACTAAGATCATGGCATCCGGTCCCATCACTTCATGGCAAATGGATGCGGAAAAAGTAGAAGCAGTGACAGGCTTTCTTCTCTTGGGCTCCAAAATCGCTCTGGACGGCGACTGTAGCCATGAAATGGCGCTTGGTCCTTGGAAGAAAAGCTATGAAAAGCCTAGACAGCATATTAAAAAGCAGAGGCAACACTTTGCTGACAAAGGTCCGTACAAGCAAAGCTATGGTTTTTCCAGTGGTCATGTATGGATGTGAGAGCTGGACCACGAAGGAGGCTAAGTACCACAGAACTGATGCTTTTGAACTGGGCTGTTGGAGAAGACTCTTGAGAGTCCCTTGGACTGCAAGGAGATCCAACCAGTCCATCCTAAAGGAAATCAACTCTGAATATTCTTTGGAAGGACTGATGCCGAAGCTGACGCTCTAATACTTTGGCCACCTGATTGGAAGAGCTGACTTATTGGAAAAGACCCTGATGCTGGAAAAGATTGAGGGCAGGAGGAGAAGGGGGTGACAGAGGATGAGATGGTTAGATAGCATCACTGACTCAATGGACTTGAATCTGAGCAAACTGCAGGAGATGGTGAAGGACAGGGAAGCCTGGCGTGCTGCAGCCCATGGGGTCACAAAAAGTAGGACACAACTAAGCAACTGAACAACAACAACTGACATAAAAGCAGACACACAGATCAATGGAGCAAAACAGAGAGCCCAGAAATAAGCCCACCTGCCTGCGGAGGCCCGGGAAGGTCCCCTGGAGAAGGCAGCGGCTACCCACTCCAGTCTTCTGGCCTGGAGAACTCCACGAACAGAGACTGGCAGGCTACCGTCGCAGAGTCAGACGCAACTGACTTGCACTGTAAGAGCAGTTAGTCTACACCAAGGAGGCAAGAATACGCAATTAGGGAAAGGCAGCATCCTCAATAAATGGTGCTGGAAGAACTGGGCTGCCACATGCAAAACAGTCAAGCTGGACTACTCCCTCACGCCATTCTCGAAAATAAACTCGAAATGGATTAAAGGCAAATCCAAGTCCTAAAGGCACACAGCACAACCCGGAAATGCCTTGGCTTGACGGAGAAGCTAATGTAGGTCAACGGTTTCCTTTCAGGGTAGAAGGAAGCAGCATTTCATAAATGGAGCCAGAGCAGCTCGCCACCTCCCGGAAGATCCTGAACGCACAGCCACTCTCACCTCTTAATCGAGAGAAAATTCTAAGCAGATTAAGGACCCAAACGTAAAATAGAGTGAAATGAAATAAACGCACCACAGGAAAATCTGGGAGACTGTGTGCAGCGTCGGAGTAAGCAGTCCTTACTAGACAACACTGAAAACTCCGGAGCAATTGCAAACACACGGGGCTGTACAACCGCGGAAAGCGCATCTACAGGTTGACGCCTAAGACAAAGTCAACGGACAAATGATGAGTTTGGAGAAACAAAAAGCTCTCTACAATGAGAATGATAGTCTGAAGCTACTGTCTATGAGCTGTGGAGTGCTTAAACAAATTGATGGGAGAAAAACAATCCAATAAAAAAAAGGGGCCAAGCGTGTGAATTCTCTAAAGAGTAAATTCAAATGGGAAACGGCATATAAAGAGTGCTCAAGATCACTAATAGTCAGGGAAATGTAAATTAAAGTATCAGTGATCGATCACTTAAAACTATCAGAACCCGAGCTACCCATTTGCTAAGCAAAGAGCGGGTCCTCTGGAGCCTCGGGAGGCAGCAGGCCAGCTGAGAGCACCTGTGGAAAGTCCTCTAGGGACGTTGTTAGGGAAACACTGACTGAAACTGCCTGCCCTGGCCCCTCGCATGAGTGGCCAGGATCAGGAGGCTCTGGGAAGGACCTGGGAACCAGCAAGCCACCACCAACTGGAAGAACTCGGGAAAGGGCGAAAGGAGGGATGAGACGCCAGGGCATGCGTTCTGCCTCGCCTCCCAGAATCTCCCTGGCTGGATCCATCATGGCTGAGCGACACACTCCCCACCGGGAAGGGCCCTGAGTCAGAATGACTGGCCAGAGACGACCTGGAGAGGGATCCCATCACCATAAAACCCGAGACGGCGAGCCACGCGGCAGAGCGCTCTCCTGGGCTCCCTCACCCTCCTGCTCTCCCCCCGGCGCCCCTCCCCAGTAAGGCCTCTTGCTTTGCCAGCGCGTGTGTCTCCTTGACGCCTCACTCCTGAGTGTTAGACAGGAGCCCACCCTCGGGCTCTGGAAGCAGTCCCGTATCTGCCGCAGATCAGGACAAGAACCGCCGGTTGGTTCCCTTTTACCCCGTCTCAGTCGGTACTGGTTTGCTGGAATGGCCATCAAGTGTCACAGGCGTTTGAACAGCGACGTTTATTGTCTCCCCTCCCGGAGACTGGGATCCAACGTGGGTGTCGGCAGCACTGGTCTCCCCCGAGGCCCCTCTTCTGGGCCTGCAGACGGCCGCCCTCTCCCAGATCCTCCCACGGACGCCCATCTGCACGTGCCTGTCCCGAGCCCCTGTTAGAGGCACCAGCGGTGTGGGATCAGGGCCTACCTTAATGTCTGTTGTTGCTGCGACCCCATGAACTGCAGCACAACAGGCTCCCTTGCCCTTCACCGTCTCCCAGAGCTTGCTCAAGTTCATGTCCACTGAGTCAGTGATGCCATCCAACCGTCTGATACTCTGTCAACCCAATCTCCTCCTGCCTTCAACCTTGCCCAGCATCAGGGCCTTTTCCAATGAGTCGGCTCTTCACATCAGGTGGCAAAGTACTGAAGCTTCAGCCTCAGCATCAGTCATTCCAGTGCATATTCAGAGCTGATTTCCTTTAGGATTGACTGGTTTGATCTCCTTGCAGTCCAAGGGATTCTCAAGAGCCTTCTCTAGCACCACAGTTCAAAAGCATCAGTTCTTCAGCGTTCAGCCTTCTTTATGATCCAACTCTCACATCCATACCTGACTGCTGGAAAAACCATAGCTTTGAGTCTACAGACCTTTGTATACAACGGTGATCGACTTGTCTGTTTAAAGACCCTGTCTCCAGACGCAGTCCTGTTCTGCACTGTCCTGGGGGTTAGGACTCTAGCATATGAATTCGGGGGACAAGATTCAGCTCAGAACACAGCCCTTGGGCTGGCTTCCCCAGAGCTGGAAATACTTGAGTATTAAGATAGAAGAGCAAGGATGCTTCCGCTCGTGACATTGTCCGCAGAGGCAGCAAGAATAACACCGAAGCTGGAAACAGGGGAAACCCACGGAGAGGCAGCCTCACAGTGAGTAAGGTGAGGTCTACGTGGACCTCCTTTATTAACGAGCCTGAGGGCCTGGCCAGGCCACCTGGAGGACTTACCTTCCTCTTTTTTCTCAGCTTGATTGACATACAATTGACATGCAACATATGACATTTTAAAACGTAGAATGGGTGATTTGATACACGTGTATGTACAGCCAGGGCTTCCCAGATGGCGTTACTGGTAAAGAATCCGCCTGCCGACGCAGGAGATGTAAGACACGCAGACTTGATCCCGGGTTGGGAAGATCCTCTTGAGGAGGGCACGGCACCCCACGCCGGTATTCTTGCCTGGAAAATCCCATGGACAGAGAAGCTCGGTAAGAAACAGTTCATGGGGTTGCAAAGAGTTGGACGTGACTGAAATGACTTAACACATTACATGTTGCAAAGTCTTTATCACAATGAGATCAGTTAACACATCCATCATCTCACGTAATTACCGTTTTGAGGTTGTCGAGGAAAAAATTAGGGTTTCCCTTTCACAGCTGCAAGTTTATATAAAATACAATATTAGCAGGCTTCCCTGGTGGTTCAGCGGTTAAGAATCTGCCTTGCAGTGCAGGGGACACAGGTTTGACCCCTGATCCGGGAAGATTCCACACGCCACAGGGCAGCCAAGCCCGTGGGCCACGACTCCAGAGCTTGTGAGCCCGAACGCCTAGAGCTCGGCTCCAGAGCTACAGAAGGCGCCGCGAGCAGAAGGCCATGCCCCGCAACTGGAGAAAAGCCTGCTCGCAGGAACGAAGACCCAGCACGGCCAAAAATTAAAAACAAACTTTACAAAGCACATCATTACTAACTAGAGTCACCTTGCTGCACGTTCTATCCTCAGAACTCACCCATCTTTTAACCGGAAGTTGGAACCCGTGGGCCAGCCTCGCCCCACTCCCCCACCCGCAGCCTCCGGCAGCCGCCAGCCGCTCTGTGCGTGTGAGTCGGTGTGTTTGGAGTCCACACAGAGGTGAGGTCACACCGCGTTTGTCTTTCTCTGTCTGGCTTCTCTCACTTAGCAGGATGCACCCTCAAGATTCATCCCTGTTGTTGCGCATGGCAAGGTTTCCTCCTTTCATGGTTGAATAATGTCCCATCGTATGTACGCCGCACGTCTTCTTTCTCATCATCAGCGGGCACTTAGGTTGCTTTCATTATTGGCTGTTGTTAATGGCGCTGCTTCGAACATAGGGGTGTAGGCATCTCTTCCAGAATGTGACTCTACCTCCTTCAAATATACACTCGGGGAGGGAGGGGGGTGGGGTTCAGGATGGGGAACACATGTACACCCATGGCTGATTCATGTCAATGTATAACAAAAACCACTACAATATTGTAGTAACTAGCCTCCAATTAAAATAAATTAATTAAAAGAACACTTGGAAACCAATTATAGTAAATTAAACCGAATTATGTCTTTTATAAAATATGTTCTCTTGACTGATGCTCCTTCAATACTTTGAAAAATTATTAAACTTCAAGAGACCTGTTTAAAGAAAAAAACAAACAAGCACTCGGAGGTGCGCTTGCTGGATGATCTGGTAGCTCTATTTTCAGTTTTTTCAGTGGCCTCCATCCTGTTTTCCACAGTGGCTGCACCAACTTACATTCCCAGCAACAGTTCCTCTATACTCCTCACCAACTTTCATTCTCTTTGTTTTGGGATAATAGCCACTCTAGCAGGTGTGGGGTGAAGTGATGTCTCACTATGGTTTCACTTGCATTTCCCTGATGATAGTGGCTCAGAGGATAAAGCGCCTGCCTGCAATGCAGGCGACCTGGGTTCGATCCCTGGGTTGGGAAGATCCCCTGGAGAAGGAAATGGCAACCCACTCCAGTATTCTTGCCTGGAGAATCCCATGGACAGAGGAGCTTTGCGGGCTACAGTCCACAGGGTCGCAAAGACTCAGACACGACTGAGCGACTTCGCTTTCACTAGTGATGAGAACATTTCTGTGTACCTGTTGGCCATTTGTAGGTCTTTCTTGAAAAAAAAAAAAGTCTATTCAACTCCTCTGCCTGTTTCTTAACTGGATCGTTGGTGTTTTCTTGCTGTTGCGTTGTAGGAGTTCCTTACATTTTGGATATGAACCTCTTATCAGATGCATGGTTTGCAGACGTTTTCACCCATCTGATTGACTGCCCTTCCCTTCTGCTGATTGTCTCTCTTTGCAGCGCAGAGCCTTTTTCTGACTCAGCCCCACTTGTTTCTTTTATCTGATGTACTATCTTATCCATAACACATGGGAGAGGCAGGGCAGGAGGCTGGGTGACCTCTTAAGGGTCACCAGGGGCCTCTGGGGGCCCATCTGGCTGGGTGCACTCACCCCTAGTGGGGATCCTGGTTCCCCCCCAAACCCGCTGGGCTGGGCGGGCTGCGCTGGTATGGGGAAATGTGCCCATGGACAGCTCTGCCCTTCTGTGCCCAGCAGGCTGGGCAGGAAGGAGGAGGTGGGGGTGGCTGAGTTGGGGGCCTAGCCCACCCCTCCCCATGAGCATCCCAGTTTAGCCTCGCCCCCCAGCCTGGGTGGGCCTGGCTCTGCAGCAGCCTTCCCGGGGCCGGGTCCGCTCCGGCTGTGGCCCAGATGAGGAGATGCCCCAGGGGAAGCTTCTGCGAGCTCCTGCCCCCCCACCGCCAGCTCTCCGGCTGACAGAGCGCACTGGTTCCCTAAGCTCTGAAACAAATCACCTGGCGGCTTAAACACAAATATGTCAGACGAACGATCTCACAGTTTCCTCGGGGTGAGAGCCCAGCCGTGGGCCAGCTGCTCGTCTGCGCAGGAGCTGAGAGCCGCAGTCCCGGGGTCGGCCAGCTGCACCTCTTCCTGGAGCTCGGGCCGCCCTGCCAGCTCGCTGGGCAAGGCTGGGGGACGGCAGTCTTCGTCTTTCTTCTACACTTTGTCTGGGGACTGCACCCCACTCCCGGGGGCGCCGGCTGGCAGCTCGCACAAGGCTGCTGGTTTCCTTTCTTCCCAGCTGCGTCTACTTCCTCACCTTCCAGGAAGCTCCCTCTGAAGAGGTCACCCCCTCCCCTCACCCCAGGACTATTTCCCTGCTGGCAAAGGCGGCCACTCACGGCAGTGAGGTGTCCTCTCTCCCCGGGGCCCCCAGGATGTGCCCACCAGGCCATAGGGGTCCCCAAGAATCCTGCCAACCACAGGGGAAGGAGGGGTGCGGATGAAGGGAGAGAAAGAGGGACAAAGATGGCCCCAAGCAAAGAAAAGGGCAGTTAGGTGGCTCAGCCCTCAGCCCCTTCCGGCCTGAGAACCATCTTCCACAGCCCCAGAGGCCCCGCGGAGGGCTTTCCTGACGCACCATCCCCGGGGTGATGGGCAGGCTCGGAAGCCTGGGGCCTGGGGCCCACAACCCCCACACTGGACTCCAGCCCCTGCGAGAGGGGTTCACCGGCAGGTCTGTGGGCAAAGCCTTCAGCCAGTGGCTCGGTCCTGCTCACGCAAGTGTGATACAGGCTTTACACACACACCACCCACGTGCCTGCTGCGTCCCCGCCCCACCGCCCACAGAACTGCTTTCTGGGAAGCGCCAGCCCAGCGGGAGTTCTTGCAGCCGGAGGTCACTCATCACATCCCTGTGGCCCCCAGAATGTGAGTCCCATGCCTGCTCTCAGCACCCTGGGGCTGGCCAAGGCAGGCCCAGTGACCTGCAGGGTTCCGCCCCCGCCAGCCGCATTTCCACCTCACTGTGGTTCTGACTTGCGTTTCCCTGTGACTAATGCTGGGGAGCATCTTTCCACGTGCTCGCCGGCCATCTGATCGTCTTCCTTGGAGAAACGTCTCTTCCAGCCCTTCACCCGCTGTTTGGTTGGTTGCTTCTCTCACGGCCCAGGCCGTGCCTCTGCGGCCGGGCCAGTGGCCACCTGAGCTGCCAGCTCCTGGGAGCTGAGACTGTCATCGTCCTCTTCCAGCATGAAAGCGGGGAGGCGGGAAGGACACATGAGTGAACCAGACCCAAGAACCATGGAGGGTGGAAGTGTGGACGCACCTCCAGACAAGCATCTTGTTTCGTCTGGGGAGGGGGAAGGTCCTTACAATTCCTGGACCCCCTCACTCCCACCCTGGAGTGCTTCCTCCAGGAGCGGAGGTCAGCCCTCAGGCCGGGGCACAGGGCTCACAGCCCGGGCTCTAGTTCTGGACTCCAGCTGTGTGACTGAGGCTGGTTATTCAAACTCTGTGCCCCGGCTTCCTCCTGTGTGACACCCATCCAGCAGGACTGCAGGGCCACGCCCGGGCACAGAAGGGGCACGAGCGGCAGTCTCAGCCACGAGTCAGGGTCTTTGGGGAAGAGGACTGTTGGTGCCAGAGGCTCCCTCCCTGACCGTGTGACGCTGGGTAGGCGTCTCCGCCCCCAACCCAGGGGACCCTAGGGCCTGGCGGCTGGGGCTCCCTGGTGAGGGCCCAGGGGTGGGCTTCCCCAGAGCAGTCTTGGCAGAAGAGGGGCTGCTGAGAGTGCTCCTCACCCCCAGGCGTCTCTCAGGCCTTCACCTCCCTGGGCCTCCTAGACCCCATCCTTCCTGTACACTCACCCGGCTCCAGAACCCCAGGAACACAAAGACCACCTGCTCGCCTGGACCCAGGCCCCCAGGGCAGGAAGTGGGTCAGCTCTCCCCCCGCAGCCCTGGGGACAGCACCCAGGGGAGATCCCCCGGCCCCCACCCTGGCATCAGGCCCATGCCTCCTGTTGCAAAAAGAGCTGCCGGCCATCAGGAGCTGTGGGCAATTTCCTGTTATTAGTGAAGCTGAACGAGAGGACCCGGAGGGCCCGGGCTGCCAGAAGGCCCCGAACGGGCACGTCCGGAAGCAATTTCAGCGGGAATCAGCCCATCGACCCCCACCGGCTCCCCAGCACTGGACGGCGTCTACAGGTTGACTGGTGCTGTCTGCCTCTGCGAGCGCCTGGGGTGCGGGCAGCTGTCAGATGAACGAGGAGCCACCTCGTCCCAGCAGGCCACCCTGAAGTCCCAGCCCCACCTTTTCTGCAGAGAAAACAAACCTCGGAAGGCTGGAGAAGAGCTGGACTCAGGGGACAGTGCAGGGGGGCGGGGGCGGCACCTCCTCTCACACCATCTCACAAACTCCTGGGCGACAGTCAACAGGAAAAAGAGAAGCAACCAACCAAACAGCGGGTGAAGGGCTGGAAGAGACGTTTCTCCAAGGAAGACGATCAGATGGCCGGTGAGCCCATGGAAAGGTGCTCCCCAGCATTAGCCACAGGGAAACGCAAGTCAGAACCACAGTGAGACACAACTTCAGAGCCACCAGAACAGCCACTGTCAAAAAAACCCCAAACCAGAAGACAACCAGTGTTGGCGGGGATGTGGCGAAATTAGAGTCCTCACACACTGTGGGTGGGTGACCCATGGCCCTGCAATTCCACTCCTGGGCATCGAAAACCATAACCCCATGGAAACCCTGTGGAAAATGAAGCCGTACGTTTGCACAAAAACTCATCCACGCGTGCTCACAGCAGCACCACTCATAACAGCTGAAAGACGGAAGTAGTCCAAACGTCCATCGACAAGAACGGGTGAACAGTGAGGCAGGTCCTTACGACGGACTGTCACTGTGACAAAGGGAATGAAGCGCTGATCCGGCCTAGAACAGGGACGAGGAGGCAGTGCTTCATGAAGGCAGCCGTCAAGGCCTCACAGTGACTCCCTTTACACGGAGTGTGGGAACGAGCAGACCTGCAGAGACCGAAGGGACATCAGCGGCCACTAGAAACGGGGCAGGGTGATGGGGTGATTCCTAACAGTGCGAGGTCTCCTGAGAGGGCAGGCTGACGGAAATGCTCTGAAATTAGATTATGACCATGGTTTAATTGCCATTAACTGGAGCTTCCCTGGTGGCTCAGACCGTAAAGAAGCTGCTTGCAGTGTGGGAGACTTGGGCTCAATCCCTGGATCAGGAAGGTCCCTTGGAGAAAGGGATGACTCCCCCTCCACTATTCTTGTCTGGAGAATCCCATAGACAGAGGAGCCTGGTGGGCTACAATCCGTGCGATCGCAAAGAGCTGGACATGAGTATCTAACAATAACAAAAATAATGGTTTAATAGCACTACTCTATAAACACACTACCAAAAGCTACTGAATGCTACAGCTGAAAAATAGAACCTCCTAGGCAGCATGGAATCATGGAATCCCTATTTTACAGATGAGGAAACTGAGGCTCAGTGAAGGTGAGTAAAAGCTGTGCTGCCCTCTGTGTTGGAAAGGTCAGGGGGGCTGAGCCCCCATACCCAGGGCCCTGCACATGGCCAGGGAGCACAGGGCACAGGCTCGGGGCATGTCGGGAGCTCAGCCAGAACCCTGCTCCCTGGGTGGGAGGATTGTGCTTGGTCACTCAGGCAGGGGCAAGCCTGGGGATCCTGGACCAACCCAGGGCAACACCACCTTGCCCCAGGGATTTTTCATCTACTCTTTGTGAAAGCGCTCCCCTCCCTACTCCATCCAGAAAAGGCAATGGCACCCCACTCCAGTCCTCTTGCCTGGAAAATCCCATGGGCGGAGGAGCCTGGTAGGCTGCAGTCCACGGGGTCTTGAAGAGTTAGGCACGACTGAGCGATTTCACTTTCACTTTTCATTTTCATGCATTGGAGAAGAAAATGGCAACCCACTCCAGTGTTCTTGCCTGAGAATCCCAGGGATCGGGGAGCCTGGTGGGCTGCCATCTATGGGGTCGCACAGGGTCGGACATGCCTGAAGCGACTCAGCAGCAGCAGCCCCTCTCCTCATGGGCTTCCCAGTGGCTCTGGCGGTAAAGGATCTGCCTGCTAAGGAGGAAGATGTAAGAGACACAGTTTCGATCCCTGGGTTGGGAAGATCTCCTGGAGGAGAAAATGGCACCCCACTCCAGTATTCTTGCCAAGAGAATTCCATGGACGGAGGAGCCTAGTGGGCTACAGTCCATGGAGGTCACAAAGAGTCAGACTTAACTGAGTACCTGAGCATGGAGCGCTGAGCACTGACCCATCTTATTTATCATGGAATCAGAACCCTTTCCAGGCACTGGGGTGCTGCCCAATGAGAAGAACCCCCTAAAGTGAGCTGGAATCACTGCAGACACTTCCTGCTTAGGGGCTTCATTGTTTTCCGTTTTAGGCAAATGGGAAAAGATTTCGCAGTGGTCCTGCATGAATCACCAGGATGTCCAGGCGGGGGCGGGGGGGTCCCCTGGACTCGGGGTCTCGCCTTGCCGTGGCAGAAACTCAAGCCCAGCAAGGCAGAAGCTCAGCGGTTCTTGCCTCACTGCAGCCGTGGGGATGAGATGCTGACTGCTCTTGGTTCAGGTAACTGAGCTTCCTCCAAGTGGGACGCGCCGATACAATTTCTAGGATGATCAAATCCAGCCAGAGCCTGAGCAAAGCTACTGAATCCTGGGACTGGAAGCACTGAGTCCTGCATGCGGGAAGATTGCTCCCCAAGAGGCCCCGGGGCAGGCTGTCTGCACGGGGAGACAGAACATCCCACTCCTGTTCCCCTGGAGACAGACGCAGGCAGCACTTTCCTGCTATCGATCAGAATGTAGGTCCCGTGTCCAGCTCCCTTCCTGGACTCACCTGCAGGTGCAACGGGCCGGGGAGATGCTCCCCAGATTCTGAGTGTGTCCTCCCCCGCGGGTGCAGCAGGCTGGCCCCGGATCTGCATCAGACCCCCGCCCTCTGCGGCTAAGGCAGCAGCGTGTGCTGGGCGTCATCACCCACGGGCGTCCGTGCAGCGCAGCCTGTTGGAACAGGGTTCCCGGGGGGACTTGCCCAAGCCCGGACACCCACCATTCCACCGCCCAAAGGGATCAGAGAAACGAGGCCCTGGCGAGAGGTCTGGGGTTGGGAGGTGACCGGGACTCTCCTGGGCCTTCCCATCGCCCTGTGTGGATTTTGAAGAGACCACAGCTCAAGAGAGGGAAGCCTGGGATGGGGGGAGACTCTCGGGGCAGGAGCACAGATGGAGCAGGAGGGGCAGGGCTGGCCTCCTAGGCGGGGCAAAGGGCTGGACTCGACCCTCCGGGGACTAGCAACAAGCATGTCTAGGATTCTTCTCTCTAGGGATCCAGGGCCTTCTGTCTGCCTCCAAGGAGCTCTCAGCCTGGTTCACGAGACCCGTTTTACAGGAGGGGCTCGCTGCTGGGGTGGACAGCCTCATGTAGGGCCCCTCTACAGAGTCCCCAGGCGGTGTCTGTGTCTGCAGAAGAGGGGGGCTGGAGAGGCTCCACGTGTGTGAGACCGCCTGTCTGCCTCTTCCTGCTCCTCTGCCACCCCGCCCCGCCCACCCCCCCAGTCCCCCACCCCTGCCTCGTCATCGCCCAGTTAAGTCCTGGCTGCTCGGTCCTTTGGAGGCAGAAACGGGGAGGCTCCTGGGTGCTCTTCCTGGGGGTGCCACTGAATTTCAGGGTGACCTTGGCAAGTTACCCCTCTCTGGTCGGAGATTCTGTTTCTGTGGACGCCTTCACAGGTAGACCAGAGGTCCCCAGGACTGTGCAGTTCTCCCTGAGTCCACAAGGATGTCCTGGGATACAGGCCTGAAGTGCAGAGAAGCCCTTCCCACCAGTTTGGAGGCCAGTGGGCCTGCCAGCCCTGTGGCAATGGGCTGCTCGGGGCTGGCCACCTCAGGACCCCCACCTGGGAGCCCAGGATGTGTTCAGGATGTGTTCCGCTGGCCGTGACCTCTCAGGTGAGATTCATCCAGCTGCATAGAGACCCCCCAGCACCCCTATGCTGTCCTCTCTGATCCAGCAGCAGAATGCCCACCGCTCCGCCCAGAAAGGAGGCAGCTCTCCAATTTGTGCTCACACAGGCGCTCCTGGGACCAGGTTGCAGCGAGCTTATGTATCAGATGTAGTTAATGATCACTGGGTTCCGTAATTAGATATTAAAAATCTCACTGTGCCATTATAAAATAACACGGAACGAATAATAAAGAATCATAGTTATAAAGTCATCAAAATGTAATAAAATGGTGTTATTACAAAGGCTTAAAATTTAACGATGGTTTTTTAGTGTCACTTATCATATAATTAAAGTTACAAAGTAAGATGAAGTAATTAAAGTGGAGACTTGAGTCTTTGCGGGGAGCCCTGGCTCCACCCCGATCGGGGCAGGGAGAAGCATCCCAGCGTGCTGGGGGCCCAGGCCTTGGTCAGGAGTCTGGCTGGGTCCAGCCCACCTCCTGCTGCACTGGAGGTGAGGGCAGAGACGCAGCTTTCCCAAATGAAATGACCGCCTGTTCCCTCTGCACTGAGATTAGCTGTCCTGTGCGGAGACGGACACCGAGCCCTGCCCACAGTTGGGAAGGCCCTGGTCTCAGACTGAACTCGGAGTCCTGGCCTAGTCCGGGCCCCAGTGCTGGGTCCAGACAGAGCCTGACCCAGGTCTCAGACAGAGCCCTCCTCCTGGTCTGAGACAGAATCCTCCTCCTGGTCTCACACGGAGCCTGACCCAGGTCTCAGACGGAGCCCTCCGCCTGGTCTCAGACTGGCCACAGCATCTTCAGACCTGTCTCCCTCCCCATTTTCTCAGCCACGTACACTCCCTCCCAGAGGCTTCCCTGGGGGATGGAGCAGCCCCACCTGCTCTGAGCTCTAGGACGGACGTGGGCTCTGTGCCCATCTCCCAGCGCCCTCGGCCGCGTCCCCTCCTGGCCCCCCCAACCCCGCCCCCACCGTCGTGCTTTCAGGCAGCACTTCTGCAGGCGCAGCTGGTTTAGTAGAAGAGTGGCCGGAGCCCAGGTGACCTCAGGGATGGAGGCCCCTGCAGTGTAACTCAGTCCAGGGATGGCCCACCATTGCCTACCCACTGGATGGGAGAGAGCCATCCCCTGGGGCTCCCAGACCAGGAATGGCACCGTTGCCTACTCACCAGGTGTGAGGGGTGAGAGAGCCACCCCCTGGGGCTCCCAGACGCTGTGTGAACCATGTCTTGCATTTTCCGTGTTCTGATGCTTTGACACCTGGGGCCTTGCTGCCCATGCTGGGGACGCTCAACTCCTAGAGACAGTGAACAGCTCACGCCCCTGCTCCCGTAAGTACAGCTTCAAATGCAGACCAGCCCGTCCAGTGCCCCCCTCAGCCCTGCTCTGGGGCTCTCACACTCTGGGCCGTACCCCAGGCCCAGGTACCCGGGGACAGGCCTGCCCCAGAGCCCAATGACTTCACCTAAACCAGCCAGTCCTGACCTTGCTCCCAGCCTCACCCTCCTCCCCATGGAAGCCCTCTGCCTCCCAGCTGACCCAGGTGCTTCCACAAGGCCCTGCACGGCATGGCCTGACGCCTCCTCTCGGGGCCTGTGAGTAATAAGCTGTCTTTCAGTGGCCGTCATATCCCGATGTATTAGCCTCACCATCCTTGAAATGATGGGTGTAAAACAGATCCCACCCTTGCATTGCTGACTGTTACAAAATTCTTGTGCAGGGAAGCCCACGCCTGCCTGGGCCGCCTCGGGCTCGGCCTCTGGGCCTGCCCAGTGCTGTCTGAGCTCCTGCTCAGGTGAGTTTGGAGGTGGAGGCTGGGCGCCCTCGGTCTCCCTGAGGTCCCACCAGCTGCCCACAGACCAGGATCTCAGGCCTCCCCTCCGCCCTTCGCTCCTTTCTGTGGGTTCACCTCCAGTTCTCATCCCCCTCTGGGGAGGGGGTTTCCTCAGATGGTATCGAGCTGGGAGGGGAGGCCAGCCTGCAGACGGGGTTCCAGGGACAGCACCTGCAAAGGTGCCCTCTGGGGTCCCGAGAGCCAGCACTGGCCCCGCCTGCTTCAGCCCACCATGCGGGGCGGGTGCAGGCTCCCCAGGAAGAAGGGGCCTGTGGCCTCACTATAGATCATCCTTAAAAAAGAACCCACAGACACCCCGGGTGCCTCCCTGCGGCCCCATAAATCTGCAGAGGAGGGAGCTGTGCTCAGGGAACGCAGGCTTTCGCATTTTAAACGGCCAATTTGGTCAATGAATCAATTTCACTAGGCTGAGGCGGGCACATGCATGAAAGCAGTTTTAAGGCCTGTTTAAAGCAGCGAGAGCCTCTTTGTTCATGCTTTTTTCATACTGTCTCCCTCTAATATTTCATCTATATTCATTTTTATGGCTTTCCAAATTATAGATGTCAGCTAAAAAACCGAGTGAAGAGGGGGCAAGAGGAGGGGAGCACGCTATGTTGAGAAAAAGGTCGCGTTTTCCTGGTCGGATGTTGGTGTGAGACTCCACTGCCCACAGCCGGCCCTGCAGCCGGCCGTTCCTGCAGCCTGCCAGGATGGGGCCTCGGGGCACAGACTGGGGGAGACAACCCTGCCTGTGAGGCTCACGTTCTGGCGGAAACAGAGAGCCCCAAAGCCAGCAGGTCACAGGCGCCCGTGCTCAGCGCCCAGGGTGAGGGCCAGGGCCCCAGAGGAGCTCTAGGAGGGGGAGCAGCCACTAGCCCCACAGGACTCTCCCCACTTCCCGCCTCCCCCAAAGTGTAACCCAGGTCACGTTCCCATCCTCGGAGTTCATGTCCTACTGATTGGGAACCCTTCTGAACCACTGGCTTAAAATTAACACGTGCATTGGTTTTGAGAAACAGAGGGTTTGCTCTACAATTTATGGTGTATGGAGACCACAAGGCAGACACTTGAAATGAGGGTCAGCCGGCTTTTTCTGTAAAGGGCCGCCTAGTGTTTCAGCCACACGACTGCTGTCACAACCACTCAGGTCTGATGAAGCAGCTCGGAAGCAGTCGTGGATGGTGCAAGGCAGGCAAGTCCGACTGCGTGTCCACCAAATTGTCTTTACAGAAGCAGGCGAGCTGGCCACGCTTCCCCAGCTCCTGCTCTCAACACTGACCGAGCCTGCTGGCTTCTCTGTGGCGCCTGATCCCACCCCATGAACCAGTCACTCTAGGGCTGAATTTCGTCTTAGTCATGATTTCCATTTGAAACCTTTGGGTCTCATTTTTCTCCTCACTGTGTTCATGTTTTCCTCTGAGTCCTTAGGCAGATGAACATATTTATAGCAAGTGTTTTGACACCCTTGCCTGTCATTTCCGGGTCTGTTTCCATGAACTGAGTTTTCTCCTGCTCCTGGGACACAGCTTCCTGGCCTTTGCTTTTCCTGTGGTCTTGGATTGGCTGTTGAACATTATTACATGGGTGCTGCGCAGTGCTGAGTATGGAATTCCATCACATCGCTTTGAAGTTTGGTCCTTTGCGCCCTGGTTTTGATGCCTCTGGGACTTCCCTGGTCGCTCAAGCAGTAAAAAATCTGCCTGCAATGCAGAGACCCAGGTTCAGTCCCTGGGTTGGGAAGATCCTCTGGAGAAGGAAGCAGCTACCCACTCCAGCACTCTTGCCTGGAGAATCCCATGGGCAGAGGAGCCCGGCGAGCTGCAGGCCATACAGTCCTTGGGGTTGCAGAGAGGCGGAGGACTGAGAGGCTAACACTTTCACTTTCACGCTTCTGGGGACAGCAGTAGGCTCCGCCTTTCTCCAGGATTATCATCCCACTGAGGAGGCGGGGCTCCCATGGGGTCCGTCCTGTGGACTTCCGTGTGTCTAGTATTCAGCGAGTTCTGCCCCTCCGGCGAGGGAGGGTCAGCGAGTTCTCTCCCCTGGCTGGGGAGGGTCAGCGAGTTCTCTCCCCTGGCTGCGGAGGGTCAGTGAGTTCTCTCCCCTGGCTGCGGAGGGTCAGTGAGTTCTCTCCCCTGGCTGGGAGGTGGTCAGCGAGTTCTCTCCCCTGGCTGGGGAGGGTCAGCGAGTTCTCTCCCCTGGCTGGGGAGGGTCAGCGAGTTCTCTCCCCTGGCTGGGGAGGGTCAGTGAGTTCTCTCCCCTGGCTGGGGAGGGTCAGCGAGTTCTCCCCCTCCGGCCAGGGAGGGTCAGGCCGCCGGCTCAGACATCACTCCCTGGAGCCCTGGTCGTTGCTGCTTCTCCGCAGCTGCTCTGGGAGCTTCGCCCCTCGGATGGGACTCAGCCTTCAGGCAGAGGCCCCTGGGGGAATCTGGGTGCGGGATTCCGCAGCTCTTTTTCTGCCCTCCTCCTTCCCAGGTCTCCTGTCCGGCAGACCCCAGCCACCTGGGTCTCCCAACACTCTGAGCCCTGCCTCCTCAAGTCATCAGGACCTCCAAGCCCTGGGTGGCCCCCGCCCACACCTGGCAGGAAGCAGCGCGGCGGCCGGCTCACTCCCCTGTCCCCTCAGTCGGGGCCTTCAGTCTCGAGCTGCCCATGGTCCAGTGTCTGCGAACAGTTGCCTTGCATCTCTGTCCAGTTTCCTGGCTGTTTAAGGCAGGAGAGTAAGTCCGGACACTCTCCGAGAGGCCCCACCCACTGGTTTTTGACACTGAAAACGTGCTCCTCTCTATCCCTTGTTGATGAAAAAAAGAAAGAAAGGGAAGCTTCTTGAGGGGGCGGGGTGAATGAGCTGCGTTTGCAGGGATTTCTTCAGTTTATGAAAAAGCAGCGATGGCTCAAGCAGGTGGGAAAACCATCGCTGGGAAGGAGACCCACGAGGTGGTCACCCCCCACTCGTCTCAGAGTGTGGTTACCGGGGGCGGGGGGCGGGGCTTTCGGATGGGACTGCGGGGTCCCGGCAGAGGCCACACTGGCTCACAGGGGAGGGTGAGCCCGCGTGAGAGAGGGGGCCGTGAGGGCTGCAGCCCACCCACCCTGGCTGCCCCTGACTTTGCGCCCTGGGCAGCCTGCTGCTCTGTCCCCTCTGTGGGGGCACAGCCGTCCTCCGAGTACTCAGGCCCCAGACCTCGGAGGTGGCCTGGGCTCCCCGCCTCTGATGCCGCACACCCCATCGGGAGGAGGAAGCAAGCCTTGCCTGGTGCCGGCAAAATAAGGCCGGTGGGCTCTGGAGGCGCCCTGGGCCCTGAGGCCCAGAGGAGCAGGGTGCGCTGAGGGCTCGGGTGAGCAGGCCCCTCACCCACCCAGCCCACTGCGCCTCAGGCTGTGGCAGACCCTCCTGGGCCATGGCCCCTGGCCCCCAGACCCCCGACCAGAAACCCCTGCTATCTTGCTGTTCACATGGTCCATCCCCACCCCATCCCCTCGCCATTCGGAGCAGGGTCAGAGGTCAGGGGAAGTGCGAGTCGCCCCAGGCCGTGTGGGTCCTGGTGCCAGCGAGCTGACTCCCTGTGGGAAGGAGACCACCAGCCACTACCCTGGGCCTGGTGGTGGGCTCCCTTCCATCCCCCCAACACTCAGCACCCCCCACCAAACAGACACACCCGCCTCCTTGAACTTTGCGGTGTCGTAATCCAGCGTTTCGGCGAGGACAGGCCCAATAAAACCAGCAAAGTGATCCTCTGATGGCTGTTAATGAGGTCCATTCTATCTCCCTGGTGAAGAGGGCAGACTGTAACCCCACATACGAGGTCAAAATGAATGTCTCGTGGCCCCCGGCAGGCTGGGGACATCACCATGGTGCTCTCCTAATCTGCTCCTGCATCCGACAGCAGTGATCAGAAGATACCTCACAGGAAATTAGTTCCCCTCCTTGTAACCATAACAACAGATGAGAACTGAGTCTCGTTCAACTTTCTGAGTATCTTTGTCAACGTGTAACCAAACCCTGAGGGCAAAAGCGGAGGCTGGGCCTGGATGATGGGGCCTCTCAGAGATGCCAGGTTTGGGGCCTCTGGGACCGCTTTCTTCCCTTTCCTCCTCCAACAAAGGATAACTTAGAATGTTCCAAGGCTGGGCTGGGGCTGGGGTGGGAGGAGGGCAGCCCCCGTGGAAATGTGTGCATCTGAGAGCTTTTCCTTTTCCAGAGTTTTGGCACGTCCAGCTCAGTTTTAGAATCAATCTATGAATTTGGGGTTCTGATGAAGATCACACGAGTCTATGGGTCAGTTCGAAAAGGGTGAGCTGCATCCGTCTGGAACAGAAGCCGAGGAGCTGCCTCCGCTGCTCAGAGCTGCCCTGGACCGGTGCGGGGGCATCTGGTCCTGGCCTTCCAGCCTGATTGCAGCCCTCACGGCCCCCTAACTCTGACCCAGGCAGGTCCGACCCAGAGACACTGCTGAGAGAAAGAGAAGAAAAGCCTTCACGGAGGACGGACAGGTCGGGGGCCGTTGCTGCAGTGGGATATCCTGACACCTCAGGCGAATCCGCAGACCCAGCACCATTCCCATCAGAATCCTGCAGGCTTTCCGCAGACATGCGCAGATGTCTAGCTGACATTCTAGCAGGTATCTGGAAGTGCCGAGGGTCTAGAAATAGAAAACCCATCTTGGAAAAGACAGAGTTGAACCCACACCACCCAGTTTCAGGATGTGCTACAGGGCCGCCAAAATCGAAGTGGTGAGACGCCAGTGAAGGGCTGGAGGCACAAAGGGAAGCAGACAGCCTGCAAAGCCAGACCCACCAGGACGTGGCCCGCTGATCCTCTTAAGGATTTATCTGTCTGTGGCTGTGCTGGGTCTCCGTTGCTGTGTGCAGGCTCTCTCTAGTCGTGGCGAGCGGGGCCTCTCCGTTGCGGTGCACGAGCTCCTCACTGCAACGGCTTCTCTCGCTGCGAGCGGGGCCCTAGGGCACTCGAGCCTCAGTGGCAGCGGCCCCCGGCTCCAGAGCACAGACTCAATAGCTGCGGCGCACGGGCTTGGTTGTTCTGCAGCAGGTGGGATCTTCCCGGATCAGGGATCGAACCTGTGTCCCCCGCATTGGCAGACAGACTCTCAGCCACTGGACCACGAGGGAAGCCCGCCCATCGATTTTGACAAAGGCGCCAAGACAATTCAACGCACAAAGGAAAGTCGTCTCAACAGTAGGATAAACGTGTGGAAAATAGACCCTTTCCTCACACTGTATGTAACAGTTAATTCAACATGGGTCACAGACCTAAATATGAGAGATAGACTAGGAGACAGCTAGAAGGACTCAGGGGAGAAAATCTTTGCAACCTTGCAGTAAACAAGGTGTCCTCGGAGAGCATGTAGAAGGCACCGGAAGAGAAAAGGAAGTGACTGACAATTTCATCAAAATGTGAAACTTAATGCATCCAAGACGGCGTTGAGAAAAGCAAAAGGTGATCAAACCATTACAGGCACACTTGAAACTAACACTATGTCATATGTCAGTTGAAGCTCAGTTTAGAAAAGAAGAAAATGTCTAGCCCATCTAACACAACCATGGCCATTCATAGGGAAGTGCAGGACCACAGGGAGTTGCTGGCCTGGTGCTTCCAGACTCAAGGGTCTGCCCCTTCGCCTTCGGCTTCCCACTTGCTCTTTTACGTGTCTGCTGTAACGAGGCCCTAGTGACTCAATCAAGCAGCCACTTCTAATCACAAAAGAAGAAAAGACCTCAGCCCAGCAACCTGGAGACACTGGACCACTGCCAAGAGCTGTTGCTGTTCAGTCGCGCAGCCGTGTCCAACTCTTTGTGACCCCGTGGACTGCAGCAGGCCAGGCCTCCCTGTCCCTCACCATCTCCTGGAGCTTGCTCAAACTCATGTCCATTGAGTCGGTGATGCCATCCAACCACCTCATCCTCTGTCGTCCCCTTCTCCTCCCACCTTCAGTCTTTCCCAGCTTCAGGGTCTTTTCCAGTGAGTCAGTTCTTCACATCAGGTAGCTAAAGTATTGGAGTTTCAGCTTCAGCATCAGTCCTTCCAATGAATATTCAGGGTTGATTTCCTTTAGGATGGACTGGTTTGATCTCCTTGCAGTTCAATAGACTCTTAAGAGTCTTCTCCAGCACGACCGTTCAGCCTTCTTTGTGGTTCAACTCTCACATCCACACATGACTACCAGAAAAACCGTATCTTTGACTTATACAGACCTTTGTCAGCAAAGTGATGTCTCTGCTTTTTAATAAGCTATCTAGGTTTGTCATAGTTTTCCTTTCGAGGAGTAAGAGCCTTTTAATTTAGTAGCTGCAGTCACCATCGGCAGTGATTTTGGAGCCCAAGGAAATAAAATCTGTCGCTGCCAACAACTGACCAGTTCCTAAGCTTCTTGCTCTGTAAGGAAAAAAGGCATGCATGCATGCTAAGTTGCTTCAGTCATGTCTGATTCTGTGTGACGCTATGGATCATAGCCCGCCAGGCTCCTCGGTCCATGGGATTCTACAGGCAAGAATACTGGAGTGGGTTGCCTTGCCCTCCACTTTGTTTAAATGCCATTTTGCTGAGTTTCCATAACTTGCGAAGGGATGAATCTACCTGACGCGCCGTCTTTCAAAATCCAGCCCTAACCCAGCTCCTCCAAGGACTCTGCTCAACGACCCCATAAAGCTTTGAGTGCCCAGAACACAGGCTAACATTTCCTCTACGTTGGTTCGGCGTGGCCTGTCCCCTTCCCAGGAGTTTCACGCGTGTAAATTATGTCCCCCCATCACTCATTCAAACAGCAGAAGAGTTCCTTTGGTCTTAAGAGAAAAGAAAAGGGGAAAAAAACAAAAAAGAAGGGAAGAGGGGAAAGAGAAAAGGGAAAAAAGCAAAGAGGGACAGAGTCAGGGTTGTGATATCTACACACACACACGTCCTGTGTCCAGAGTATGCACATTATTGTCCTTACAAAGAAAAGGTCAGACAGGCAGAAGGTGATCAGAAGGTGCGAACTTCCAGTTCCACGTGCTGGAGATGCAGCGTCCCGCACAAGACCGCAGTTGGCACTGCCACGTGGAATGTTGAGCGCGCTAAGAGAATCGGTCCTGAAAGCTCTCATCACAGAGAAAAACCCATTTTTTGTAACCATATGAGGAGACGGATTTTTACTAATTGCTGTGGTAACGAGTTCATGGCATATGTGAGCCTGCACACCTTAAACCCACTCAGTGCTGCATGTGAGTCAAATCGCAATAAAACTGCAAGAAAAAAAAATGCAATGAAAACCTGCAAAAGACATGAGCAGGTGCTTCACAAAGAAGACAGGCAGACGGCTAAAAGCACGCGAGAGGACGGCCAGCAGCGTCATCCTTAGAGAAACGCAGATTCAAGGGCAGTTACGGCTTCTGCCGCCTGATTAATGAGGCCGAACGCTCGGGCTCCTCTGGGAAATCAGGCCCCCACACTCTTGGAAAAGAGTTTGCTCCTCTCTCTGTACTTAAACACATACCCAGCCCACGGCCTGGCCACTCTGCTCCTGGGTATGGACCCCAAAGAAGCGAAAACTGATGTCCCCAAATACACCTGTGCAGGAAGGGTGTAGGAGCAGCTTCCTTTGTAACAGCCACATACTGGAAACTACCCAAATGCGCATCAAAGAGAAAAGCGTCAGTGCAGCCCGGGATAAAATGGAACACTCCCTCAGTGCATTGCGGGATAAAATGGAATGCTCCCCAATAACAGGACAGAAGCAACCGCGGGATTCCATTTACTTGGGATCCAGAACAGGCAGAACCAACCTAACGAAATCAGAGCACTGGGGCAGCCCAGTTCTTGGGGGGGGGGGGCGGAGGTGGCTGGCAGCATTTCTGGGCGCTGGTCCCACGCATGCACGTGTCTGACAAAAACCTCAAGATCTGCGCACGGCGCTTCACGTAAATTTTATTTCATGAGAAACAAGACCACCCCAGAAAGGATACGGCCTCGGTAGGGAGGGGCTTCCCTCTCCTACCCCAGGGCCAGGTAAGGTTGATCTCCGACCCCACCTGAGCCTTCTGGCCCTGAGTCTCCTCCACGATGCCCAGCAGGGTCCCCGGTGGCCCACTGCACCCCGTGCCTTCGCTCAGAGGCCTTGAGGGTGGCGGGTTCGGGGGTCAGCGCGTCCTGACTGAATGGACACGCCCACTCGGTGGCACGGGGCCGTAGCTCAGTTCCCCTTGTAACCGGGGACGGATGCGCCTTCCCGATGCCGGTGCGGAGCCCCAGGTGGCATCTGATGGGCGTCGCTCACAGGAAGCCGGGAGGGGCTGCAGCCTGCCACCCCTCAGACCTGGTGCCCCCTGCAGCAGCGCCAGGTTCGGGGGACCCTGGGGTGGGCGGCTGTCCCCTCTGGAAGGACATAGGATGCACGTGGGCCTCCACACCCATAGCCCAGAGCATCTGTGCCCCCAGCTGGACTCTCCAGCCCCTCCTGCATTACTCCCGCCTCCTGGGGTCCCTCGGGCACAACATCCCTGCTGCAGCTCATCCACCCGAGCGCCCTCCACGCGGGGGCTTGGCCGCCCGTCCCACAGGGGGCCCAAATCCTGGCCATCCAGAGCCAGGCGTCAGTCTCCGGGGCAGAGGGCAGCCGCGTGGGCCTACCCCTCCTGCCTGCCTGGCCCAGCCCTCCCAAGACGGCCACGGAAAGCCCCCTTTCCTTCCAGTCTTGCCGACGGCTGCAACCCCATCCCTCCTGGCCTGGGGAGGGGAGCCAGCTCGGGCCAGCTGAGGACAGGCAGGCAATTTTCTCCCGGAACAAACGGAGAGAAATTGCTCCAACGAGCGAACAGCCTCTGTTTCAGGCTAATTTCCACATAATAGAATCAAATGACTTCCTTTCCTTTCTGCCGGCTCCTCTGCATAATTTGACAAATTGCGAAAGAGATTTGATTCAGGGGCTCAATTGGAGGGGCTGGCTGTTTCGGACAAATGGCAGGGGAGCGGGGCTGCAGAGAAGGAGGAGGGCCCCCAAAGTGCCGGCTGCCTCCACTATGGGAAGAGAACCTCACCGGAGGTCCCTGAGGCTGCTCCGTTAGCACCCCCATCCCCCCACCCACACCCGGGAGATGGAGGCTCTGTGGGGCGGGGCGGCGGGGCCTCACATTCCGCCACCGCTTCTGCTGGCAAGCGGAGGCTCATCTGCGATCCGCCGGCCTGCGTTCAGAGCTCAATGCATCCTGCAGGGCTTGCCAGGGCGCCTGGCTCAGAGCTGGGCCTGGCGCTGATGCCGCTGCACCCGGCCAAGGCTCCGGCTGCTGCTTGTGCTGCCGGCCACGTGGTGGCAAGGCGCTGGGCCCGCCAGCACAGGCAGCTGGCGCTCCAGTCCCCGTCTGACGAGGCCGCCAGACTCCCGCCCGCCCCCAGCTCGCATGTCCCCACCCCAGCCCTCAACTCCGTGCGCCAGCCCTCGCCTGTCACCGTGTGGCACTCAGACCTCAGATACCCCCAACTGCAGTCCACAGGCCGGCACCCGGGGCAGGCCTCCTGGGAATGGTGACCGGTGAATAAACGCATGTGTGCGCTGGGGCTGGTGGGCGCTGGGAACAGCAGCCAGAGAGGCTGGGGTCCTCCCCGCCTCTGCCCCACGCCACGTGCTGGGCCCAGGGAGCCACGGGGAACAGTGACCCTGACCAGCAGGACTTTATTTTAACGTGCTGCTTTTAAAGCCTTGTTTGTTTCAACAGCATTTGTTTGAAAAATACACAAATAACGCAAAAAAACAGGCTCAATATTTTAATAGGAGAGCCTCCCAGCCCCAGGGCTTCCCCACATGTATTCCTGCTCCAGGTCTCGCAGACACCTTCCAGGTCTTCCCAGGCTTTCAACCCTAAGCGTGAAAACAGACCCAGGTCAGTCAGGGCGGTTAGGGGACCAACCCCCGTTTATCCTGCATGTCAGGGTCGGTCATCTGTGTTCAGCGTATTTAAACAAGCAAAGCCATTTCCAACTCAGGGAACAGTATCTCCTGATGTTCCCCGTGGAGGGGAGCCTGTGTCCCAAGTGGTGGTGCCCAGGCTGGAGTGGGTCAGGCCCCACTTGGAGCTTCAACGACTGTTCTTGGCCACAGCAGGGACACGGTGACTCCACGCAAGCCTTGGAAGATGGTTGTGGTGTGCAGGTCAGTTGCCCCCTAGCCAGCCCAGGTGATGCTAGTGGTAGAGAATCCGCCTGCCAGTGCGGGAGACGTAAGAGACCCAGGCTCGATCCCTTAGTCGGGAAGATCCCCTGGAGAAGGGCACGGCCACCCATTCCAGGGTTCTTACCAGAGAACCCTATGGACGGAGGAGCTTGGTTAGCTATGACTGGGACACAGCTGGAGCGGCTCAGCATGTGCACACACGGAATCCAGGCAGCAGAGGCCAGCGGCAGGGGCCCTGTAGGTGGGAGACGCCCAGAGGAGCCTCAGGCCAACTCCAGGTTCAGGGAGCTGCCGGGGGTGCTCGGGGAGCCGAGGATGCTGGGGGAGAAAGATCAAAAGACACCGACGTGCAGGAGCTGGACAGGCGCCATGTGGCCAAGCACAGCACGCTGGAGGGGACCGTGATGGCGGGAGGCAGGGCGTGTGTGGAGCTGGGAGTCTGCCTGAGCCACAAAGTGGGGCCTTGGACGCCAGGCCAAGGGGGGCGGTGCACGGGAGGGGTGGCCAGCCTCCTCCTGCCTGCTGTGACGAGGGCAGAGCCGTGGGAGGGGCGGTCTCCAGCCGTCCTCGGAGGTGGGGCCATTCTGGAGGCTGGCATATGCTCGGGGAACGCAAACTGATTGAAATACCAGCCTGAAAGGCATAATTAAGAAGGCGAATCTGGTGCCCAAACACCCACCGTGGTTCAAAGCCAAGGATCGTATACGGAGACGGTCTGCTCCTGTGACGACCACCCTCCAGGGCAGAGAGCGTGGAGTGGGTGCAACAGGCAGGTGCCCAGACCGTCCAGAGTCACTTGTTGGCTCAGGGTCCCCGACACCCCTCCAGGCCTGGGCGGAGGGGCAGCCGAAAGAAAACCCTCAGCGCTGGCGCCAGCGCGTGCCAGGAGAGAGGCCTGGCCACGGCACACGTGCCAAAGCACAAGGGCGTGGGACCGAGATAGCAGCGGGGGCTTTGGAATGTTCCCAAAGGAGGGGCTTGTGCAGAGTCTCATGGGGTGGGAGGACTGGGGACTCCGCAGGACCTAAGAAGCCGAATGATTCAGACATGGTGGTGATGGAGCAGGAGGTGGGCTGATGGAGGCCGGACCGCCCCTGGGGTCCACCATGACCCCTCATGGCTGAAAAGCCCCCGTGGACTCCGGTTGGGTGGGCAACACCCCCAGGAGCGAGGACCTGGGGGTTCAGATGCGTCCTGGGGCCACAACCCCCTCTGGGTGGCTGCCCAGCCCGGGACGGCTTCACACCGAGACGGTGGCTGGTGGGTACCTCTGAGCAGCAAGGCCTCAGTCCCCGATGGCCACCCAGAAATCCAGTCCTGTGCTCCTGCCCGAGGAGGCTGCCTGGCCATCTGCTCCCAGGACTTAAGACTAAGGGGTGCAAACACCACCCTCTCTGCACAGCAGACAGGGGGCTAAAGCAGTCTCGTAACTGCTGGTGACAGTCTGCAAATGATTTATTGATTTTTTTTAATAAAAATATGTCACACTCTCTGGAGCAGGTGGAGACCAAGTGTGCACCCGGCCAGCTGGATGGAGGCCTGGTGGCTGCCGTCTGATGCCAGCTGGGCGCAGACGCCAAGCAGGAGCGCGCAGCCGCGATGAAGCCCTGCTGCCCGGCGCCCCGCGCTTGCACAGACCCCGCCCTCCAGGAATGCACGCAGCCCGTGGCCAGCACCCGGCCCGTGCCAGGCGCCCTGGCAGAGCGTGCTGGGAGAATGCCAAGACCAGCTGGGCTGCAGCTGCCCCGCTGGGCTCAGGGCCGCAGAGACGAGAGTGCCAGGACAGTCGGTGCGTGGCTGGGCTTCAACGGGCCCACGGTCCCTGCGTGTGGCTGGGGCAGGGCAGGGGCCGTCCCCTGGAGCGACGTGGAGTGTGGGGGCCACCCAGCCAGAGAGCAGGGCAGAGCGGCACAGCCTGGCAGGGGGAGGGCACGCGGGAAACGAAGGTGGGGGAGAGCTGGCGAGGTGTGAGAAGGAGGAGAGGGCAGCAGGGCAGAGGACAAGACGACGAGGCCGGGGGTGGACGAGGGTCCCCAGAGGTCCCCGGGGGGCCACACGGGCTCCTGTGGATCTTGCCAAGCCCTGGAAGCTTGTAACGAGGAGAGACTTCACTAAACCTGTGCTTCAAGATGCTCCCTCTAGCCCAAAGGGCCATCGATGGATAGATCGATCGAGACCTCATGGGCCATCCATAACGGGAGTACTATGCAGTCGTGAAAAGGGGGTTCAGACACGCAGTGCACTGTGGGTGAGCCTCAGACCCTGTGCTGAGACAGGCCAGACAGACAAGCCCACACGCTGTGTGATCCCGTTTGTATGAGAGCTCCGGGACAGGCAAACCTGCAGACAGAAAAGAGACGGGTAGTCCCCGGGGGCTGGGGGGCTGGGGCGAGCGGAGGGACGGCTCCGGGGGCGTGGCGTGGCTGCACAGGCTGACGGTACCGGTTTGGAGCTGGGCAGACGGAGAGGTTCCCAACGCTGTGCGCGCATCCCATTCCTGGAGGAGGAGAAGCGGGCCATGCCGGGGGAGAGGGGAGGAGGGGTGGGCCAGGCGAGGGAACGGCGCCCTTGGGGAGAGGCAGGCGTCCTCCCGCCCCCAGCCTCACCCGCAGGCTCGCTTTCCCGCCAGGCTCCCCTGCTCTTCTGGGCGGGCCAGCCCCTCCGCCCCGGCGCTCCCCGGCGGGAGTCCCAAACCCAGGGACCCAGCTCAGGGCCGGTGAGCCCCGGGGGGCCTCCCCCGGGACCCATGTGTCATCGAAGAACAGGGGCTGGGACCCCCAGCGCCCCCCATCCCGGCCCGCCCCCAGCACATCCTCGCACTGCGTGAGTCTGCAGAGCCCAGAACCGGTTTCGGAGATCTGCTGCGCGCCCCGCCTCACTCCCGCTCCAGGGTCTGGGGTCGCTGCATCTCAGCCCCTGGGGCAGAGCCGTCAAGGCATCCAGGCCTGGGTCCTGGCCCCGCCGGCTTCAGTGAGCAGACCTGGGCTCTCCGCAGCTGCTCGCCTGGGGGCTGTGCCGCACGAGTACCACACACACATCACACACCACACACACCACGTCACACCCCACACAGCACATCCACACACACACACGACACACACACACACCACACACACCGCACACCACACACACAACACCTACCACGTCACACCCCACACAGCACATCCACACACACACACGACACACACACACACCACACACACTGCACACCACACACACAACACCTACCACGTCACACCCCACACAGCACATCCACACACACACCACACACGTGACGCACACACACACACACACACGTGATATATACCACACACCACACACAGCACATCACACCCCACACAGCACACCCCACACACACCACACACGTGACGCAACACGTGTGATATATACCACACACACCACACACATGGCACACACACACACCACACACACGTGATATACACCACACACCACACACACCACGTCACACCCCACACAGCACATCCACACACACACACCACACACGTGACACACACACGTGTGATATATACCACACACACCGCACACATGGCACACGTGATACGCACACATCACACGCACATCACACACAGACTACATACTGATGGGCCTGTTTGCGGGGCAGCAGCGGAGGCGCAGACAGAGCTCAGACGTGTGGACGTGGGAGGGAGGGCGGGGACGCCCGGAGAGAGCACAGACGCGGGGGCCCCGCCACCGAGGCCCGGGGCGGGGGGCACGGGAGGGGCGTCACGAGGGCGGGACACACGCGGCCTGCGGCCGATTCACGCTGACGAGGCAGAAAGCAGCGGGACATTGGAAAGCAATCATCCTCCAAGGAAAACAAACAAATTAAGCCATAAAACAGGACCACACACACCACGCTCTCACGCACGCACGCCCGTGGGTCGTGGCGAAGGGGCTCGGGAGCCGCCGCAGAGCTCCTGGTGAGCAAAGCTGCAACGGTGTGAGCGGCCGAGCACCTGCTGGGTTTCAACGCCAAGTATAAACTGTCCATAAAGTCCTGTCGATACGGAAGTGATCACATGCGTGAACTGGGACGAAAGAAGGACCTAAGACCCCGGGCAGGCGGTCCCGCCTGAGGTGCGGGCAGAGCCGGGGCCCCTCCAGAGGGCCGTGAGGACAAGGAGGTCACTCGCTTCCCCACAAGAAGCCTGAGCACACCCCTCGCCAGCATCTCCCGCTGCGACACGCGACGCTGACGTGAAGTCCTGAGGAACCACACCCCTTACCTGTGTCTCCTGCTGGGACACGCGATGCTGACATGTGAAGTCATAGGAACCACAGCCCTCACCAGCATCTCCTACTGTGACACGCGATGCTGACGTGTGAAGTCATAGGAACCACAGCCCTCACCAGCATCTCCTGCTGTGACACGCGATGCTGACATGTGAAGTCATAGGAACCATAGCCCTCACCTGTGTCTCCTGCTGGGACACACGACGCTGACATGTGAAGTCATAGGAACCACAGCCCTCACCTGTGTCTCCTGCTGGGACATGTGACGCTGACATGTGAAGTCAGGAGAAACCACACCCCTCGCCAGCGTCTCCTGCTGGGACACGCGACGCTGACGTGAAGTCCTGAGGAACCACACCCCTTACCTGTGTCTCCTGCTGGGACACGCGATGCTGACATGTGAAGTCATGGGAACCACAGCCCTCACTCGTGTCTCCTGCTGGGACACGTGACGCTGACATGTGAAGTCACGGGAACCACACCCCTCGCCAGCGTCCCCTGCTGGGACACGCGATGCTGACATGTGAAGTCATAGGAACCACAGCCCTCACCTGTGTCCCCTGCTGGGACACGTGACGCTGACATGTGAAGTCAGGAGACACCACACTCTCACCTGCGTCTCCTGCTGGGACACGCGATGCTGACATGTGAAGTCATAGGAACCACAGCCCTCACCTGTGTCCCCTGCTGGGACATGTGACACTGACATGTGAAGTCAGGAGACACCACACTCTCACCTGCGTCTCCTGCTGGGACACGCGATGCTGACATGTGAAGTCAGGAGACACCACAGCCCTCACCTGCGTCTCCTGCTCTGACACGTGACGCTGACATGTGAAGTCATAGGAACCACAGCCCTCACCTGCGTCTCCTGCTGGGACACGCGACGCTAACATGTGAAGTCAGGAGAAGGGCCCTTCCCTTCTCAGCCCTTCCTCCCCAAAAACACGCAACCGCAGTCTAACCGTGAGAAAAGCATCAGACAGACTCGCCCGAGGAGCCTCCCCCAGGCACCTGAGCAGTTCTCATCACTGACCTGTCACTAAGACGAGGAAAACCTCGAGCTTGGTCTCAGCCACGAGGAGCCTAGGAAGACGGCAAGAGCGATGCGGCGAGGTGTCCTGGTGGGGTCCTGGAGCAGGAAGTAAGCATGACGGGAAAACTCAGGAATCTGCGTAAAGCGCGGACTTGCGGTAACAACAGTGTATCCACGCGTGCTTGCTAAATCGCTTCAGTCATGGCCGACTCTGTGAAGCCCGCCAGGCTCCTCTGTCCGTGGGCTTCTCCAGGCGAGAACCCTGGAGTGGGTTGCCATGCTCGCCTCCAGGGGACCTTCCTGACCCGGGATGGAACCCGGTCGGGCTTCTTACACCTTCCGCATTTGCAGGCAGGGTCTCAACCACTAGCACCACCTGGGAAGCCCAGGGGGTCTGTGCAGGTTCATTAGTTATAACAAATGCACCCCATTTCTGTAAATGGTGACACAGAGGGGACTGAACCTGGCTCCATGGGAGCCTGCCGACCACCTGCAAAGTTTCCTGCAAATCTAAACCTGCTCTACAGGGAAAGCATTTAATGAACTAAAGCGTAAGATCTGCTTATGCAGGTCGCTCCGTCACTTTATCAGCTGAATCCACTGTCTTGCCAAGTTTAATGTTAAATGTTCGGCTGCGACTGGGAAAGACTGGGACCAGAAACTTGTCAGGAGGACCCCTGGGCCACTCTGAGCTCATTTGACACTGGGCTGTACTTACTAGGCTGGAACCCCATTTCCACGCCGAGGTCAGGTCATAGCCCCAAGGCAACTGCAGGCACTTCCTGCAAAAACCCCCAAGCCTTTCCCAAGGGAACTGCAACCGTTTGCAGTCGTAACTGAACTGGAGAGAGGAAATCCTCGGCCTCTTGAGGATTCCTGAAAACCGATTCTGAACTGACAGTAATTCCGGGGGCCCGAATCATGGCCGCAGCCCGTGGGTCCAAGCGGGAACTGGCTGGGGTCAGTAACTGACGGCGGGCTGATCCTCAGCGGGGAGCCGTGCGCAGAGCCCAGCTGGGTTAGAGCCACAGAGCTGCCAGGGCTGGTTGGGGTAGAGGTGGCAACAGGTAAGTCCCCCACGTGAGTTCTCCGTGGACAGGGGCTCATTACAGCCATCCCAGTATTCCTTCCTCAGCCTGGTGGGAGGGGCTGAAAGGAAAGCCTGTCACTTCCCCTCCCATCCAGATAGAAATTAGGGGCAACGCCCTAATTTGCCATGCTCGCCTCCAGGGGACCTTCCTGACCCGGGATGGAACCTGGTCGGGCTTCTTACACCTTCCGCATTTGCAGGCAGGGTGCAGATCAGTGCCTCATCAAAGGCTTGAAAGCAGCAGCAGCGCGAAAGTCTAACACACTCCCTGTCTCACGAGTGGGGCACGTGCGCAGCTCACGCAGAAGCTGGACGGGTCCCGGGAAGGGCTGCCCCTCTGTAAACTGACTCGGGTGTCCGTCCCCCGCACCTGCCGCCCCTGAGCCCCACGTATCTTCACTGGAGCCAACGGACCCCGCTCCTCACCCTTGAGAGGCCGCCTCTGACCTGGGAATGTCTTTTTTTTCCTCTATGTATAAGGCCGACCGGAGCCCGGTTTTACCCGGCAGGGCCAACGGTCCGTAGTCGCAGCCTCACCCCAGGACCGTGTGTGTTTTTACCAGAGACCTTCCCCGGTGCAGAGCATCACACTGGCCGCCACACGGAGGGTACCATCCAGCCAGGAGGCGGGGAGAATGCCAAGCACCTGAAGACTCACGCCAACTAGGAGAGAGGCAGCAGGCCCTACAGACGCCCAGGGGGCTGCTGCAGCAGCGAGGTCTCCGGAGGCGCCATGGCCTGGAGTCTGTTAGGACATTCCCTCCAAGTGGAACACAGGACACGATGCCTCACACCACAGGTTTGAAGGTTCCAGTTACCTCCACCGACAGGTGCCTGCAAGGCTGCAGGGTGGGTGGGTCCAGGAGAGGCAGGCGTGCAGCAGGTTCAGAACGCAGCCGGCCCACCGTCTTATGATGCGGGTGACCCAGCGTCCCTGAGTGCTCAGGACCCCAGGAAGGCTGTATGCAGCCTCTGGCAAGGGGCTGGCCAAGACTCTCTGGGACCTCGGGGCGAATCCATCCTGTCTTCTGCAGATAACTGCTCTCCTTTTGAGAGATAGCTTCTGGTCCCGCTGGGAGGACTTCACCATGGGACAGCAGGTGGTTGCCTGACCTCCGGCCAGGGGGCAGAGCCTGGACAGGCAGCCCGTGCCCACCAGGAGTGGTGTGTCGGAGCCCCACTTCCCACAGGCCCGGGGCTTGTGCACGTGGGGTGTGTCAGGGACTCAGACCCCTTCAGCACAGACTTCAGCTGCGTGCCCTCCTGGGGTATTCTCTGCAACCCAGCGGAGGAGGACAGAAGCTGAGCCCGGCTGACAGATGGGCCTTCCTGATCTGCTGGGACTGTCTGCAAGCAGACATCCAGCTCGGGGTGGGCCCTGGACACAGCGAAGGAGCCTTCTCCAGGGGCAGAGCCTCAGCCGTCCTTTTGGCCCGTGTGTGAGTGAGCGGCATCCAGGGTGCAGATGTGCGCTGAGTCACAGGCAGCTGCTGCCAGAGGGGCCGGGCGGTCAGGGACCTGGGGGGACAGGACTGGAGGGTTAGTGACCAGGAAGCCTGAGGAAAGACACGTGGGTGGACCTCCCAAGGAGCACCAGCTCTGAAGGGGTGTGCATTCCACGTGAACGCCCAGCAAAGGGCACCGCTGCTGAGGAGGCTCTTCACACCCAGGACAGAGGCCCCCTGCACGTGTGACTCCATCCACCACCCCAGCCACCCCTGTGGCAGCTTCAGGCAGCCAGGGTGGGGAGAAGGGTGGGGAGGGGGACCAGTACCGCCTCCCCACCCTGGCCCGAGCAGCATGAGCAGGTGGCCGGCACAAGCCCCCAGTCCCAGCTGAGGCTCCACGCCCAGATCTGCCAGCCTCAGTGGGCCCCCCTCCGGGGGCACAGCCACGCGGGCTCCTGGGGGCCCTCGCTCCCAGCCTGGACAAAAGGGAGCCCCCCCCCTGCTCCCTGCAAGGCCCCTTCACCCTGGAGGTACCACCTGTCACCACAGTCACTTCAGACTTCTCTCCCTCCCTCCTCAGCGACCCCCTGCCTACCCAGGAAGTCTCTGCTTTCCTTGGCGGTGCCTTGTGGCATGTGGGGTCTTAGTTCCCCAGCTAGGGAGCAGGCTTGCACGCCCTGCATTGAAAGCGCAGCGTCTTAGCCACGGAACTGCAGGGCAAGTGCCCCAACTAAGTCCTTGCTCTAAACATCCCATCCTCACAGCAGGGACAAAGCCCTCTGCACAGCTCCTGAACCCGACTCGCCTTCCTTTTGAGTTCGGCTACCTTTTCCCCTGAGAGCCCCCTTCAGTGTTTCCCTTCTCTCAGGCAATAAAGAATCTGCCTGCAGGGCAGCAGACCGGGGTTCCACCCCAGGGTCTCCCAGAGAATCCCGCAGACAGAGGAGCTTGACGGGCTACAGTCCACGGGGCCGCAGAGAGTCAGACACGACTGAGGAACTGGCACGTTCACTTCAGTGAAGAAAGGCTGGTGGCAAATTTGTCTGAAAATGCGTTTCAGCCACCACGCGTGCACAGCATATTTCCTGCAGGTGGGATTCAATTCTGAGTTGGGCCTCTCGGTGCTTTCAAGATAACGTCTCGTTGTCCTGCGGTCTCCGGCGTCTCTGGTGGAGGAGTCTGTGGGGTGTTTGCTGCTTTTTAAGATCACCTGCGTCTTCCAGAGACTTTAGCGATTTTCTCCTTGCCCCATTTTCCACATTTTAATATGATTCTCCCAGGAGACTTTGTCTCATCTGTTCGTTTTGATCTAACTTGGGGTCTGCAGTCACACGCCTGCTGCCCTCACGGTCCCCGAGCCCCGCCTCCCGGAGCGAGGTTTTCGGGGAAGTCCCTGGTTCAGGAGCCCCTCCTTGGGGCAGGTGTTGGGAGCCAGGCTGGGCATCACCACACCCCGCACTGCGGGCCTGACCCAAGGGAGCCTCCTTCTGATCGTTCTCAGAGGCCTAGGCCGCCTGCTCTGTCTCCCCAAGCAGTGGAGGCTTGGCTCCGCCAGGGCCAGAGGGTCCCAGCCCCCCAGGCCCACCAGTCTCACTCCTTCCCGGCTGCGGACCTTCCTCTCCTGAAGCTCCTGCTGCATTTTCAGAGGACAAGCCTTGGCTCTGGCCAGGGTCCCATCTGCCCTGAGTTCCTTGCTGAAGCCCCTAGACCACCCGTCTCTACCCACCCTCTCTACCTGCCCCGCCCTCTTGGCCCCCGCTTTCTCCAGCTGTCCTCCCAGGGTGCAGGGGTTTTACCACCTCCTTTCCTGGACTTGGGACGCCCTCAAGCCCCTGCTCCCAGCTCCTCAGATGTGGCAGGAGGTGGGGAGCAGAGAGGGCCCAGCCACAGCGGGGGCCCCGCCCGGTCACACACGCCTGCCCACTGGGCCCAGGTCCCCACCCTGCAGGCCCCACGTGCTGGGGAAGCCGGGGGGCAGGCCATGTGTGAGCCCGGCGCCCCTGCTCCCGGCGGGCCCACCCTTCCAGCCCAGCCCTCCTCACCACCTCCTCCGCTCTCCGGGGCTGCCAGGTGGAGGCTCACAACGTCACAGTACCTCCTGTCCACGGGCTTGTCGGACTGGCCTGGAGGAGGCCCAGTCTGGCCATCTGCATGTTCCCAGGGGTGCTGGTGGTCATTCCCCGCTGTCTGCAGGGCCGTCTGATTGGCAAGCCCTAGGGAGGCCCACCCCGGGGTCCCAGGTCCCACAGGCTCTCCAGCTCCTCTTGGGGCGGGCTCAGGGGTTTTCTGCAGAGGGCAGCTGGGACCACAGGGCTGCCAGCGTGCTCAGGGACAGCCACGGCCTGGCTCAGGGCTCCGCATCAGCCAGTGAGCCCGCACCACAAGCCCACTAATGGCTCCCGGGCCGCTCTCTGGGAAGAGCAGCTCTATGACGCTTAATCCTCCTCAAGGGCTGGGTGAGGACAGAGTGGCAGACTGCCTGGCCTTTCCCTGGGGGCTGAAGTGGGCGGAGGCCCTGTGCCAGCCCTGGATGCCCCTCTCATGGCCCAGGGACAGTGGGAGAGCCAGCGGGTGGCTCTGGGCCCCCCTCAGCGGGCCCAGCATCGCCAGCCTCCTTGGGGAACAGGGATAAGGTCTGGAAGGTGCGTCCAGGGAATGGGGTCACACCCTTGGGAGTGGGGGTGACTTCAGCAGCCTGGGAGGGCGAACCCTACCTCATGCGTGCGGCTTACCAGGCCTGCAGCACCACTCAGCCGAGCCTTGTGGGAGGTGCTGCCTGAGGGGCTTGGGGGTCCAGAGATTCAGGACTCGCCCAGGTCAAGCCCTGGGATGCCAAGGCTGGAGCTGTCCAGGGCTGGGGAGAGCTGAGCACAGCTGTAGCGAGGCAAGCCTTTCTGCTGACAGTGGCTTCTGCTGGGCCTCCTTGGGCAGTGAGGCTGGCAGGCCAGCTATGCCTGGAATGAGGGCCCTGTCCCAACCACAAAAACATTAAATAGCTTCAAGCTGTGGGTTCAGAGAGGCTGAGCCCCATGGGGAACAAACACAGGCTTGAAAGCCAGCCGTGGGGCCCGCGGCAGCTAAAGCAGCAATGCCACGCGGGGGGCCCCATTCTTTGCAGGCCTCCTGGGCAGGGCACACCTTCCCCCACACGGGGTGTGCACGACCGCCACCTTCACCCCCGCCCAGGAAGACTGACGGCAGACAGCCCCCTGCCACCCTTGAAACCCAGAAGGGGGAGCCTGCCTTGTCACAGGCATAGTGCCATCTCGCGTGAACCCCTAACTGTGAACAGGAAGGGGAGCTGGGCCCCGGCCCCAGCCCGGACCCACACAAACTGGGGACCCCTGAGGCTCTGTGTCAGCCCCTGGGGCCCCGCAAGAAGTGCCCATACACCTCGGGGCTCTCAACAACACTCATTCATCCACTTGCAGCTCTGAGGCTGGAAGGCCAAAGTCAAGGGCAGGGCCAAGCTCCCTCCAGAGGCTGCAGGCCAGGCCCCTCATTTCCTTCTCTGGCGGCTCCAGGTCCCCGGGCTTGTGGCCAGCTCCCTCACGTCACCCCTCCTTCTCCTCGTGATCTCTGCCATGTGTCTCCCCCCAACATGCTATAAGGATGCTTGTTGGATTCGGGGCTGGGTGATCCAGGGTGGTCTCATCTCCAGGGCTGGGGAGCCAGGAGGACCGAATCCTCCCCAACCCTCAGTCCAAGGGGTGGCTGGGATGGGGCCCCTTCTGGGGGGCAGACTCCACACGTGGTGGATGGGCAGGGGAGCTCCAGGAGCCTTTCAGAAGGGCACTAATCCCACTCGTGAGGGCTCCATCCTCATGAGTTCAGCACCACCCGAAGGTCCACCTCCTCACACCATCCCCCCTGAGGGTTAGCGTCTCAGCGTATGGATGTGGGGCACAACCTGCAGACCACAGCAGGGGCTGCCGCCTGGGGGCCTCTGTCTGAGTCACCCGCCCAAACCCGAGGGGCGCGAAAGGAGGTGCGGAGGGCTTTGGGGAAAACCAGCCTGACCAGGGCTTGGCCGCTGGTGTCTACACACACTTCATGGAAAATCCTCTCGAGTTACAGAGCGCTGTCGTTACAGAAGAGGCCGTGCCACACCTGCGCATGAGCGCTTCACAGCATTAGGGTGAGATTATCCCGCAGGAAAGACCGGGGAAGACCATCCGCAAGGGGAGTCACCCCGAGAGACTCAGGATGCGGAGACCAGAAGATGCCTATCGCTTCAAGACAACCGCCCGGTCTGCCTGTGGGCGGGGAGCGGCTCGGGGAAGAGATGCGGTTTCAAAGAGGAGACACTGGAGTTAATAGAAACAGCAGGCGTCCAAGCTCGAGAAGGACGGGGAGAGCCTGGTGGAGGCCAGAACCACGCCTGAAAGCAGAGAAAGCTGCACACGCCCAGGAATGCCTTTAAAGGGAGGGTATGGGCTTGAAGAAATCACACGAAATAAAGCGAGATAACTACAGTGTAAGCACGGTGAGGACGAATTCAAACCAAGAAGATTTAACAAATGCATAGTTGAGGCTCCCAAACAGAGCAAAACACACAGAAAGAAAAGACACTTAGAATGTGACAAAACCCATGTCCCTTCCCTTAAGCGTGAATGTGGAGTTCAAAGCTGCTCTTGTCCTGAGGACAATCCCCCGTAGCTATTACACCTCACGGATACAGGAATTATCGAGCGTGCCGTCGCTTCAGTCATGTCTGACTCTGTGACCCCATGGACTGTAGCCCACCAAGCTCCTCTGTCCATGAGATTTTCCAGGCAAGAATACTAGAATGGGTTGCCGTGCCCTCCTCCGGGGGATCTTCCCAACCCAGGGATGGAACCTGTGTCTCTTACGTCTCCTGCGTTGGCAGGCGGGTTCTTTACCACTAGCGCCACCTGGAAGCCTCTAGAAATGATCATAGGAAACATTTCAACATCAGAAGACGGTAGCTGCAAGGCTCTGAGGACAAAAGTATGACGCAAGGGTTGCATTTCCCAGCCATATTCAAGCACAAAGAAAATAAGCTGCCGCGCGTTCAAGAACTTGCGACATACACAGAGCCCGCGACAGGGAGGCGGCGGGGTCTCAGCAAGCCCGGCACAGCCCTGGGTCCCTGCGCCCCAGCATGATCGTTAACGGCACCCCTTCTTGCTCCCCAAAATGGCCAAGTGTGAGAGGGGAAGGGTGCCCTAAAGGTTATGATGCCATCAGCTGACAACGCTGGAATACGGGCGTATGCGAGATGAACATGTCGATGTAAATGTATGAAGCTCCGACTATGTGAGGTTGGTAAGAAAATGCCCCTGCTCTTAGGAAACGCATGACGCATTTCACAGGGTCACTCTCTGTGTCAGCCCAAATTGCTCAGGAAGCTCAAGGGGGCCTGGGGGAGTGGAAACGATGGAGCAGACGGACTAGACAAGAGGCAGCGCTGGGTGAAGGCGGTGTGGCTGTTTCTTGTACTGTTTTTATTTATTTTTTTAACCCCACTCTGGGCCCCGCCCTGAGCCTCCATTTCCGCTCCCTCCTCCTCAGGAGTGAGTAGGAGGGATGGGTCCACCCAAAGCCCTCCAACTATGGGAGAGACTCTGTCGCCTCCCCGGGGGTCTCCGGACTCAGGGTCCCCCTCCCCTACAGTCCTACTATTTTTATTTTTGAAAGTTTTTTGTTAGTTTGAAATTATTTCCAAATAAGAAGTCTAAAATGTTAGTCACTCAGTTATGTCTGACTCTTTGTTAACTCATGGACTGTAACCCTCCAGACTCCTCTGTCCATGGGATTTTCCAGGCAAGAAGAGTGGGCAGCCATTCCCTTCTCCAGGGGATCTTCCTGACCCAGGGATTGAACCCAGGTCTCCTGCATTGCAGGCAGACGCTTTACCATCTGCGCCACCAGGGAGGCCCTGTTTTTTGATGCAGCAGGTAATAGTTCAGTTCACGCATCTTTCTTACTGGAACAAAGCCATCATCCTGCTTTTGTAAGGGGAGAGGGGCTGCTCCCGCAGAGTGTGAGCCATCCTGAGGCGAGCCTCTCGGGTTCCACGTCTGTCCTCCGTGGCTGGGAAAGTGGGCTCTCTGAATGTAGCCCCCTGATCCCTGCTTAGGAAGCAGGCGCTGACCCACACGAGCCTCTCCAGGGCCACCAAATTCAAGCCTGCTGCTTCTCAGCCAAGGGAAGGGCCTGGCTTTCTGTGTCCTGGAATCAACGCATGTGGGTGATGGGTTGTACAAGTATTTCAGCTCCATGGAAAACAAGATGTGTGTTTTCTTGACACTGGAATTCTAAACACAGCCCTTAGAATGTCGTCTGTTATTATCAGATCAACCCATTTTTTGCAAAATGCCTCCATGAGGACTGTCCCTCATTCTTTAGAGCCTTCACCCACTGGCTGGAAGCATGTTTATATTTTTTAAAGTATGCTGTAGTTTTTAGAACAGTTTTAGAAAAATTGAGAAGACAGAACAGTGAGTCCTCGTATGCTTCCTATAATTAACAGCTTACGTTAGTGTGTGGTTCTCCTGCCAACACTGATGAACCAGTACGGATACAGCAGCTTTAACTGAAGTTCATATGCGACTCGGATTCCCTGAGGTTTTCCCGAAGGTCTTTTTCTGTCCCAGGACCCCATCCAGGATCCCACATCACATCTAGCCGTCAAGTCTCCTCAGGCCCCTCTTGGCTGTAACAGTGTGAAATGGTGATATACTAAGAAATGTATATTTAGTCTTGTCCCTGGTTCCACAGGGAGCTCCTAGAAGCCTTCATCTCCTGAGTGCTGGGGTGAGAGGAGTACTTGTCACTCTTCGAAGGGCCCTTCAACCACACCCAGTAGCACAGAGGTAAAGAGCTTACCTGGAACGCAGGGGACGAGAGAGAGGAGGGTTCGATCCTTGGGTCGGGAAGATCCCCTGGAAGAGGAATGGCAACCTGCTCCAGGATTCTTGCCTGGAGAATCCCATGGACAGAGGAGCCCGCGGGCTACAGTCCACGGAGTCACAGAGAATCAGACGCGACTGAACACACAGACTCAGCCACACCCGAGTTTACGCTAATGAGTTGACCTTGCTGAGCCACTGAAGGCTTCAGGACGGAGGCTGGTGGCCAGAGGGACCCACTGTGCAATCAGAGGTGGGGTGCACCCCCAATCCCACTCACACCTGAACCCCATGGAGCTGATGGGGGCTGGCAATTGAGGTACCCACCAATGGGCAATGATTTAATCAAGAATGCTTCCATAGATTACTAAATTACTTGTCTGTGAGTTGCTCAGCCATGTCTGACTCTTTGTGACCCCATGAACTGTAGCTCACCAGGCTCCTCTGTCCTTGGGACTTTCAAGGCAAGATACTGGAGTGAGCTGCCATTTCCTTCTCCAGGAGATCCTCCCAAACCAGGGATCAAACCTTCATCTCCTGCATGTGCTAACGGATTCTTTACCACTGTGCCATCTGAGAAGGCCTGGAATGCCTCCATAAGGGGACCTCCATAAAAACACTAAGCAATGGGATTCCGAGACTTCCCTGCTTGGTGATTACGTCTATGTGCTGGGCAATTATGCACCCCAAACTCCACGGGAACAGAAACTCCCACACTCAAGACCCTTCCAGATATCACCCTAGGCCCCTTTTCATCTGGCTGTCCGTTTGAATCCTTCATAACACCCCAAATAAGAAAACAGTAAACGAAAGCAGAGTGTTTCTCTGAATCTGATGAGCAGTTCTAGCAAATTATGCGGCCCGAGGAGGGAGGCGTGGGAGCCCCTGACTTGCGGTCAGTTGTTCAGAAGTGTAAGTGGCCTGTACTTGTGACTAGCCTGGTGTCTGAAGCGGGGGGAGTCTTGTGGGGCTGAGCCTCTAACTTGTGGGGTCTGCACTGACTCCAGGGACTTTCAAGATTGGATTAACTTGTAGGACACCCAGCTGATATCCACAGAAACTGGAGAACTGCTTGGTGTGGGAAACCCACACCTTAGGTGTCAAAAGGGTTTTGAGCAGGTGAAAAACGATCAGTGTTGGCAGAGTTGATCTCAGACTTTGTTTTTGGCAACCTTGACAGCTGGAAGAATTCTGGTTGGGTGCTTTTTTTAGTGGTTTCCAGAGGCTATGGGAAGGGCTCTGATGCTTTTCTTGTGGTTGACTGGCACTACGGGTTTCAGGGAGGTATCAGAACTAGAGCGTGGTGATCGTGACACCTCATCAGGCAGCATCCCAGCGAGAGGACGCGGTGCCGTGGGTGTTGACCCCAGTCATCCGGCTAAGGGGTGTTTGTCTCCTCCGTGAAGTGACTTTCCACACTGTCCTCTTCAGAAGGAAGTCTCTCTGCAGCCCACACTGAAACCGCTGAGTGAGTGGATGGCAAGTTAGACTTCTCACTGTTGGAGGGGAATTTACAGACAAGCAAGAGGAGGGTCTAGGATGACCCATGCTATAGTGGATTAGAGCTGGAGACTCCAGCACGACTCATGTTTAACGTGACACAGATACAAGTGAGTGGGGCGTTGTGACCCTCCTTCCAGAGGGCAGAGCATCTGTATATAAGATTCTAAATCCTTCTTTGCTTCCAAGGCTGTTGCCCCAAAATCGTGTCCCTCTCCCTCCCTAGGTTTCTGGAGGAAGCTCCAAAGAGAAAAAAACAAGACGCACTTAGAGTCAACTAGGCCCAAGACGGCGAAAGACCCGCCCTCCAGCAGCCTTTATACGCTCTTTGTAGTGAATTAGCATAGATTGAATGGCACGCCCACCAGTGCCGGGACAGTTGCCATTAGAACCACTGGGAAAAGTCCATCAGTTCAGTTCAGTCGCTCAGTCGTGTCCGACTCATTGTGACCCCATGGACTGCAGCACGCCAGGCCTCCCTGTCCATCACCAACTCCTGGAGTTCACTCAAACTCATGTCCATCGAGTCGGTGATGCCATCAAGCCTTCTCATCCTCTGTCGTCCCCTTCTCCTCCTGCCCCCAATCCCTCCTAGCATCAGGGTCTTTTCCAATAAGTCAACTTTTAGCATGAGGTGGCCAAAGTATTGAGGTTTCAGCTTTAGCATCAGTCCTTCCAATGAACACCCAGGACTGATCTCCTTTAGGATGGACTGGTTGGATCTCCTTGCAGTCCAAGAGACTCTCAAGAGTCTTCTTCAATACCACAATTCAAAAGCATCAATTCTTCGGCTCTCAGCTTTCTTCACAGTCCAACTCTCACATCCATACATGACCACTGGAAAAAGCATAGCCTTGACTAGACAGACCTTTGTTGACAAAGTAATGTCTCTGCTTTTGAATATGCTGTCTAGGTTGGTCATAACTTTCCATATAAGGACTTTAAAAAAGAGAGAGCTGCCTCAGTCGCAGGTCCAATCCACACTCCTATTCATGAATGTTACTTCCACTCTTTCTAATTCTCTCCCTTTTAACCTCAACCCTCCTTTGTATTTGGTGTTTTGGCCCAGACGGCATTAAGAAGTTGATTTGCAAACTAGGTTCCCACTTCTCCTTCCTTTGGCCGTTGAACAACGCTTGTGCTATTCCCGTTTCAGCGTTGGCTTAGTCATCGGCTACGTGAATCAGAAGAGGAGCTAAGTTGTTGTCGGCACAAAGTTTTCACAGAATTATCCTTTGCATCTCTGTGGGCTCAGCGGTAAGGTCAGCCTGGCTTACAATCCATGGAATCAACAGACTGAGAGCCCACCTTCACAACAAACTGTGGAAAATTCTGAGAGAGATGGAAATACCAGACCACCTGACCTGCCTCTTGAGAAACCTATATGCAGGTCAGGAAGCAACAGTTAGAACTGGACATGGAACAACAGACTGGTTCCAAATAGGGAAAGGAGTACGTCAAGGCTATATGTTGTCACCCTGCTTATTTAACTTATATGCCGAGTACATTATGAGAAACGCTGGACTGGAAGAAACACAAGCTGGAGTCAAGATTGCCGGGAGAAGTATCAATAACCTCAGATATGCAGATGACACCACCCTTATGGCAGAAAGTGAAGAGGAGCTAAAGAGCCTCTTGATGAAAGTGAAAGAGGAGAGTGAAAAACTGGCTTAAAACTCAACATTGATAAACTAAGATCTTGGCATCCTGTCCCATCACTTCATGGCAAATAGAAGGGGAAACAATGGAAACAGTGTCAGACTTTATTTTGGGGGCTCCCAAATCACTGCAGATGATGATTGCAGCCATGAAATTAAAAGATGCTTACTCCTTGGAAGGAAAGTTATGACCAACCTAGACAGCATATTCAAAAGCAGAGACATTACTTTGTCAACAAAGGTCTGTCTAGTCAAGGCTATGGTTTTTCCAGTGGTCATGTATGGATGTGAGAGTTGGACTGTGAAGAAAGCTGAGAGCCAAAGAACTGATGCGTTTGAACTGTGGTGTTGGAGAAGACTCTTAAGAGACCCTTGTATTGCAAGGAGATCCAACCAGTCCATCCTAAAGGAGATCAGTCCTGGGTGTTCATTGGAAGGACTGATGCTAAAGCTGAAACTCCAATACTTTGGCCGCCTCCTGTGAAGAGCTGACTCATTGGAAAAGACCCTGATGCTGGGAGGGACTAGGGGAAGGAGGAGAAGGGGAGGACAGAGGATGAGATGGCTGGATGGCAACACTGACTCAATGGACATGAGTTTGAGTGAACTCCGGGAGTTGGTGATGGACAGGGAGGCCTGACATGCTGCAGTCCACGGGGTCACAAAGAGTCAGACACGACTGAGCAACTGAACTGAACTGAACTGACCCCACCTTGGGTCCAAGGATTAGGCTTTGGCCTCAGGGCATTTGAGGCCTTCTTTCCAAAGGTGTTCCCCAGTGGCTCAGCGGTAAAGAATCCACCTGCAATACAGGAGACCCAGGTTTGATCCCTGTGTTGGGAAGATCCCCTGGAGAAGGAAATGGCAACCCACTCCAGTATTATTGCCTGCACAGCCCTGTGGGCAGAGAAGCCTGGTGGGCTACAGTCCATGGGGGTCACAGAGTCGGACATGACTGCGAGCGACCATCACTGTCCCTTCCTAAAGTTCGGCCTGAGTTCCTGCGGTGCTCTCTGACCTTGCTTTGTGGTTGAGATCATTTGCTCTGACTCTATTCCCCCCGTCTGGTATAAGCTTCTGGTGTAGACTGTGTAAGAGCTTCCCTTCGGTTTTGTGCAGATCAAGGTGGTAGATTGGAGTCCCTGCTGTTCTGTTTTGAAGTAGAACTAGCCTCGGAATCAGAGATCTCAGGCAGAGGCATGGGGACCTGGGTCAAAGAGATTTCAGGGCTTGTCTGTGCCCCCGCGCAAGGCAGCTCTACGCTGACTGACGCTGTGGAAGTTGAAGCCTGGGAGACGAGGTGGCCCCACCCAACAGGGAGTGACTGTGGCTTGGGGCAGTGGTTCTTAAACTTGTCTGCATCCTGGAATTTAGGGAAAATACTGATGTCCAGGATCCATGCCAGAGACACTCACTAACTGGTTTGGCGTGCAGCCCGTGTTCACGTTCCTGCCCAGGCACAGGCATTAACTACGTCTTGGAATATTTCACCCGTGTACACTCACCAAATAATGGAGGAATAAAAGGCATGCATGTGTAGGGTTTCCCCGGATGATCCCCACTCGGGAAGCCAAAGGGCTTCATTCACCATGTGGCAATTCTGCCTTCCTCACCTGTGAATTTATAAACCACCACCAGGAGAGGCTGGCAGAGCCCGGTGCAGACCGTTCCAACCCTGTGAGATCACTGATATAAGTTACAACAAGCCAGAGAGAACAAAACAACCTGATGGTTCCCACTCAGCCGACCATTAAACGTCTCTCCAAAAATTAAAGGAACCCTGCCTGAGGGCCCTGTGTAAGGAAGAAGTCTTGGAAGTCACACAGTCAAGCCCCTACAGGAAGCGTCACCTACAGGAAGAAGTGAGGGCGGGTTGTTGGCAGAGGCTTGGCTGTAGGCTGTAGGGGCACCTCGTTTTGTCTTTTCCTGGCTTTAGCCTCAGATAAACGTCAGAAGGAAGCCAGAACAAGCTCGAGAATGCTGAAGTGCAGCCGAGCAGACAGGAGCACCCCCGTGGGGTCAGGACGGATAAGCGCGGCTCACGGAGAAGGCCGGCCGTAGGGGGACTACAGGCGCGACTGGGTCAGGGCACCCCGTGATGCGTCCTCCATCTGCCCTCCGCCTTTGCTTTTTACCCTCTTCCCTGTTGGCCACCTCCTCTCTCAGAGGATTTCCATGCCTGACAGCAAACGGTTTCTGCCGTTCTCAGACTGACGTCTTCCCAGCCTGGCAACCCCAAGGAGAAGGAAGCAAACCAACTGCTTCTGGCCTCCAGCGCCCATTGCCCCTTCTCCCGAAGGATGGGCTCTGAGCGGAGCCCGCGTGACGCTTACCTACTGGCCACGCACCTGCGGCTGCTGGGGTCGACCAGGGGCCTCTGCACGTCTGTTTGCTACGCCTCCTCACTGTGCTCCTGCCCGGGAGGCTGCCCTGGGGAGCAGTGGCCCAGGCTCCCTTGCCCCTTGCACTCTGGGGGCGTCTGGCCAGCGAGAAGCTCTGATAGGAGCCTGTCGGTTGCGCCATTAATTCCCAGTTCCGCCTTGCCCGTGACGCCGCACGCCGTCACGTCTCCGGAGCTCACCCCTCCTCTCACAGCGCCTCTCTCCCCTGGCTTTATGCTTCCCAGTCTGCGTCCTCCGCTCAAGCTCCAGACTCAGGCTGAAAACAGCCCTCAGTTGCTGCTCGCCCCAGCACGTGAGGCTCCCTGCATCCCGCTCACAGTTGGAACAAGTGCCCGGGTTCCTTCCCGAACACTGGCGGGCAGATGCGCTCAGTCGTGCCTGACTCCCTGCGACCCCCTGGACTGCAGCCCCCCAGGCTTCCCTGTCCTTCTCCATCTCCTGGAGCTTGCTCAAACGCATGACCTTTGAGTCGGCGATGCCCTCCAGCCATCTCATCCTGCCCGAGGTGTGCGTACAGAACAAGGCTCTGGCCAATAGGGTGTGAACAGCGCTGATGCAACGGCTCCCAGAGCACAGCCTTAGAGGAAGAAGCGTGCCTCTCATCGCCATCTTCCCACCCCCTCACCGTCCGCAAAGCAGAAGAGGTGTTGAGCCATCTCAGGCATGTGGACAAGAACCACATCCTGGGGATGGTGGAGCAAGAAGAGGGCACAGGCTTCCAGACACTGTGGGGCAAACCGAGTCCAGCGAGCCTGCCGTTAGGGCCTTGCCGCCCAGGTGACGCAGGGCCTCTGCCCCTGCAGCCGCAGCCGTGCTGCGCCCTTACAGTGACTCTCTTCCCAATAGCTCCTGTCAGAGCTCCTGAAGTCCTCTCATTTCCAACCGCAGTCCAATGACTGTTGCCATGGAAATGAACGACCTCGCTGGCCCGCTGAGTCCACCCTTGCAGATGGAGCCAGGACAACATTGCCAGGCACATGTGGGCTGGGAGTGGGGGTCAGGCGGTTTCCCAAAAGGAATTGGAGGTCGGTTACTAGATGGGGGAGATTTTGCTGGGTAAGAGAAAGCACCTGCTCCTTGTTAAGAGTTACGGCCACAGCTACCATCTGTGAGCACCGTCTGTGTCCCTTACATCCATGCACTCATCCTTGCAGCCTCTATGCTGAGATCTTGGCATTCTTTGGGCAAATTGGACTTTGTTGGACAGTTCTTGCTGAGGTCTCTTAGGCAGTAGGGGGTAAACGGGACTCCAAAGCCTCAACTGGGATAGCCATCCAAGATGCTGAGAAGCTGCCTAGAATCCGGAGTCCAGCTGGGGCCGTGGACTGAAGTGTCCATGTGCAGTCTCTGGGCCTGGTTTGGACTTCTCACAGCAAGGCAGTTCCAGTGTGGTCACGTATTTCACATGATAGCTGGCTTACCAGGAGCTCCCAGGTAAGCTCTGGAAGGTCAGTTAAAGGCTCTGCCAACAACTAGCTTGGTGTCACTTCTACCATATGCTTTGGGACAAAGCAGTCTCAGGGCCACCCAGTGTGAAGGTGTTCCCAAAGGTGCTTCATTTCTACAAGGGAAATGGCAAGCTCACTTTGCAAAAGAGCACTGCAGGGTGGGAAATGCTGCTGCAGCCATCTTTGGATACTGTGATGTGTGTGCTCAGTCATGTATAACTCTCTGCAGCCCCGTGGACTGTAGCCTGACAGGCTCCTCTGTCCATGGAACGTTCCAGGCAAGAATACTGCAGTGAGCTCCTCCTCCACTCCAGGGATCTTCCCGACCCAGGGATTGAAACCATGGAATCTGCATCTCCCGCACTGGCAGGCAGACTCTTTGCCACTGAACTACTAGGCGAGCCTGTCTTTGAAAACTGCAGCCTGGCATCGTCTCCCACGGGGCACACGTGTCATTCCCCCGCGTGCAAAACATGCTCACTCCTCACCCAAGGCCCCAAAGTCTCATCCCACGACAACGTCAGCTCAAGATCCAAAGCCCTATCTTCAGGCTAGGTCCAGGCGTGTGTGAGGCTCCAGAGGTGCAGCTCCTCAAATACTATTCATCTTGGGCAGACCTGTGTGAGACAAGGGATCTGCTGTCTCACACCCAGCGTCAAATGAGGGTGTGGATAACGGCCCCTGCACTGCTGACCAGAAAGGGGTCATCATAACCCCAGAACCCAGCCAGGCACACGGCACCAGCTCCCTGATTAGAGCCGGTTCTCTTCCCTGGAAGCGATTCTCCGCGATTCTAGGTTTGATCATTGAGCTCCACTAGGCTCCATTCTTTGAATCTTCTTCATTTTCCATAATAAATGACCCGTATTTTCTTCAGCCTACTTTCTGCCTTAGAAAGTTGAGAGCTCAAATGCCTCTTTTGGTTTTAAACTCTGTTTCCTTTCCAACCCAAGTTAATATATTTTCTCTACAAACTTTGCATGCTTCCTATGTATCGATTGATAATTTCTTCAGACACTCTTCCCTACACTGGGCTGAGAAACAGCTTCCTATGAAACACCATCTTTGTTCTCTCAGCTGTGTCCGATTCTTTGTGATCCTGTGGACTGCAGCACACCAGGCTTCCCTGTCCTTCACTCTCTCCCAGAGTTTGCTCAAACTCATGCCCATTGAGTTGCTGTTGCCATCCAGCCATCTCATCATCTGTCATCCCCTTTTCCTCCTGCCTTCAATCTTTCCCAGCATCAGGGTCTTTTCCAGTGAGTCGGCTCTTTACATCAGGTGTCCAAAGTACTGGAGTTTCAGCTTCAGGATCAGTTCTTCCAATGAATATTCAGGACTGATTTCTTCTAGGATTGACTGGTTTGATCTCCTTGCAGCCCAAGGGACTCTCAAGAGTCTTCTCCAGTACCACAATTTGAAAGCAATTATTTGGGTTAAAACCTTGTTTATGGGAAAGGAGTGGTTCTCAACTGGAGTTAGCTTTGCTGCTACCAGGGAACATGAGGCAGTGTCTGGAGACGTTTTTTGATTGTTGTGAGAGTGGGGGTGCTCTCATTTGGCAAGTAGAGGCCAAAAATGAAGCTAAATATCCAACGATGCACAGGACAGCTCTATACAAAAATGAATTTTCTAGCCCCAAATGTCAATAGAATCAAGGTCAGGAGACACTAGTGTATCATAATTACCCTAAAATATTTCTAAAATCTCAAATAAGGATCTCACAACCACATGCTCATTTTCATTTTTATCCTGAGACAATATTTTTGCTGTTCTGGATTTGATCTTTATCCTAAAGCAACTCATTATATTGAGAGTATTTTGCTGTCTGGAGAGGTTAGAAATAAGAAACCGCTTTATTTTCCAGTCAAATAAGTCCTAACAGTAATCTATGACCACTCACATCGTGTAATCCCTTTAAAAGTTTTATTGTTTTATTATGTAATATTAAAATACAAAAGAATATTTGCAATACACATAAAAGTTACCAAACATAATAATAAACTGTCATGAAACACACACCAACTTAAGAAATAAACTCGCATGTGTTTCCCCGACTGGAAGGACTGTCAAGATGTGTGCCTGAAGCTGCCGTCACACAGAGCTTGACAATGGAGCCATCCCCGAAGTGCCAAAGCTGACACACGTATTCTGGTGACATTATTTGAGAAATAAATTCATTACAGTGTGCTGTCAGCAAGCTGCATAATGGCATTTTCCCCCATTATTCCCCACAGAACATCAATTTTGACAATCACCCATGGATGACAGTACCTTTGTGGGAGTCTCAGAGTCAAGTGGAGAAGTTCCAGCCTATTGCTGGAGAAAAAAGTGCTATAATAGACCCACTGAAGAAGGTGTGAGTTTAGCGGCCTCTCCCCTCCCGTAACACAGCGCAGTTCGGTGCCAGGAGAGATCCTGCCTCAGCCAGCGGTTTCTCTGAGGGTGTGCAGACGAGCAGCCAGCTTCCCCAGCTCTGTGATATCTGCCAAAATCCCCGCTACTTTCCTCATCCTCCCAGGAGACTGCGAGGTGGCCTGCAAAGCTGAGGATAGATCATGCGTTAGGTCACAAAACAAGTCCTAACCAACTTAAAAAGACTGAGATCGTATCAAGAATCTTTTCTGACCATAACGATGTGAAACTAGGATTCAGTAACAAAAGGGAAACTGGGAAACTCACAAATATTTGGCCCACGGGATGGTCACAGAGCCTGGGGAGTGGGAGAAAATATTCACAAGCCGCTTCTTTGATAGGGAGTTAATGCCTGAAATATGTAAGGAATTATTACCACTCAATAGAAAATGGAGAAGGCGATGGCACCCCACTTCAGCACTCTCACCTGGAAAATCCATGGATGGAGGAGCCTGGTAGGCTGCAGTCCATGGGGTCGCACAGAGTCGGACACGACTGAGCGACTTCCCTTTCACTTTTCACTTTCATGCATTGGAGAAGGACATGGCAACCCACTCCAGTGTTCTTGCCTGGAGAATCCCAGGGACAGGGGAGTCTGGTGGGCTGCCATCTATGGGGTCACACAGAGTCGGACACGACTGAAGCGACTTAGCAGCATAAGCAGTAGAAAAAACAGGTAATCCAATTTTAAAATGGACAAAGGACATAAATAGACAATTTTAAAAAGAAGGCATGCAAATAGCCAACAGGGACGTGAAAATGTGCTCAAAATCAGTAATCATCAGGGAAACACAGTGAGGTTTCAGTTCACACCTATTAGGATGGCTATTACCAGGATGTGGACAAAAAGGAACCCTGGAACACTTCTGGTGGAATACAAATTTGTACAGTTATTATGGAAAGCAGTATGTGGGGTCCTTAAAAAATTCAAAATAGAGCTATCCTATGAGCCAGCAACCCTATTTCTATGCATAAATCTGAAATGATGAATTCAGTATCTCAAACAGACATTTGCAGTCCCAGGCTTATCGCCACATAATTTACAAGAGCCAAGATATGGAAACAAGCCAAGTGTCTGTCAGCAAAGGAATGGAAACGTGACGCAGATGATGGACTACTATTCAGCCATGAAAAGAGGGAAATCCTGCTGTTTATGATAACTTGGATGGACCTGAAAGCGATGCTCAGCAAAACAAGTCGAAGTTCACCAATGCTGTATGACCTCACTCATATGTGAAGCCTATAAATGAAAAAAAAAAGTTGAACTCACAGAAACAGAGTAGAATGGGGATTGTCGGGGGTTGGGCGGGGGGACCGGGGGAAACGGAGAGACGGCAGTTAAGGGGGACACGCTTCCAGTCATAACAGGAGTGAGTGCTGGGGACCTAATGTGCAGCGCAGTGGCCCTAGCTAATGATAACGTGCTGCACACTTGAAAGTTGCTAAGAGACTGTTGTGTTCTCACCACAAACAAAAAAAAGGTAACTATGCGAGATGATAATTTATTTGATTGGGTGATCATTTAACAAACTATATCAAATCATCACACTGTACACTTTAAATATATACGCTTGTATTTATCAGTTTGTTTTTGTCCAGTCTGACCCTTTGTGACCCCATGGATTGCATCACGCCAGGCTCCCCTGTCCTTCACTATCTCCCAGAGTTTGCTCAAATTCACGTCCATCGAGTCAGTGATGCTAGCGAACCGTCTCATCCTCTGCCGCCCCTTTATCCTTTTGCTTTCAGCCTTTCCCAGCATCAGGATCTTTTCCAATGGATCAGCTCTTCGCATCACATGGCCGAAGTATTGGAGCTTCAGCATCGGTCCTTCCAATGAATATTCAGGGTTGACTTCCTTTAGGATTAACTGGTTTGATCACCTTGCTATCTAAGGGACTCTCAAAATTCTCACTTGCTTTATGGAGTTTTTTAAAAAGGAAAGGTGGGGAAACCCCCTGGTGGCCCAGGGGTTGGGGCACCAGGCCCCCACTGCAGCAGGCACAGGCTCAATCCTGGGTCTGGGGCTAAGACCTGAAAGCTGCACCACAGCCAAAAGCATAGAGAGAGAGGGTAGCTTCAGGTTTCATGCCCGTGTCTTTTCACGCCCGTGTCTAGTAGGGAAGCTTCTGAAAGGTTCTTCTACAGGCGTGCCATGACCATTCCTTGACCATTCTGCTTCCATAAAATTTTAAAATTAGAACTCTGTGGTGATTTTGCCCGAAACTCCGGAGACCAGCATATGAGGAACTGGTATCTGTGTGTTACTGTCTTTCTTTCCGTTTTGGCCATGTGGTATGGCTTATAAGATCTCAGTTCACCAGCAGGGATTGAAGCTGGGCCATATCTGTGAAGCCGAGAGGCCTGGCCTCTGGGCCACCAGGGAACTCCCTGGTTTTCAGTCTTTCAACTCATAAACATGGTTCTTTCCCCCGCTGCGCGTGCTGAGCAGCTTCAGTCGTGTCCAACTCTTCACAAGCCTGTGGATGGTAGCCCACCAGGTTCCTCTGTCCATGGAATCCTCCAGGCAAGATACTGGGGTGGGTTGCCATGCCCTGCTTTCCTGACCCAGAAATCGACCCTGCATCTCTTATGTCTCCTGGTTGGCAGGGGAGTTCTTTACCAAAAGCAGTAATTTAGGGACTTTTTTTTTTAATGTCTTCCAATAAAGTTCTCTGTCTGGTCCTTAATTTGTTAAAATTTGTGTTTACTCCTATGTCTGTTTTGTGGGGGTTTTAATTGTATCTTGCTTATATTTTAAAAAAATTTTGTTTCTGATAATACAGAAATACAATTAATTTTTATATATTAACCTTAGATGGGACACTTCATTAAATTATTACTATTAATACACCTGCAGAGCCTTTCAAATTTTTTTCTATGTAAACATCATGACAGTGTCCTCCTGGTGGTAGTGGCTAAGTCGTGTCCAATTCTTGCGACCCCGTGGACTGTAGCCCACCAGGCTCCTCTGTCCATGTGATTCTCCAGGCAAGAATACTGGAGTGGCTTGCCATTTCCTTCTCCAGGGGATCCTCATGAGCCAGGAATCAAAGCCGGGTCTCCTGCATTGCAGGCAGATTCTTTACCAACAGCTCTGAGGGCACCCCTCAATCCAATCTTTTTGGATTTCTTTTCTTGCCCTACTTCACAGACTAGGGTCTTTGGCCCCAGGCAAATAGAAGTAGTGATAATAAATATATTTTCTCGTTCGTGATTCTGAAGACAACGCTTCTAATGTTTCACAATTAAGAATTATGCTTACGATAAGTGTTTGAACAACACTCCTTATCAAGTAAGGTCTCTTTTACTCCTGGTTTGCCAGGAGTTTTTTCTCTGATGAATGGACATAAAATTTATGATCCCGTATACTTTTCCCTTTATTCAGTTAGTGCGGGTGAATTAGATTTATAGATGTTCTGGCATCACACCACCCTATACTCCTGGGAGAGAGCTATCTCGCTTCTGATGTATTGGTTCAGGAATTTCTGTGCCTTGGTTTTAAGACTAGCCCGGACTTTTTTCTTATTGTACCCTTGTTTGCTTGTGATACGGAGGTTAGTATGGCCTCATAGAGTAAGTTTTTTGAGCAGTCTACAACTTTCTATCCTCTGATAAATTATGTCAAAGACCAGATTAATCTGTTCTTTTATGATTTAGTAGAACTTGCCTGGAAAATGAGCAGGCTCCAGTGTTTTCTCTACAGGAAAAATTTAGGCCATGATTCAATTCCTGAATAAAATTGTTTAGATTTTCTTTCTTTCTGAGTCAGTTGTGATAACATGTTTTTCTAGAAATTCGACTGTTTCATCTAAGCTTTCAACTCTATTGGCAAAAGCAATATTTATAAGATACTATTACCACGTCTTGTATATCTGTTATTGGGTTTCGTTTCTTTATTCTTAATATTTTTAATTTATACGTTTTGTCTCTTTGTTCATGATGAACCTGGCCAGGGGTTTGTCTATTTTACTTCTAATTTACAGAACATGCCGCTTAATTGAAATTTTCTGCTGTTACCTCATGTACTTCATTCTTAAGTCACGTCCTTATGTTCATCTCTTTCCTTCAACTTTCTTTTCCCGTCTTTTTTTGATGTTATTTTGCTCTTTGCCTTGTATCCTAAGATGAACGCTTCGTTCGTTTCTGTTTTCTCCCTCCGGGTACAGCTCTGTTTAAATTTCAGGTGCACAGCACCATGATTTTACTTACATACGTCATGAAATAAATTAACAGAACTATAATTTTAGTGAACATTCCTCGTCTCACAGACACAATATCAAAGACATACATGTTTTTTCCTCATGATGAGAACTCAGGATTTGCTCTTAACAACCTTCAAATGTACAGCAGTCTTAGTCATGGGGATCGTTGTGAACCTTCCTTCCCCTATAACGAGACTTTTGTGCCGTTTGACCGCCTTCACCCAATGCTCCCTTGCCCCCGCCGCTGGTAACCGCAAGTCTGGTCTTTCTTTCTGAGTCTGTTTGCTTCTGAAGCCTAGCCCACATGTAACATCATGGCGGTGGCTGGTCCGTAACACGGCGACCCAGCATCTCTGCGCATCTCAGCACGGTCTCTGCGTCAGCACACACGACGCCCTGTGGCCACTGTCCCCAGATGTGCAGCTCGCCCTGCAGCCGCTGTTCTGTGACTAGAAGTTTGCGCCTCAGTCTCCCTCGCCTGTTTCCCTCCACCGCCCACGCCCCTCCCCTCCGGCACCACGTGTTCGTCCCCTGAACCTACGACTGTCTCTCTCTGGTTTTGCTCGCCTGTTTCCCTTTTTCGGATCCCATATATTGGAGAAATCGTACAGTATTTCTCCTTCACTGACATTTCATTTTAGCGTGCTACCCTCAAGATCCATCCCTGTTGCCGCAGGTGGAGGAACCTCATCCTTGTTTACGGCCAAGCAGTGTCTCGCCGTGCATACGTTGCCTCGTCTTCTTTATCCACGTGGACCTGGATGGGCACGCGAGTGGTCCCCACGCCTTGGTTACGATAAAGCTTCCGTGAACACAGGGTGCGCCCATCTCATATTAGTGCTTTCACTTTCCTTGGCTGCGCAGAAGTGGAGTCTCAGGGTCGTACGGCAGTTTTGTTTTTAGCCTTTTGAGAAACTTCCACGCTGTTTTGCACAGTGACCGCACCAGTTCACGTTCCCACCGACAGAGCACACGGGCGCCCTCTTCTCCACACTCTCACCAGCACTCCTCACTTGTCCTTTTGATGAGAGCCTTACTGACACGTGCAGTGATATCTCACTGTGGTTTTGATTTGCATTCCCCTGATGAACAGTAATGCTGAGTATCTTTTCATGCATCTTTTGGTACATGATGTATATATAGACATATATCTACATGTCTTCTTTGGGAAAAAATGTCTACTCAGGCCCTCTGCCCATTTTATGATGAAGTTGTATATTTTTTTATGTTGAGTTGAATGAGTTCTTTGTATATTTTGGATGTTAACCTCTTCACAAAAATATCACCTGCAAATATCTTCTCCCATTCAGTGGGTGGTCTTTTTGTTTTGCCAACATAATCTTTACCAAAATGCAAATGGGATTTTTCACAAAACCAGAAGGAGTAATTCTAAAATTTCCATGGAAACACAAAAGAGCCCAAATAGCCAAAGCAGTTTTAAAAAAGAGAAACTAATCAAGTTGTATCACACTCCCTGATTTCAAACTAAACTACAAAGCTACGGTTATCAAAACAGCACGCTCATATATCGCTGTTCAGTCTCTCGGCCGTGTCTGACTCTTTGCGACCTCGCGCGTTGCAGCGTGCCCACGTTCCCTGTCCTTCACCATCTCCCAGAACTTGCTCAAACTCATGTCCCTCGAGACGGTGATGCCATCCAACCATCTCATCCTCTGTCATCCCCTGAAGGAGGAAATGGCAATTCACTCCAGTATTCTTGCCTAAAAAGTCCCACGGACAGAGGAGCCCGGTGGGCTACCGTCTATGGGGGTCGCAAGGAGTTGGACACACCTGAGCATTCGCAAACACTAACGTACCCCTGGATATGACCTGCCATGCTACTTCTAAGTATCCAGGAGAAAAGAAGCCTTATGTCCATACAAATACCTGGGCTTTTCTGTTTGCCTCAGCTTATTTTGTAATAATCCAAATCTGGAGACAACTGAAATATCCACCATCAGGTGACGACTTCGTGCATTGGAGCAGTACTCAGCAGTTAAAAGGGATGAACTGTGGACAGATGCTGCCATAGGAAGAAGCCACAAAATAATTATTCTGAGTGAAAAAAAGTCAGACAAAATAGAGCATATTTTATTATTCCATTTGCATTCTCAAATGGAAACTAATCTGGAATGACAGAAAGCAGATCAGTGGTTTCCTGGGGAGGGTGGAACAGGGCAAGAGGCAGCAAGGAGAGAGGACGTGAAGACAGTTTGTAAAGGATTTGCTCGTTTTCTAGATTATGGTGGTGGTTTCACAAATGTGTACATGTCAAAACCTTTTAAACTGTGTGCTTTGTGTGCAATTTTTTGTATGTCGATTATCTCAATAACACTGGTTTAAAAATACACGGCGAACTTATAATTTACCACCAGGAGAATACAAATAAGAAGTAAACCTTCCAAAACACTAGTGAAAAATAAAATAGTGAACGACTCCCAAAGCCAAAGACAAGGAGAGAACAAGGAGAGCACAGCATAAGCAACAGAGGCCCCAGCAAACACGCCTGTTTTCACAATAAACACTCTCTTGAAAGACAATAGTACAAGTATGCACTCTTCACACGAAGCATACCTAAAAGAAGATGCTTGAATGTTGAAGAGGAAAAGAAAAGGAATTCCCCAGGAGTCCAGGCGTTGGGACGCTATGCTTCCACTGGCGGGGGGGCGGGGGGGGGCAGGTTCAATCCCTGGTCAGGGAACTAAGATCCCACAAGCAGAAAAGAAAGGATATGTTGGGCAAACACAAACAATAAAAGAGCTGGTCACATCCATACCAGATAAAGTTCAAAAGCACTAAAATGACTAGGAGCAATTTGGTCTGAGAAATAATTCAAGACTCAGAAAACACGTCGCAGTGATTAGCATTTAATGCAATACATAACTTACCATAAAACCTATATGGCAAAATCATGGGAGATGCCACTCTCAGTTAACCGCTGAAATATAAATGGAGAAGTCTTGCGAATGTTAACCGCAAAGCCTGTTATATAGACCATGCTTGTTTAATCTTTCCAAGTGCCTACATACCTGCAGCAACTTGACCCAGTTAGCCAGGGCATTGGCTGACTCCTTGGAAAAGACCCTGATGCTGGGAAGGAATTGAGGGCTGGAGGAGAAGGGGGTGACAGAGGATGAGATGGTTAGATAGAATCACTGACTCAATGAACATCAACGTAAGCAAACTCTGGGAGACAGTGAAGGACAGGGAAGCCCGGCTTGCTGCAGTCCGTGAGGTCGCAAAGAGTGAGACGTGACTTAGCGGCTGAATAACAACACAATAGCATCTTCTGCAACTCAGGGTTTTTTTCACCTCAATAAGTGTCTGTGTTGAAGCTGTTAAGGACCCATCTGGCCTCCTCCAGGTCCTGGCCACCGTGAGCGGTCCTGCAGTGTGGCGCTCCAGCCTCAGCTCTGGAACACACGCTTGCTACTGTCGCCCTTAATCCAACAGGGAACCTGAGGCTGGGAGAGGCTTGAAGGACTTAACTGACTTCACAAAGGCGGTGCGGAGCCAGGACCCAAAACGGGTTTCTCATGCACACTGACTACCGGTGAGAGCCAGACATTTCAAAAGGCAGATTCCTGAGTATCCCTGCTGCTCCATCTGGCAGGGAGTCACTCCAGGTCTAAGTATTGACACAGCACACCCGGCTTGAGTCAGAAGGGGTGTAGTATGTCAGACGGGGAGGGAACACGCGTGTGTGAATGTCTGTGAGCAGCTGAGTCTGGGGGCCGAGGTTCCTGCCCTCCCAGCTGTGGGCACCACAGTCTCCTTTGAGGTGCCCAGGGTGGAGGCAGGGTCCTCAGAGCCTCACCCTGGTCCTCAGAGCCTCACCCTCCCTTGACACTGAGACCGCAGGCTCAGAGGTGATCTCTGCATTGCGCCCTCCCTGGGACCCTGGGAAAGCTTCGGGGCTGGGGTGGCACAGAACCAGCTCCCGGGTTGTGGGCGGGGGCGAGGGGTGGGTTTGAAGCGTTAAGTATTGCTCTGGGAGCAGCTTGGCTCTTCCGATGACAACTTGCCTTGTTCCAGATGGTTCCTGTGCAGTTCCCCCTCGTTAGCATGCTAATTTATTCTGACTCATCCCGAGGCTGCTGCACAGCGGGGCTGGCGCACACCCCCGTGCCGAGCAGCCCCCGAGGCCCACGAGTCCCAGCTGGAGCAGGACCCCCCCCAGGGCCGTCATCAAGCTGGGGGTGAAGGGAGCAGTTGGGGAGGCAACTTCAGCGTCAGCCAGAGCAGCCTGTAATTTCCCCCCGGCAGCCCCGACATCCGCCTGAGACAGAATCCGAATCTGTGGAGCAAGGCTGAAGACAGGGACTCTGGGAAGGCTGGATCCGGGAATTTGCTGCTGGAGCCCCGAGTGTAGCTAACACGTAGGCAGGGTTCTGAAACACAGACGCAAGACAAGGGGACTTGAACGGGACGTTCCTTGGACCACGTCTGCGTCCCTGGGGGTGCAGAACCCAGGGCCCAGGCCCGGATCCCAGACTCACTGAGGCTGGGCCGTAACATCTGTCCACTGATCAGAGGTCACTGGCCCCCTTCAGCTCACCACAACCCTGGTGTGCACCTCCTCATCCCCCACTTCCCAACGTGAGGCCCACAGCCCTGCCCAGAGGCACCCCCTGGCACCAGAGGAGGCTCAGCCTCCACGCTGGGCAGGTGGAAGCGCCAGTCGCGCTCGGGAGGAGCCCAGGGGATGTGAAGCCAGACAGCTGGGGGCCCGGCCAGGGTGAGGGCGAGGGTCAGGGGCCCCGGGGGCACTGAGGCCAGGGGCCCAGCAGCCAGCGGCCATGAGCAAGCCCTGCCCACATCGCATACCACCATGCCACTGGGATCACCCTCAGACGGACAGCTCACTTCCCAGCCGTCTCAGGGCCAGTGTCAGGGACGCCCCCCGCAAGTGGAGGGGGGCAGAAGAGGCAGCTTCTGGCCCCGTCCTTCCAGGCACACTCACCCTGCCTGCTGGGGAGCCTAGAAACAAGCATTTAATCTGGGTGAGATTCAACACCCAGGTAAAGCAGCCCTGCACCGCCCCCCACCCCACAGCCAGTGCCCAGCCTGCCCCTCCCCAGCCGCTCCGCTCCACCCTGGGCCTCCTGGCAGGTAAAGTCGGGTGGGACCCCTCAGCGCTCACGTTCTGCGCCTGCAAGGAGCTCCATCCGCTGCAGAGACAGAGGAGCAAAGTTGCGGGTGGGCAGGCTCTGGAAGCCCCAGAGGGGTAGGTCACTGTCTGCTGTTTCCTGGCAACCAGGGGTGGGGGAGGGTCCTTATGCCCACAGAGGGGAGAGTCTGAGCCTGGCACTGGGCTGCTCTGGGCGCTGGGCTCCAGAACCTGGGGCTCAGCTGGGAGACTATGGGAGCCCGATGGAGGCAGACTGGGATGTGGGGGGAGGCCCTGGGGGCCTGGACACCACAGGGACACGGGGAGAGGGCCTAGTCTGCGGGTGTCCTGGGGGCTTGGCCAACCCCTGGGACCCACGTCCTCTCCCGGGCTTCCTGCTTCCAACAAGCACGCAGCAGTCAGGCCACAGGAGAGGAGTTCGGATGTGCGGGGCTGAGACCCTGGGGCCCTGGGGTGCCACGCTGGGGGATCAGGTGTGACCCCACAGGGAACAGGGAGCCCCTGAGCTTCAGCAGCATGAACCGATCAACAAGCTTTGAGATTCACCAGGCAGCCGCAGGGTGAGGGCCTCCCCCGTTCACCTGTCGTGACCCCAGCCGCGTCGTCCCACCTACCCGGGAGGCTTGTGGGTTAACACACGTGCAGCGGAGCACAAGGCCTGCAAGGTGGGCCGCGCTTCAGCAGAGGCCGCCGGAGCGATCGAACAGAGGCTCTCGGGCCCCGGAGGAGCCACGGCCTGGCCCCCAGGTGGGGAGGGGGGCTGGAGCCTCCAGGTTTATTGGGGTTCCTGGCGCAGTGCTTCGGGGCTCCCAGGCTGGGTTGGTCAGTTCACACTGGAAGAAGGGGGTTTTGGTGAGCCCCACGGGGCCTGATCTAAGCGGCTGTAAGACACGAAGGGCAGTTGCGAGCCACGCCTGCACCGCACGCTCCGTGGGACTGCAGCTGCTCCCAGGACGGGTGCTTGCAGTGGGTCTCAGGCCCAGTCCAGCATCCCCAGGCCGCTTGATGAGCAGAACGGATCTGAGGCAGCAATGAGCCAAAGTCCAGACCCCCTGCGCCCTCCAGTCAGCTGGCACGCTAGGGGAAGCAAGCAAGAGAAGGCAGGGGCTGTGCGCCGTCTCCGAAAACGGCGGTCACAGTGGCGGTGTGGGCAGCGATTCCACCCCTGCCTCCGGTCACCCAGACTCCCCCATTCCTATTCATTTTCCGAGCCTGGTTATGCAGACCCCCGGCGACTCTGTGAGCCACCCGATACCCGGCCAACAGGCTCCTTTTCTGCCTAAGAGACCTGGAGGCAGGTGCTGTCACTTGCAACCAAGACGCTTGAATGACTCAGACGTGGTACCTGGAACGCGGTCACACGTCTCCATGGAAACAGTGTGGGCGGCACTGGGTGACCTGCCCGGCGGGGCTCAAGCCAGCAAAAACCTCCCCATCGTTTAGGAGGGGACGTTTCCGCCCAGCACACGCGGCGTTGGCTTTGACCATCCTAGGACCCCAGGCTGGGCTGAAGGGAAGCAGGCAGAGAGCCACCCGGCGCTGAGCAGTCAGGAGGACTCCAGATGCCGGGCGACTGCGGTCAGAACTGGGGCTTCGAAAAGAGAGCACACACACACTCAAATCCCTAGATTCCTGGTTTGACGTGTCGCCTGCACCCCAGCACTTGCTGGCACCACGTGGGAAGCCATCTGCTCCAGAAGACACAGGGGCCGTGGCCAGAACCCCCTCAGGGCTCCTTCAGGTCTCAGAGTTGGCTTGGAACCTGGAGCTCAGAGGGCCTCTGATGAGGGTCAGGACAGACATCCAGGGGGAGACTCTGGGGGGGCCTTGAATGTCGCTGCAATCCCCAAATCAGAGAGGGTGTTCAGGGCATCTGGGGTAAACGGAGCTTCGACCCCTGTCCCCACGGGTGAGTCCACAGGCTCCTCCCCGCTGGCCCCCGTCATCTTTCTGGGGTTCCTGAGGGCATAACAGGAAAAGCATCTGTCGTTTTCCCACTCCAGCAGCCGCCTTGAGCTCAGGAGCCCAGTGGGGACCTGGGGTTCCGCCTGCTGCCAAACCCCAAAGTCCCGCATGCTTCCGGAGGAACTGGAGAGACGGCATCACCCCTGAGGCTTGGAAAAGCGCTTCCTGGCCAAGCATGGTGGGTGCCGCCTGGAGGCCATCGTGGGCCGTGTAAACCTCACCCGGCTGAGCCCGCGGCAGCCGCTGCTCCAGACCCAAGTCCTAACAAGCCCCTGGTGCCTGGCAGGCAGGCTCCTGGCCCCACAGAGCCGAGGCGTCGGCACGTCCGCACCACCCCGTCTCTGTGCTGCCGTCTGGCCCACGGAAGCCGTGGCGGCTTCACCGTAACCTAGACGAGAGGAGCAGGACGTGGGCGCCTTGCCTGCGGGAGGCGGACCCGACAACCTGGGACTGGCAGGACGCCCCTTTTTGTCCTGGATGGTAAGGAGGAGGCACAGGGCTCGAGCCTGTGGGGGTGAGGGACAGGCTCCCAGTGGAGTTCCCCCAGCTCTGAGCGGGGACAGAGCAAGAGCACACTGTACCCGTCCATAATGACCAGGGGGGGCTGCCCGTGCCTACAGGGGGCGGGGAGGAACACCCTGCATGTTGCCTGCAGGAGCCCCGGTGTGTGTGGCAGCAGGGGGGGCGGGGGGGACAGGGTGGGTAGAATCCCATCAGAGGACCCTGGGCAATAAGTGGGTAACCGTGTTCACTTTAATAAACAGCTCCTGGCTTGGGCCAGGTGGCCGGCGGACACCGGAGAGTGGGACCCCAGGTGCCCAGGTGGCCAGGTTGCCCAGCGTGAGTGGGTGCTGTCTGGGCCACCGTGCCACAGGCTGGGCTGAGCCCATGCTGTCCCATCGCCAGGTGGGCATGGTGTGTCTCCCTCAGGGGCCCAACATGGCACCTGTGGCTTCATCCGTGGCTCCCAAACTGGCTGGGGCAGGGGCCACCAGTTGGCAGGGGCTCTGACACCCCCAGAGCCCTGACTACCCAGGGGAGGGGATGCTGCCTGCTGCCTGGGGCAGGCTGGTTACCCGGGGATTCTCCCATGGTGGATGGAGAGTCGTTCCGTCTCCAGCCCCTCCCTTCGTGGACTCTCCAAACGCCGTGTTGCCATCAGCGTCTCTGCAGTGGCTGAGCTCAGTGTCGACTTGCCTGGCCTGGGGAGACGGGCACACCTGGTAGGACATTCCTCCGGGTGTGGGAGGTGGTTGTCGGTTGGCTGAGCCCATGAATCCGATGGCGTCTGAGGTGCAGGCAACCTCGTCCCGGAGGCCTGAGTGGGGCCCAAGCAGAGGGGGCAGCTCCCCTACCCTCACCTTAGAGCTGTGGGCAGGGCTGCGGCCTCCTGTTCTCTGGCCTTCAGACCTGAAAGTGGAATTGAAAGTCTCTCAGTCGTGTCTGACTCTTTGCGACCCCATGGACTTATAGTCCGTGGATTCTCCAGGCCAGAACACTGGAATGGGCAGCCGTTCCCTTCTCCAGGGGATCTTCCCAACTCAGGGATGGAACCCAGGTCTCCAGCGTTGCAGGCGGATTCTTCAGCAGCTGAGCCACCAGGGAGGCCCAGACTGGAGCCTAAAGCCGGGTCTGCAGCTCTCAGATTCAGGACTTCCACCCCACACCCCCAGCTCCTGGTCCCCAGCCTGCAGACGGCCGAGACAGGGGCCTCTCTGCCTGCACACCACTGGAGCCCACCCCTCACAGTGAACCTCTTCCTAGAAAGTCACCCCCGGTGGGCCATTCACCTGAAGAACCCTGACCAACCACGTCCCCCACACACCACTCCTGACCCGCACTCACTCCAAAAGGAAAGCTGGTGTCTTATCCTGACTCAATCTCACCGCAGGCCCCAGTCGGAGGCGAGGTTGTAGAGATGCTGAAAGGGTCCCAGCGATCCTCGCCCCCACTAAGTGGCAGTCCCACCCCACACTCACAGTTGGGGGCACTGTGGGCCCTGGCCCCGCCCCTCAGCACCGGCCTCCCCCAAGCAGGGCCGCCTCCCCGAGTCCTGCTCCCTGGTGGGGACCCAGGCTGGTTGCGTTTCCCCAAGATCCCTGAGGGGTCCACCCCAGGCTCAGCCCCTCCCTCAGGTCCACCCCCTGCCCCGTCCGTCTGTGGTCAGCCCCTCCCACGTCTCGTGTGTCCTCCTGGACTTCGGGCCCCTAAGAGGCTCCCAGGCACCAGATGAGACTGTCAAATGCCCTCTTAAAGTACATGGTAATCACTTCCAGAGGGTTGTATAGTCCCCGAGGAGTTGGCTCGCCACGCCCCGCCGTCCAGGAAGGCAGTATTTCACCACCAAGGACATGACCCTGGGTCTTTACAGACAGTAATGAGACTGTCCACTGTGCGACGCAACCATAAATAAGCAGTGAAAACTGCTGAGTTTCATGCAATTCCCCCTGATTGCCTGGAAGGCGTCGTTATTTTAATAAAAAAAACTAATCAGCCAGACTCGCCAGCACCTCAGGCTCCGTGTTAATTACACAGAGGCTGGCGGAAGGAGGCCGACTATCTTGGGGCAGGGTGGGGTGGGGGGTTCTTTACGTCAAAAGGAGTGAGTTAAAAGCAAGAGGAGGACTTTCTTCACCGTTCAGCTAGAGGTGATATGCAGTGTATTCTGATTCAAGGGGCAGACGCTAAAGCTCACCCTCCCTTCATCCACCCGGGCTTCTGCAGTCACGACCAGCAGCCCCTCTCCCATCCAAGGCAGCAAATGCTCCCTGAGCCTCACAAATGTTCCTCAGCTCCCCTTGTAGCTGGAGAGGGCCGTGTAGTATAGTTTGCACCAATGTAATGTATGGATGCGAGAGCTGGACTTTGAAGAAGGCTGAGCGCCGAAGAATTGATGCTTCTGCCAACTGTGGTGTTGGAGAAGACTCTTGAGAGTCCCTTGGACTGCAAGGAGATCCAACCAGTCCGTTCTGAAGGCGATCAGCCCTGGGATTTCTTGGAAGGAATGATGCTAAAGCTGAAGCTCCAGTACTTCTTATGTGAAGAGTTGACTCATTGGAAAAGACTCTGATGCTGGGAGGGATTGGGGGCAGGAGGAGAAGGGGACGACAGAGGATGAGATGGCTGGATGGCATCACGGACTCGATGGACGTGAGTCTGAGTGAACTCCGGGAGATGGTGATGGACAGGGAGGCCTGGCATGCTGCGATTCATGGGTCGCAAAGAGTCGGCCACGACTGAGCGACTGAACTGAACTGAATGTAAGTAGGAACACCGGGTGGGCTCCTCAGGAAGTAATAATATGAAAGGGGAGCGTGCCAAGCTCACCAAGAACATCCTCGAGTTCCTTCCTTCTCACTCTCTTTTGTCTTCTGTCCTGTCCCCTCTTCCCCCCTGGAAAACAGATGTGATGCTGGAGGTGGAGCAGCCGTCTTGTGACCGTGAGGCTATTGGCAGGACAGAAACTACATTAAACGTGGCTGAACAGAAAGAGCTAAGTCCCTGCAAGCACCATGTTGCGTGCGTGCTGATTTCCTTCAGTCGTATCCTATTCTCTGTGACCCCGTGGACTGTAGCCCTCCAGGCTCCTCTGTCCATGGGATTCTCCAGGCAAGAATGCTGGAGTGGCTTGCCATTTCCTTCTCCAGGGGATCCTCCTGACCACGGAGAGAACGTCTCTTGTGTCTCCTGCATGGGCAGGCGGGTTCTTTACCTCTAGCGGCATCTGGAGAGCCCTGTGGAGACCCCAGATCAGACTCTGGAATCTGTCTGCTTCAGGGGCTGGTCAGGGCTCAGCCACCCATCCTGTCTGGCAGGTGTCAAGGCCTAGGGCCCTCAGCCTCTCACCTGGAAGGTGCCTCCCAAGGCCATGGAGGATTATAGGGGCTGGCATCAGGAGAGCAGGGGGCTTCACTCCAGGCTACAGCTGGTCTCTCCCAGGCGGGGTCAGGGTCAAAATTACAGCCATCCATTCACAGTGAGAATGAATATCCATCCCACTGTCCCTTCATCCTCAGGAGAACTCATCACACCCTTGCCTTTCCCAATCAGTAGGGAGTCCAGCACGGGCTCCCACAGGTTCCCATCTAGGGGTCAGGACGTTCCACCCATCCGGTGGGAAACACCTCTCTCAGCCCAAGCAGAACCCCGCAGACAAGCCTGCAGGTGGGTGACGGAGCCAGAGGCTGGTACACAGCCCTGCTTCGCTCCAAGGCACAGGAGGCCGAGCCCCTTCCCAGTCACACCAGGGTCTCTGCCCGCAGCAGCCTCTTTGGAGCCACACGGGGGCCACTCCACGGGGACAGCACTGAATGGCCCTCAACGGTCCTCAGGCCCGCAGACCTCCGAGGTCGTCCAGGCTGGCCCCAGCCCACAGGAGGGGCACGCGGTGCCTCCCTGCAGGTCAGTCCCCTCGGCCTGTCCTGGCAGGTGTCCCTAGGCTTGTCACTGCCCAGCGGGTCAGGGTGGGGAAAGGGGCCCTTGTCACTGGACCGGGCATGAGGGCAGACCCCCCCACCCCCTCCAATTAGCAGGCCCCACACTGACAAGCAGGGCCGTGCCGGAGCCAAGTGGAGCCCTCAGGGGGTCGGCTGATGGAACTTCAGTGGGAAATCTACTTTGTAATAAAACCACTCATAAAGTGAAATGTCGGTTAAAGCCTCTGTGTCTGCGGGGCAGCGGTTTTTACGTCGTTGCATGTCTTGGAGAAGCGGGGACCTGTCTGCTCGCTGCCCGGGTGGGCTCGGCAGAGAGGGTGGGGCCCAGGGGCTTCGTGGGGACAGTGGGTCCCACAAAGCTGCAGTTTAGATGGACCCCAAATGGGAGCCGTGAGGACCACCCACAGAGGGGACACCAGCAGGATGGGGCCAAGAGCAGGCTGGGACGGGAGGCAGGAGGTGCAGAGGGCCAGAGGGGGCTCCCCTCAATGCCCCCCACTCACCCCAGCCCAAACCCAGGCGGCTCCATCTGAAGTCATGCAGAGAGGCAAATGCCGGCATCCGCTTTCCAGGGGCCTCCACGAAGCCACTGGCTGTGGGGACAGGTGGCCATCTGCACGGAGAGGCAGGCCTGTGGCCAGCTCCTGAGTCAGGAGCTGGATTCGGAGTGGGGTCCAAGGTGCCAGGCGTGCGAAGCGTCCCAGCCCCCCAAGAGGAGGTCCTGGACCGAGCACACAGGGGCACTTGCACAGCTATGTCGACGGTGCCCGAGGCCGCTGCCCTGCGGGGCCAGGGCTCTGGTGTGGCCACCCATTTGTCACAGCTTGGCAGCCGGGTTCCCAGTGAGTGAGCCGGGTGAAACTCCACACCTTTACGGCTTCTGTCTGAAATGGGGACTGGGGGGTGGCAAGCAGAAGCCACAGGCCTGACCCATGACTCACGTGCCACTCCGAGAGCTGAGTTCCCTGCCGCCCAGCTCTTTCCTCAATGGGAAAAAGTCTCTGCAAGCAGGTGGCCCAGCACAGGCGCCTATAGACAGGTGACCCTGGGGCTGATACGTCCCGGAACCCTGGCCCGCCGGAGCCCACCTGAGTGTCTAGGGCCGGGGGGTCCCACAGCGGACAGAGAACTAGACCCTCTCGGGCTTCCGGGTGCCGCCCGGCCCGTCTCCCTCTCAGAATGCTCTCCTGCCTGGCTCATCCATCCCAGGGCTCCCGGACCTCACTCCGATTCCCCAGGCAGCTGGAGCACAGTGTATTTTTAACAAGAATTAGGTCCAAGCGGATACAGGGGATTAATGGCCGCAAGATGATTTTATAGTCTCCGTACACAGCGGCGCGCGGAGACAATCAGAGCAGAGTCATTTCAGGCAGATAAAATGGGGCATTTATTTTTAATGGAGGGAGAATTTCAGGACTCGCCCAGCAGTGGAGCAGACGCTGAGGCCTCGATGTGGGAGGGAGAGGAGGAAGAGGCCTGGCGGCCTCGGCCCAGCGACCCCCTCAGGGTGTGGGAGGGACCCCAGGCTTGCCAGGGCTGGGGCAGTGAGGGGCTGGAGTGGGGAGTGCGGAGGGGCGTCACCGGGTGAGGACTCCCCCCAAGCCTCAATTTCCCACCTGAACAGGTGTGTGGATGAGTTCTCGGGAACAGCAGACGCCACCACGGCCCAGGGACCGACATCACCACCTGTGACTCCGGCTGCCTCTGCCCCTTTGCAGGGGGCAATGTTCATTAAGCACCTACTCTGTCCCCTGAAATCAGAGCTGTGCCTTCAGTTCAATCCAAGCCCCGCTGGCAGCGCGGTCCTGGGCCGTCCTCGGCCAGGTGGGTCTGGCTCACGCTCGGGCCTGGGGTGGGGGGCCCTGGGAGGCTGGGGGGCCCTGGGGGTGGGGGGCCCTGGGAGGCTGGGGGGCCCTGGGGGTGGGGGCCCTGGGGGGCTGGGGGGCACCCCCGCCCCCACCTCCAGGACCATCAGGCTGCTTTGAACCAGCTCAGAGTTGGGAAAAGGCATTAGCAGGGGAGCGGGAACCCAGGCCTGCGGCAGCTGAGAGCCCAGGATGGCTGCAGGGTGGGAGAGGGCCTGCAAGGGTGGGGGGCCCTGACACCCCGCGCGTACCAGGTCCATGCTGAGCTCCGGCCCCAGAGCTCCAGGGGCTCCCCACCTGCCCTGCCCAAGCTGCAGCCTGAGGCAAGGAGATGAGGAGACGGCAGACACACGCTGGCCTTCCTGGCCCCAAGACCTCCACCCAGCGACCCTCTCTACTCACCGCCTTGCTGTCCACACAGCTCTCCTGAGCAAGGACCTCCTGTCCACCCAATGGGGGTAAGAACGCACGGGCCGAGCCTGACCCCCAACCCCGCAGCTGCCACCTGAGGAGACTGTGACCCGGTCTCCACAGGGCTCAGCGCCAGCAGAGATCCCCCGGAACTCACAGTGGTCCCGAGACCCAGGGCTGGAAATGGGGGGCTCTTCCTGGGGTGACTCGAGGGACCCATAAGTCATGGCTCACCGTGAGGAGTCTGGTCCTTAAATCACAGGTGGTCAACCGACCTCAGAGTTCAGCCAAGGACAGTGCCAAGGATGGTCCCACGTCTCCAGGCCTCCCAGACAGGCTCGCCTGCCACCAGCCCCAGAAGGTGCTGTTAGGACCGACCTCCGAGGACGTGGGTGCCACTCAGCCTCCAAACCAGCGAGGTCACATCACCCTCCTCACCTGGGAGCCAGGGGCCTCTGGGTCCTGGGCACCGGATCCCAGCAGCCACAGGGGCTCCGTGAACGAACACACTGAACTGATCGATTTTGATCGATCGACAAACACACAACACACCTCGGAGCCCGCGCTGAGCCAGGACCGCTCCCCCTCCCCCACAGAACCAAGAGACGGCTGTGAAGTTCCCACTTTCTGAATCACACAAATTAATTTAGAAATCAGAACGGCTCCCGCAGCTAGTCTGCAGATTTGAAAACAGCTTAACAAATTACCAAACCCCCTTTAAGAAGACAAATTATTCCGGCTTCTCGAGCCTGCCTGGTTAATTATGCATGGGCTTTTGTTAGGCCTGGTTAAATATTCACAAGCTGCGGGTGTGCACTTGTGACCCACAGCCGCACTCCGCTCGGCGCCCCTGCAGTTGTGCCCCCGCCATCCAGGCCGCCGGGCACCTCGGGCCTCAGGACCACCCTGCAAGTTCCTGCCTCAGCACCCGGCAGGCACCCCACCAGACTGGCCGTGGGCCTGTCACGTCCAGCCTCTCTCTCAGGGTCCCTGCGTGTCCCCATCGCACACTGGGCACTGCTGCCTGGGCAGAGGGCAGACCCCTCCCAGCAGCCCTCGTCTGGATCTGGGAGGGTGCTGTGCAAACCAAGAGAAGCATCACCCTTTCCTGCCCCAGACTCAGCAGCCGCGGCGGGGGGGCTGGTGTGCGCATGACAGCCAGCGCGGGCCACCCCCGAGGCCCACCTCGGCCGCCCCTTTCCCTCCCGACCGCCCAGTGTCCACTGGTCCCTTCCTCCCGCACGCTGACCACACACCCACCTCACCAGGCCCCATTCAGGGCCCTCATCGCTCAGCCCCTGAGCCCAGGCGTGCAGTGCACTCGGCCCGTGCAGTGCCAGGCTGACCCGGCTGGTGTCCGTGAAGCAGATGACGCCAAGTGAGCAGGCACAGGGAGGCCCGGCCGGCCGGGGCTCCGGCAGCCAGGTGGCTCAGAAGGAGGGCCCTTCTCTGCTGGGGTGGGGTCTCGGGTCCAGCGCCCCCTTCCCGAGAATCTCAGAATCATGGAACCTCAGAGCCCGAGGTGCCCTCAGCTGCCACCAGCCCAGCCCGCCTTTGATGGAAGGGGAGACGGGGAGCCCCAGGGACCCACCAGGTGCCAGGGCACAGGGCCTCCTGCTGCAGGGCCCAGGCAGCCCCCAGCCCAGCCCCGCCAGCACCCGCTCTGCCTTCCCTGTCCTGCCCCAGGGGCTCCCCTGGTTTAGGCAGGGCTGGCGGTCAACCCAAAGGTCTGTCACCGACATTCCTCCTGGTTCAGTCCACACTGGGAGGACCGAAGCACAGGGCAGCTGCTGTCAACCGCTGGGCCCTACACGTCCTCACTGGACGGGGGAGACGCGCCAGAGGGCCCGGCATGGACGTGCCCACACGCCTGTGTGCTCACACCCCCTGCACCTGCGGAAACGCCATGCACACAGGCACACTCACGACACACGTGTGCACAGGGCTGCACAGAAGCCCTGGAAGCCGCTGGCAGGGATGCCTCCCTGCGGCTCCTCTGTGGGGCGGGGGCGGGAGCCCGACTGGCGGGGCCCCCTCCTCAGGGAGGAGCCCGGGGCCGCACACAGGACTCGCAGCCCTCCCCTCTCCTCAGCCATCTGTCCTCGCCCCACGGCCTCGGCCGCGCTCGGAGGCAGGCCAGGGACACCTCACCCCAGCCTCCCTCCCCCTCCCACCGCCCGGCCCTTCCGCCTGCGAGGAACCATGGAGTCGCACCCTGCTCCCAACCACTCCTGGGGCCACCACGTCTCACCCTATGCAGGCCACGTGTCCCCAAGGCTCCCAGCCCTCCCAGAGCAGCCTGCGGTCAGGCAGGGTGCGCTGGGCCCTCCCCGCGTGGGGGCTGCGGGAGCGCGCGGAGAAGTCTCCCCTCCACGCAGAGCCGCCGGCCTGCGCCTTTGCGCTCACTTTGGAAACTGTCAGTTCAGCAGTCTGGCTAACTACCTGCTCGGCGGTGGCCTTAAAACTGTCCACACTCATAAATCACCCCGGGATTTAAATAAGCGCCAATGGCAGGTAATTTTTCAGCACTCCCCCACACTCACGCACAGGGAGCGTGGTCGTGTAGGACCACGGGTGGGGTGCGGAGAAAATGAATTGAGACAGGTTCAGGGGCCGGCCCCCCGTCACCCGGGCAGGCTGATGGAGGGGCAGGTCACCCGAGTGTGGCCAGCCAGCCAGATAGGGACAGGGGTTCCCAGGGCAGCGGAGAGACCTCACCCACCGACGCCCACCACACAGAGCCCCTCTTGTGGGGTTTGGACCTGTGGTGAGGAGGCCTCCTCCCTCTGGGTCTGCCTGACCACCAGGGCAGGCGTCCCACAGGGAAGCGAGTATGTCTACGGAGTCAGGCCCGAGCAAAAAGGGCCACAGGAAGCTGTGTCTAGGGCCCCCAGAGGGCGTCTCCTTGTCCCACACAGGCCACGGGGCATCTGCCCGACAAGCACAGCTGGGAAGAGCGAGAGAGCATGAAAGGCCACCTCGGGACCTTTTCCAAAACCTCTCCCACCCCGGCCGGAGGCAGCGTGGCCCCCCGGGCCTGCCCACTGTCCACATACACAGGCACCCAGATCCCTGCCCAGGGAGAGATCGGGGGCCCGCCGACTCCCCCAGCCCTGAGCCCGTTCTCGGAGCGGTCCGTTCTCAGAGTGGCCCCCGGGACCGCTCCTCCCTGTCTCTCCTGTTCAGGCAGGAACTCCCGTCACTGCCATCACTGACCAGGGGGCCCTGTGTGGTCCGTGACCCCAGGACCCAGCCCCCACCACGGGCCCAGCCACTCCCAGGGCACCTTGCAGCTCCCACACGCCAAGGAGAGGGGGCGTGGGTGTGTCCCCCGAGAGCCAGTGGCCAGGCCCCTGCAGGCTGGGAACCTCTCCCCTTGCCCGGGCTGGGGGGGCCGCCTGCGGCTCATCCCTCCGGGCACAGCGTGAGCAGGGGGCTCCTCCACAGAGTGGGCCCACCGAGGGGCAGGCTGTCCTGAGAGGATGTGCCCCTCTCCCAGGCTGTGACTCCCCGGGGCCCCGAGCCCCGGGCACACCATCAGGGCCTGTGGGTGTGGGGCGCCCTCACCCGGCCAGAAGCCGCACCGCTGGCCGGGCCTGCCTTTGGGAAGCCCTCTGCCCTCGACGCCTCCGCGGTTGTCTAGTGGCCTGGGCCGGGATGGGGTGAAGGGGCTCAGGCCTGTGAGCCTGACCTCACCCCATGCTCGGTGGGGACGGCCTGGCCTCCCAGCCGGTCCTCCATCGCCACCTGCTGGCCCATCGGCCCAGCCCAGGGCCACGGCCCACCCACACCTGCCCTGCCTCACCTGCCGGAGGCTGGCCTCCTGGGCTTACCTGGCCGGACTAGGCGTCCAGGAGTCTCCAGCCCCAGTCCTGGCTAGGGAGAGATACCCTCCATCTTGAAAAGGAGTCTGGCTCATCGGAAGGAGCTCCTCGGTTCCCCCAGGGAAAGACAATAAGAGGAACATGAATGCGTGAAATTAGAGCCGCCCCAGGCGGAGAGGAGAGCCCGGCCTGATTGCTAATCAAATTCCAATTCCTGAGGATCTTTAAAACCCTTCCTGTGCCATGTTACTGTCTCAAAAGAGCTGTTATTACTCACGTAAAAAATAACTTGTAAAAAAATTCTAATCAGCTTGGGTCTTAGACCTCGGTGCCTGGTGCCCAGTGCCGCAGCCACAGGAGGGCCGTTTATGAGCCGTTTCACGCCTGCCGGCCTCCCCTCAGCCTCCCCGCTTCCGTCGCCCATCAACATGATAAAGGTGGGGTTTTGTGACTCAGGTTATTTATTAGCACCCAGTACGTCCCGCACAGTCCCTGGGGCGGCGAAGGCGGGCGCCACGGGGCTTGGGGAGCCCGTCGTCCGAGCACACAGCTGCGCCCAGGCCGGACCGGCCCCCACGGCCCCCACACCACCGTCTCCTCCCACTTCACCCGGGTAGCACACGGCTGCACCTGCCCGGCCAGCTCAGGGGCCCTTCACGGGCCTGGCTGTGCGGCTCCAAGCAGCTGGCTACAGGCCCTCTGACAGGCCCCTCGCAGAGAAGCTGGGCAGGCACTGTGCCACACCCGCCCCTCCCTGGGCAGGGCCCCACCCCCAGGCCAGGACCACAGCGAGCGAGCCGAGCTCAAGACGTGGGGCAGCGTCACCCTGCGAGAGCCGCAATCACCGTCTCAAGGCTCGGTCCCCCGTCGGGGGCCCTGGAGTGGTCAGGGGACTGGGCCAGGGGAGGCAGGCCAGCCCCTCATCTGAGTGTGACCTGAGTGCTTGCCCCAGGGCCCTGGGTGCCCCAGGGAGTGCTCGTGGTCAAGAACCTGCCTGTCAATTCAGGAGACATAAGAGATGCGAGATCGACCCTTCAATCAGGAAGATCCCCAAGAGAAGGAAACGGCAACTCACTCCAGTATTCTTCCTGGAAAATCCCATGGACAGAGCCTGGCAGGCTATACAGCCCAAGGGTTCGCAGAGTTCGTCACGACTTAGCACACCCCTGTACCCAAAGCTGAAGCTGCAAGAGCTGGGCAGAGGGTGCCTAAAGTCACCGCAGCTGCCTAGTCACGTCCGAGGGAGTCCAGCTCCCCACACTGGGGGCTCCCCCGGTGGGGGCCACCTCGCACCCCACAGGTCAGGAGAAGCCTGTCTCCAGGAGGTGCCAGTCAGCTCAGGCAGAGAGAGGAGGGGTTGTCACCGCGCAATGCAGGGCATGGGGGATCTGACCCTCTGTGCCCAGCTGGAGGCCTGGCACACGCAGCCGACACCTGTGGGGTGCTTGCCTTTCTGCACCCCACCACTCAGGCCGCAGGCTCTGCCCGGGGTCCACACGGTGTCCCTGACCAGCTTCCCTGAGGACGGGGGCAAGCATGACGGCCCCTCAGGGCGCCCCGCAGGGCCGGATGGAGCTCGCAGAAACACCTCCGTCTCCTCCCCCGAGACGGCAAAGATTCTCTTCGCTGCTGGTCCTACAGGTGAGGGGGGCAGGGAGGCCAGGCAGGCAGGACCCCCAGACGCACAGCCTGACCACGCCGGCCCCCTGGCTGACTCAAGGCACGGACTTTGCAGCCGTGCCTCCCTCCTCCGCCCGGGCCACCCCCCCACCAGAGGGATCCGTGTGACAGTGAGGGTGGGGCTTGCACCAGGCATCACCGCCGGCGTGGGAGGGTGTGAGAGCAAGTGTGCACAGGTGGGCATCGCCCACAGCCCCAGGGGTTCCTGCAGGGGGGGGCACCCACGTTCTCTCCCTCTGGGTCATCTGTGAACCCCCAGCCTGGGCAGAAAGACCCTGTCCACACTGCCATCTCTGGGAGCCCACCCGTCCACCTAGGATCCCTGAGCAGGCCCGCCCTTCAGGGTGGGCTGGAGGCAGGTCTGGGAGCCGGCGAGCTTCCCAAGTCTGAGGCAGCGATGAGCCGGGGTGTCCCTGGGCCCCTCTTTTTGGCCGGGGGCCTGCTCTGCTTCTAGTGTTGGCTGGGGTGTGGGGGCAGCCCTCGGAAGCGGGGCCGGGAGGCAGGGAGAAACCTGGGGCTGACTGAGTGGCAGGCCCGCCCTCCTCTGCTGCCTTCTCCTCAGCTCAGGCCACGGATCCCACACAAAGGCACTTGTCCACCCAGCCCGACAGCAGCCCACACAGACACAGACCTCCTCGGAGCCGCAGGGCGGGGGCGCAGACACAGGCAGAGGGCCTTGAGTCCTGGGGACCCGCCAAGCAAGCTCCTAAGAGGGGCCAGAGCCCCCCAGGGCTCCCACCCAAGTCCCTTGGGGCAGGAGCTGGGGGTGGGGGCGCTGAGCCAGGAGGACGCGAGAAAGGCTGGAAGGTGGACTTCAGAGCGGGCAGCCGGGGCACTGGGCCTTGGTGCTGGGGAGGGCCCTCCCTCAAGGATGCAGGGCAGGGAGGGGCCTCGGGGGCTGAGGTGGGAACGGGGTGAGCAGTGCCCCTGAGTCCAGGGAGGGGCACGAGGCCTCGCTCCCCACCCCGGCTGTCTCCAGCATGCTCCCCAAGTCGCATGGGGTCCAAATATTCCCACTTTCAGGGCTCCTCCCGGCTGGACGGACGGCAGGGGTGCAGGACAGGAGGCTGAGGGAAACCCCTTGGATGAGGCCCCCGGGCTTGCAGACACCGTCTGGGAGATCCATCACGCCAGCTCCTAAACCTTCTGCCCAGATTAAAGCCACCATCCTTTGATTTGGGGCTGGAGGGGCAGCAAGGCCAGTCCCCCTCGGAGCAGAAAGGTAACCACAACTCAGCCAGCAGAGTGCGGGTCTCCCCAGATAAACGCCGAGAAGCACCAGAGTGCCGCCACCCTGGGGCAGCGGGAGAGAGGATCTCTGGAGACCCCTGGACCCCAGGCTGGGCCCTGGGCCCTGACAGGCACTTGGGTCTTGTGGGCGGGGCCCTGCCTCCCTGTGTCCAGGGGCCTTTACAGCTGCAGGGGGAGGGGCCGGCCAGAGTCAGGGCTCATCAAGCCCCACACGCCAGGGATGGGCAGGACCGCAGGACCTCAACCCCAGGGCCGTGGCAGTGGGTCTGGGGGATGGAGCGCTGCAGCCCGCAGGCCCCGCACAGCAGCCCCAGCGGTCAGCGGCTTGACCAGCGGTCTGGCCACAGAGTCCCATCTGGCCCTGCAGCACCAGCGTCACCGCAAACATCCTGGAAGTGCGTACCTGGGCCTGCCTAGATGGCAAGAATCGGAACTCTGTTCCCCGAGATTTCCAGCCAAATTTCCGGGGCAGCGTGAAGCCGCAGGAGCATCTCCTCTGCCTCTAGGCTGGGTCTCCCCACTTGAGGGATAGGGTCCAGTTCCTTGGAGGCTGACAACTGGGCCCCTGCCTGGGGGGGCCCTGGGGCAGGTCTCTGTCGTGGCCACGCAAACAACTCCCGTGGTCCACTCCGGAGGTCACAGTCGGGGTGCTGCCGTGGGAGCCCAGGGGGCCGTCTGGCAGCCTCTCCCAGGCTTTCGCCCCCACCCCGAGTCTCCCCAGCCCTTCCTGCCCTGAGTCTCCCCAGCCCTTCCCGCCCTGTGACTCCCACCGTGGCCCCTCCCAGCACAGGTGGTCCTGACCTCTCACCCCTCCCAGCACTGGCCACGCCCATTGTGGCCTCTGCCAACCTCAGATGCAGCCCCAGCTCCCTATCACCCCCCACAACCCCCGCCCGGCCGCCACCCCCAGCCCACTCTGGCAGGGAGGACTCCTGCCATCTCCCAGCCCCTGTCTCAGCTCCCGGGACCCCGCCTGGGCTCCCTGAGCCGTCCGTCCGGGGCCTGGCACAGGGTCAGCACGGGGCACAAAGGTGCCAGGCGGACAAGCAGACAGGCGGGTGCAAAGGGGAGGCTGGGGCCCCTCCCTCAGCTCCCAGCCCTCGGTGCGCCAACGCCTCCAGCAGGAAGCTGCCTGTGGTCTGGGGGCGCCCCGCTCCCTCCCACCCCAACACCCCACTCTACTCGGTGAGGGTGGATTGCGTGCACTGCAGCTTCATAAACAGTTCCACACAGGAAGCCGTCAACGCAGGCTCCAAATAAGCCCCTGAAAGGAGAATAAGACTGCTTTACCGCGGAATCAATTCACCTCTAATGCGCTACAAAGGTATTTTATCGTAACGACTCCATTATTCCACCCGACAGTGAGTAATACCGCGCCTCCCAGCTTTGCAGCCTGCCTCTCCCCTGGTGAGTGCAGGGCTCCCGGTGTTTGTAGCCAACCCTGCGTGGCCAAAGTACTTGGGCCTCCTTCAGAGTGACCGTCTGGAAGGGTCCGCTGGTCTGGGGAGCAGAGAAGCCAACCCTGAATTAGCCCCGCTCCACGCCTCTGGCTGCCACCGGGTGGCCGCGTGTCTGCGGCTCAGACGGAGCACCAGCTGGCCGAGGGCGCCTCCTTCCCGGGTGCGCTCTGGTAGCACAGGGAAGAATCACCTTTGTAATTACTTTCGGGCTTCCCTGGTGGCTCAGCTGGTAAAGAATCCGCCTGCAATGCGGGAGACCTGGGTTCGACCCCTGGGTTGGGAAGAGCTCCTGGAGAAGGGAAACGCTACCCACTCCAGTATTCTGGCCTGGAGAATTCCACGGACTGTAGAGTCCATGGGGTCGCGAAGAGTTGGACACGACTGAGCAACTTTCACTTCACTTTACTTGGATTGAGAAGGTCCAGGTCACGACCCCAGCAGTCCTTTCCAGTCTCACAAGGGCCCCACACTTCCGCCCAGACATTAGCTGCGTGGACACAGCCAGGGCCTTTCTCCTCGCGTGACCCTCCCACCTGCTCCTGGGTGTGACCCTGCGTCTCCCAGGCTGCTCCTCCAGCATCTACCCGCGTCCCGCCGTACAACCTGGGAGCCTCTGGAAGGCTTGGGGGCCCCTCCGGACAGAAGCTGCCACAGCCCCTGCTGTGCAAGTGCCCCGCCCCGCCCCGCCCCGCCCCGCCCCGCCCCGCCCCGCCCCGCCCCCGGCCCAGGCCCCCGCCCCCGGCCCAGGCCCCCGCCCCCGGCCCCGGCCCCGGCCCCCGCCCCCGGCCCAGGCCCCCGCCCCGCCCCACCCGGCCCCGCCCCAGTCTCGCTTTGGCCCCGCCCCGCCCCCGGCCCCTGGCCTTGGCCCCTGGCCCAAGCCCGCTCCCCTCCCAAACGGCCCCGGCCCCGCCCCACCCCGCCCCACTCGCCCCACCCCGCCCCACTCGCCCCACCCCGCCCCACTCGCCCCACCCCGCCCCACTCGCCCCACCCGGCCCCGCCCCAGTCTCGCTTTGGCCCCGCCCCTCCCTGGCCCCGCCCCACCCTGCTCACGGCCCCGCCCCCGCCCCGCCCTGCCCTGTGTGGGTCCTGCGCGTCCTCCCATGACCCGGTCACCAGTGTCCTCACTTGGGCCTGGCTCCTCCCTATGATTGTCCACGGGGCAATCACTTTCTCACCGAAACTTTGTAGCTGGTTTTACTGAGAAAATCAGAAAAGCCGAAGAAGACGTCTTTGAAATGCAGATCCCTCCCTGGTGGTCCACTGGCTAAGACTTTGAGCTCCCAATGCAGGAGGCCTGAGTTCGATCCCTGGTCGGGGAACTAGACCGCACACACTACAGCTAAAAGATCCTGCGTGTCACAGCTAAAATAAAAAAAAGATTCTGCCTGCCGAAACTAAGACGACACAGCCAAGTAAACAAATAACATGTGGGAATAGGGTGAGCCAGGAAATGCAGGATGTTGGCCTTCTCAGGGTCCCGGCTCCAGAGTAGGCCAGTGCTGTGGACCCGTCATGACCAAGCCTGGGGCTCCCAGACGTGGGACACGGTCAGTCAGTACCAGTCTGGTCGCCCTGGGGTTGGGGGCATCTCCCCAAGGGCTCAGCCTGTGCCGGCCCACCCAGCTGGCCCTGCTCTGAGTGAGCTCGGGGCCTGGCATCAGGGCAGGAAGCGGGGGTGGGGGAGGACGGGGGCAGCTCCTGAGGCCACGTAGCCCAGGACGGAATGGTTCCCCCGAGCCCCACACTCAAAGCAAGGACAGGGCAGGGCTGACCCTGGGAGGCAGGCACAGCCTCGAAGCCCCCTCCCCATCCCCTGTGACCTGCGTCAGCCCCCCGCCAGCCCGCCTTCTCAACTCAGACCCACACGCAGGGTTCCCACCCCATTGTTCCCCCGACCCCTGGTCCCAGCTTCCCTCTGCCCCTCTCAGACCCTGACCAACCCTCCCCGACATTTCCATCATCAGAAAACTCTGGCCACCTCTCCCCACCCAAGGGACACCAGCCCCACCACTGGGGGACAGCAGAATGTCAACTAGTAGCTTCACCTCACACTGACGTGCTCAGCCGGCTCCCGGGAGCCAGGCTGGAGTTTTCCACCTTCATTAGCGAAGCACGGAGATCCACTCCCCCCAACCCCGCCCCTCGAGACCATCCATAAGAGCTGAAAGCAAGGTGTTCTTGTGGACTGGCTGCCCCTCCAGCCCTGGTCAGCGCAACGGGCTGGACATGGCAAAGAGGCGGGATTGTCTGCAGACCAGGGGTCTGGGTGGGCTACGTGGCAGCAGGGGAACAAGACAGTTGGCAGAACCTGGAAGCAAGGCCGCGCACCCTGCTGTCCTGCCCGGGGCGAGGCCGTGAGTCTGACGGCAGGCGAGGACGCGCCGCCCAAACCAGCGGCTCAGCACCTGCGGAGAAGGGGGCCCACGCCGGTCCGCGGGCACGCCGGTCCGCGGGCGCGCCGGTCCGCGGGTGCCCCGGTAGGGCAGCTGGCGCTCAGGCTGCCCCGCCGTTTCCTCCCGGAGGAAGCACGGGCTACGCTCGGCTGAGGGGGAGACGGCTGGGCCCCCAGCCCTGTGTCTCTGGAGTCTTTGGGGACGGCTCCGATCGCTGTCAGCCGCTCGGGGGTGTGGAATGACCGTTTTGGGTGGGCAGTTTCAGGAGCGTCTGCTTGCTTCTTTGGCTGGCTGGGTTTGGTCTTTCTTAGCCCTGTGGTTTTCCGCCCCCGCCAGGTGAGGGGACCCATGAGGGGACTCTGCAGCCGCTGAGGTCACACGACCCACGGGGCATGTGGGGCCCGGGCCAAGGTGGAGGGCCCGTCTGCACGTTGCTGGGCCCACTGCGAGGGGCTCGAGCTCGTTCCATTTGCCTCTTGGCCTCTGGGAGCCCTCACGCGAATCCTGATGGGCCTGGGTCCCTGACACCCACACCCACCCAGATCCCCCGTCCCCCGGCAGTTCTGGCTCTGGCTCCTCCCAGCACAGCATTTCTCTGGAGGCCTGCGGACGGACTCCTCCTGCCTCGTCAGGCCAGACATTCGGGAAGGACCGTCTCCGACAGGGGTAGCGAGGACTGTCTGAAGGACCAGCTCTCCCCACCCTGGGCCCGCGGCTTTAGGCAGAGCCTGGGCCAGCATCCCGTGCCCGCAAGTCTGGGCCGCGCAGACCCATGAGCCTCCAGGGCCCCGCTGACCACCCGCCTCTGGGCCCACACCGCTGCCGACCAGGGCCCAGCGCCCGCTTGCCATCTGGAGAGCGTGGCGCTTGGGTCCCCCCGGAACCTAGACCACCCCGCAGGCAGCCTTCTTGTTACCCGGCGTCCGCTGCTCTCAATGGGCAGATGCTGGCCCAGGGCCGTGCAGGCAGGGAAAGGGGAGCAGGGGACATGCCCACTGAATCCAGCACCACGCTTTTCCTCATGTTCCCGTGTAGATCCAGACAGCCATGCACAGAGGTGCCAGGACACCCCATGGCCCTGCTTCAAACCCCGACCTGAGCTGCCCCCTTGGGGCCCTATGTGGGCACGTCCCCATGGGGACCATGTCCTAGTTGGGCCAACACTAGGCCTAACCTGGGGGTCCATCCAGGAGGGGCCTAAGAGGCTCAGAGCCATGCCCGGGGCTCACGTGCCCGGGGCTCACACACCCGGGGCTCACACACCCGGGGCTCACACTCGTCCTCACCCAGCGAACACGCTTCACTTTTGAGGATGGAGCACATGCCCTTGCTTGTGTGTGTGTGTGTGGAGGTGGGGGTAACTCACAGTCCTGGTGTGTGAATCCAGGCTGTGTGTGACGGGTGTGTACACTTAACCTTGGGACCAGCCGGAGCCAGGTCCCCGAGACCAAGAAAAAGAGAAAGCGTGAGTCGCTCAGTCGTGTCTGACTCGCCATGATCCTATAGACTACAGCCCACCAGGCTCCTCTGTCCATGAGATTCTCCAGGCAAGAATGCTGGGGTGGCTTGGCATTCCCTTCTCCAGGGGTATCTTCCCGACCCAGGGATCGAACCCATGTCTGCCCCATTGCAGGCAGATGCTTTACTGACAGCCACCAGGGACGGGGGAGGGACACACAGATCGGGAGGTCGGCCACCACCGACGTCTGACCAGGGGGCCCAAGCCGAGGTCACCCGATAGCCCCATTAAAGCCCAAACGGCCCCCTCAGTAGCTCAGGCCACCAGCCCGAGCTCCCCTCTCCCACCACCGCCCCCCCCCACCCCCGACACCACTCCACTGCCCAGACCCCGACAGGAAAATCAGCTGTGACAGGCAGATTTCCATGGCCCCTGTGCTGGTTACGGCTTCTGTACGGCCCCCCAGGCAGCTGGCCCTTGGGAGGGACGGGCTTTATAAATAAAATTTATCATTGTAATTACGGCTCCTGTAGAGAGCGGAGGACTTTTACGGCCTCCTGGAGGTCATGAATAATTTAGGAGAAGGGAGAACGGGCCTCTCTGTTAGCGAACAATGGGGCCCAGAGGTTCCCATTACCACAGCTGCGAGGACGCCAGCGCCCGACTCGGGGACCAGGGCCCGCCAGGCTCTGAGGGGACACCGCCTGGGGAACGGCATCTTGTGAACGGCGGTCCTGGCCAGTGAGCAGACACGGCCCCTACCGCCAGAAGCTGAGGATGACAGGCTGTGTGCTCCCATGAAGGGCATCGATGGGGCGGGTCCAGGCTGTGACCTCAGGTGGACCCTCAACCTGCGCCCACACCAGAAGAGCAGCGCCTCTCCTGGGCGCCCACAGGGGCAGACGCCAACCCGCCTGACCTCCAGCTCTCGCCCTCTCTGCACACACCCCCACCGCGCACACTCTCCTGGAGAGGCCCCGAAGGCAGGGGTGCCCCCTTGCTTGCCTCCAGTCACAGGGGGCTCACCACCTCACTGTCGGCAGAAATTCTCCCCTACCCACACTGTGAACCCCACCCCAGGCTTCTCTCCCAGACCCTCCCGCACTGTGCATCAGCCCCTCCAACCCAGAGCCCACATTCCCCTCCTCACTGCCCTTCCCCCACCTCCTGAGTCCCCCACCCTCAGGCTTCATGCTCACCAGCCCACCACGTCCACCTGCGACCTCCTCACAGCCGGCCTGGGGTGAATCTCCACTCCTCGACCCTCCTGGTCTGGCGGTGGCCCTGAAGCACCCCCTTTCTCCCTGCCCCCGCCCCACAGGCCCCCCAGCTGCACCTCCCTGCCCAGCTTCTGCCCACCATGCCAGACTGACCTCATCACACGGCGGGGCTCAGGGCTGGTGCTCAGAGCCCCCTAGGTCATTCCCCCAGCCCCGTGGCTTTCTGTACCGTCTCTGAGATGAACTGATTCCTTCCTTGGCCGTAGCGGTTATAACAAACTGCCACAAACCCTTTGACTTGAGCAACAGAAACCGATTCTCTCAGGGTTCGGAGGGGTCCTAAATCAAGCTTTTGGCAGGAGCACACGGCCTCTGGGGGCTCGAGGGGAAGGTCCCGCCCACCCCTCTCAGCTTCTGGGTGGCTGTGAGAGCTCTGGGCTCGTGGCCCCCTTCCTCCAACCTCTGGATCTGTGATCATATCACTGCTTCCCCTTCTGTGTTAAATGCTCCCCCTGATGGGGACCCACATGCTGGCTCCAAGTTTGTTGACATTAGCAGGCTTCAGACCGGTGATACAGTGTGTTTTGGGGGACCATTTTTCAAGCTACCAAGAGGTTAACCCTAAATTCACATCTCCCGCTAGAGTCACCTTGAACCAGGCACGTACATCTAACTCCCCCGCCCCAGGAAACCCCCACGCATCTCAAATTAACTGGCCCTCATCTCATAATCCCACAGCACCCCAAAAACCTGCACCCCTGCCATCTGCCGGGGGTCAGAACAATGCCCCCAAAGACGTCCACGTGCAAACCCCCTAAATCTATCATGTGTTAGGTCACACAGCCAAAGGGAATTAGGTTGAGGACAGAATCAAAGGTGCACGACTTTAAAACGGGGAGATGATCCTGGATTGAGGGGGGAAGGGCAGCGTAGTCACAGGGTCTTTATTGTTGAAAGGGGGTCCGTGGGGGGTTGGAGCGGCTCTAGTGGGAGCTCTGAAGACGGCTGGGGCCACGGACCGGGAAATGTGGGTTGTGTCAGGCAAGGTGTGCAAGGTGTGTGCAGACGCGTGTGAGACAGCGGCCACTGGCCACACCTGTACCCTCCCAGCAGCTGGGTCTCTCCACGCCTGGAGGCCTCGTTCCGCGGGGGCTGCCGCGTGAACCAGCGCATCAGGAGCTGGCCTGGGCTGGGGGCCGGGGGACGGGGGGCACCGACTGGGCCAGGCCGGCCCCTCCAGGCTGTGTGACTTCGGGCAAGTCACCTTCCCCCTCTGACTTGCTCTTTCCTCATCCACAGGTCTGGGGCGGCTCTGCGCCTGCCACGAAACGACACAATAGAGAGCTGAACCCCCAGCTCCCGGCCCAGGTCAGACCCTGGGAAAGCTGGGCCCTCAGCCCCGCGGCCCGGCTACCCCAGAGCAATGCTGGGCCTCAGATGTGGTGCCCTGAACCAGCAGCCTGGGATCTGTGCTCTGCCCTTTCCTCCGGAGAACGCCAAGGCAGGATGTGTGGGGTGCAGGAGCAGGGGGCAGCGCGGGCCCCTGCCCATTCTGGAGCTCCACTCTGGGCCAGGTCAGTCAGCGGCTGGACGCTGTGATCACCCCGCCTGGCCCCCACGTCAGAACCCATCTCCTCTCCCTGCAACACTCTGCCTCTGACCCTGCCCTTGGGTTTTCCAAGAACTGCTTGTCTCCAGAACCGGCCCGGGAGGACACACGTAGGCCTGGAGGGCAGTGAGAGGGCACTGACCCCTCGCCTTGTCTGCAGGCCCGGCCCATGCTCTCAGGGCCTGGGAAACGGTCACCCCCTCCCTGCTCTGGGGCCAGCGGCCTGTCCTTGGGGTCGCTGCTATTTCTGCCAAAGAGGAGAGTAATTATAGCTCAGCCTTTGCCAGCTGACCGAGCTCTGCAACCCGGCAGAGGGGCCTGGGGCGGGAACATAGACCGGCCAGAAATCGGCCCCGCAAGCAGGCAGGCAGCAGCTCCAGACCGGAGCCGTGGGAGGCCAGGCAGGCGTGGCCCTGTTCACCCAAGCAACCCAGTGCCCACCTCTCCAGGGCATAGGAGGGGTGCTGCCAGCTGGGCCAGGACCGTGCTGGACGACTCGCTGGGGCAGCCGTGGAGCCCGGCCCGCACCGCCCCTCACAGAGCTGGGAGGGAGCCAGGTGAGAGCCGCTCCGGGGAGCAGGGGATGCTCATGCCCGTTTAGGAGTCAGGCTCAGGGTGGAGAGGCCCCAAGACGGAGGCAGGCGGGGACCCTGCTGCCGGCAGGTGGGCGGAGCGCACACTGGGGCCTGCCCTGGGGCTGGGGGCCTCCCGTCTCCTTCACCAGGGCTGGGGGCTTGCAGGGCTCACCTGGGCACAGCCCCAGGCGAGCCAGGCGCTCGTGACGCCAGGAGCCCGGCCCCTCTAGACCGCGTGCTTTGTCTGCCCAGCGGGGGTGGCGAGTGCCTTCAGGGACATCCCAGCCCCCGGCGCTCTGAGCGCCTCCCCAGGGGCCAGGCCTGAGCCGAGGGCCCTGCTGTCCCTCCATCCGAGCTCCTGCCCGAGGCCAGGCCGTGCGTGGGCAAAGCAGCCATGCGGGGGCCTCCACACGCCGCCCACACCCCGGGTCAGGCCTTCTGAGGCACAGGACAGCTCGGGCATTCAGTAGGGACCACAGTCTGGATGGCAGGGTGGGACCCTGACCCCTGCCAGCCCTCTGGTCTCGGGACTTGCTTAGAACCAAGCTCGGGACACAGGGACACAGCTCTTTTCTGAGTTGACTCAACCAGGGAATCCCCATCCCTCCCACTGTGCGCGTGGGGGGCTCAGGACACACCACTTATTTGGCACCTGCTGTGTGCAGGCACCCGGGGAGCGTTAGCTCTCCAACCTGATGTTAGCACTCTGGATGGTGGGCAAAACCCAGGGGTGGAACTCAGGGTGAGTGTGGTCAGGGTCTGGATGGGGATCCATGGGCCCCATCACCTGGGGTGCTCAAGGCCGAGGTTAGCTGTCCCCTGCTTTGGACACACAGACATCACAGGGCCTGCTGCTGCCCCACGTCCTAAATGCACCCCAGAAATGTGCAGGCTGAGCGTCCCAGTGTGGAGGGGCCTCGGGGACCCCCGGCCAGCTCCCGTTCCCTGACTCCCCGCTCCAGGCAGGGCCAGAGGCAGTGGGCAGCCCCAGCGAGTGAGACCAGCCCACGGGGCTCCCCGGAGTCCTCCCCCAGCTCAATTCGGAAACGGTGCTATCTGGGGAGCTGCCAGGCTGAGAGCTGCCCAGGGACGCTGGCCGGCCGGCCTCCCTACTCCCACCCGCCCGCAGCGAGCTGGCACAGGGGCGTCCACAGCCTCTGTCTCCTTCCCCAGCTCGGAAAAGGCACAGCCCGTGGTGTCAGGCCCCTGAATTCAGCCCGCCGCTCTGGGCAGGGGTCAAATGCCACCAGGCCACTGGCCCCACAGCGACGGCCTCCTCCAGCAGGGCTGTCCAGAGGGCCACTGAAGCCGCCACCCCGTAGTGTAAGAGAAGCTTCTCGGCCGCTCGCAAGCTGCCCCGGCTCCGGTTCCCTCTCTGCCAGAGGCTCTGACCGCCAGTGGACTGTGGGTGCAGGTGGGCAAGCTTACCTCGGGTGCGGCAGCCGGGAGCCCAGGTGAGCCTGCCTGGCATGAGTGTGTGTCAGCGAGTGTGGAGACACGTGTGTGACTTGTGTGTGCTGTGTGTTACGTGTATATGTGTGGTATACATGTGTGTGTGTACGTGTGTACAAATGGGGATGGTGTGTGTGGTGTGTGTGTCTGAGTGTGTGTGTATATGTGGTATGTACGGTGTGTGAGAATGGAGGGGTGTGTGTGTGTATCTAGGTGTGTGTGTATGTGTACATGTGTGTGGGATGTATGTGTGGGGGGTGTATATAGTGTGTGAGTGTGGAGGTGTGTGTGTGCATGTGTGTGTATGGGTGTGGTGCGTACATGTGTGTGGTATATATGAGTGTGTCTGCTGTGTGTATGTGTATATAGTGTGTGAGTGTGGAGGTGTGTGTGTGTACATGTGTGGTGTGTGTGTGTGAGTTGTGTTGTGTGTGTGTACATAGCGTGTGTAGGGGTGTGTGTGTACATGTGTGTGCTGTGTATGACTTGTGTGGTATGTGTACGTGTAAGCAGTGTGTGAGCTGAGGGATGCATGAGCTCAGCCTCCGGGGTGGGGTCTTGGCTGGCTTGGCTCTCCCGCCTCCGCTGGCTGGACATCCCTGGAGGCGGTGTCCCGAGGGACAGGACAGCGGGAAGGCCGGCTGAGGCCCTGCCAGCTCGGGCTCAAGGCCCCTGAGGGCTGCAGGACCTGCCCAGCTTGGCCATCACCTGAGCCCAGGGCCCCGCAAGCAGCCAGGCACAGGGAGGCTTGGAGGGTGCTGGAGCAACGGTGGGATCAGAGCTGAGGAAGGGCCCCTGATGAGGACAGAGGCCAGTGGGCCGGGGGCAGGGTTGGGGACAGACACAGGGTGCAGACCACCTGGCCTGCAGGAAGCAGGAGCCCGGTGGGGCCGGGTCAGACACCAGGGGGCCGGGGCCCAGGGCTCGGCATTGTCCAAGGCCTTGAACCAGGCGAGAGCCGGCCGGCCCAGCCCACCCTGCACCCCCAGAGGCCGGGGAGCAGGCAGGTCAGGGGACTGCTATGGATACTGTCGCCAGCTCCCGAAGGTGTCAGGTCACGGAGGGAAGGTGCTGGGCCAGAGCCCACAGGCCATCGGGGGGTGGGGATCCTCGGGGGGGCAACCCTGGCCAGACCCCTTCTCCTGGGAAGCAGGCAGAACCTTGAGGAGCCTCGCTTGGCCCCCTCAGGGCCCCCAGGACTGGCCCAGGAGCTCTGGGGGTGCCCAGGGCAGGTCTCCAGCCCAGGGAAGGACAGGGTCCCCCCCCAGGCAGCGGCCTAGCAGGCCGTGCCTGCCCCGACAGGGGGCGGAGGAGCGGGTGACACTCTGCAGGCCCAGAGCTATTTTCCACCCTTATCGCCCGTCTGTCACGAGGCCGCCTCGGAGAAGGACACTCATGTTACAAGCCGCCCCTGCGGGAGGCCCCAGGGCCTGCCCGCCCCCACACAGGGCGTCCACCCCAGGGAGGACAGGGGCCTGCGGGCAGGTGGGAGGCAGGGCCCAGAGCAGCCTCACCCGCTGGGCAGACCAGAGCCACGCCTTCCTCTGAGTTCCTGGGGGGGAAACTGAGGTTCAGCCCCTAGGCTTGACTGAGGCCACTGAGCCTAAGAAGGGTGGAGCCCAGCACTCAGGCCAGTCCTGGGGGCCTCCCCGCTGGGGAGGGGCCGGGGGGCCCTTTAACAGAAGCTGGAGCCTGGGCGAGGCTGCAGGTGTGGCTGAAGGCTGATGGGAGCAAGAGGGGCCTGGGGCTCCTGAGAGACAGCGGGCAGGGCACCCTGCAGGGAGCTCCCCCTGCACACAGGCTCCGTGCTGGGCATGGTCGCTCCCTCTCCCTGAGAGCTGACCCAGGCTGACTGGCTGTGAGCCCAGGCAGGTCCCGGTCACCCCTGCGCCCTGGCAAGAGCTGCCACACTCACCCCAACCAGAGCTGTGGGGTGTTTCCAGCTGAGGAACGGGAGGCTCCGAGAGGTTAAGGGGCTTGCCAAGGTCACACAAGGTCACAGGATGGGGCTGAGTGAGGCTGCCTGCCCCGGAGGCTCGGAGCTGCCAGGGACACTCACCACATTGCACCTTCACAGCCAGTCACGGGCACATGCACGTGTACAGGCACACACACACTCCCACATGCACACTGGCACGTGTGCGCACAGACAGAAGGCGCGTACACTGACGCTCGTCCTCACACATGCTCCACATACGTGCGCACTCACACGCACGGGTGAACGTGGTCACGCACAGCTGCACACACACTCTTGCCCAACATATGCAGGTACACCTGTGCACCCACACACACGTGTCCACAGAGGGCTCACACACGTGCATCTACGGGCATCCACACGTGCACACTCACCAAAGTGCTCACACAGGTGTGCACACATCCCACCACCCCCGGCCTGGGGGCAGGGCCCTGGGAACCCCAGTAGGGGTTCAACCGCTGGGCCACTGGCAGAGCCCTGGCCCCCCAGGGCCTCTGCGAGAGCAGGCCTCCCCCCCTCCATCCCCTCCACCCCCGTGACCCTGTTTGCAATAAAAAGCCTGACGCTGAGACAGGAGAAAATTGCTCCTTTTTGAAATAACTGAATGGCCGGGCTGTTATCTCCCAGATGGAGAGAGCCCTTCCCCAGACCAGGCACCCTGGGCACCCCGGGCACCCCTCCCCGACCCGGCAGCTCCCGCCTCACTCAGCCCCACCTCCACCCTTGGGGGCGGGGTCCTTGGAGGATACCCCTCATAAAGCACGGACACCTGCCTCCATAGAGAGGGAGCAGGAAGGCCCACCCAGGACCCCAGAGCAGGGCCCCAGCAGAGCCTGGGGCTGGGGATGGGTGGGGAGAAGCTCCCACGCCACCCCGCTCTTGTTATCCATGGGGACGGGGCACAGAGGGCCTGGCCACACCCCCGGCACCCACTTTGCTGTACAGGTTCAAAGCAGGCCTGGGGCTGCCTGGCTTCACCCGCACAGGACTGAGGGAGGCCTCAAAAGTCAAGGACCCTTCAAAGGACGTGAAAGAAAATTCACACTAGACAGACCGCACTCAGAGGCTCCCAGAGGGGGCAGTACCGCCTTACACTTACTACACGAGCACTCTAAACACCAGGGAGAAAGACAGGGAGGGACAAAAAGACAGAGGGAAAAACAGTCTGGGTGGGCCTGAGGGCTGGGCCCAGCAGCTCCAGCCCCCATGAACGCCAGAGAGGCCTTTCCCAGCCCCCACGAAGCCCTGCTGAAGCCCAGCCCTGGATGCCGGCTTTCAGCCTGGAGCATCCCCGGGAAGGAAGCAGCAGTGATGTTTACTGCAGTCTTATCTGTGGCCTCAAAACAATTGCAAGTGGCAACAGTCAAATGCAAACCTCCCGGACATCCCCACTAATGAAGGAGCACGGTCGTCAATCACAGGGTCAGCCCTGCGGAATATTACGCAGCCGGTAAAGCTGATGATTCAGAAGATGGCAGCAGGGGAGGACACTGACCACGCGGTTCTGAGCAAGCAAGTTTCCTCCACGCCGGGAGCAGGTCGAAGGGAGGCTGAGGGGTGGGCGGATGCCAGCTCAGCTTCTGGAAAGAATCTCCCCCCCTTTTATTTTATTCCTGTGTGTGCACCCTGGGTGATAAATAATGTCTGCTTATCTCAGGACCATGTCCCCGTAAATGAAGACTGCAGCGCACGCCTTGAGCCCCGACTCCCAGCCAGAGACTCAGCATCAGACAAGAAAGAATGAGGAGGCGGCTCCAGGCTCACCGACACCCAGGGCGGGGAGGGTGCGGCAGGGCCCAGGGAGGGCGCTGGTCTCTGGGGGCCCAGGGCCCCGTGCACCTGGTCCAAGGGCTGGGCCTCTGTGGGTGGTGGGGAGAGGAAGGAGAGAGGGAGGGGGTGGTCTCTGCCCCAGGAACCCCAGGGGGAGAGGGCTGAGTTGGGAGAACCAGGAGGCCTGGCCCTCCGCCCACCCAGGGGTCCCCCTGCCAAAGCCCAGAGGAAGCAGCAGGCGCTCTGGCGAGGCTGCCTGTCTTCTCCAGCCTCCGGGAGGCCAGACGGGAAGCACTCACTTCCGCTTGCTTCCCTCTACTTCCCACCCTCCAGGAGGGCAGAAAGGGCCCCGCCTCAATCCTGAGACGAAGCTCACGGGAGCGCTGTGGCCGTGGGGATGAGCCGCGGAGGACCACGAGGCACGTGCGGTTCCGAGAGCCCCTGGAGGTGGCCGTCCGCTGTAAGAGAGGAGGCGAGCGGGCCGCGGCGGGGCGGGCGGGGGCTCGCGGCGGGGCGGGCGGGGCCCACAGTCACGGCCCTGCCCTCACAGTAAAACCCAGGCCCGTGGGGTCGGGCAGGACTGAGTGGCCGTCAAGAAAACCACAACCGACAGGAAGCCTAGAACCAGAGCCGCCGGGGCCATCCCTGTCTTCTTGAGGAAAGGCCGGAGGGCAGGGGTCCCCGCGCCCACCCACTCTTCCCTCCCGCATCCCGAAGCTCCTCCCTGCCCCCCAGCCTTCACTGCTCACCTCCCCGGTCCTCCCCACTCCTGCCCAGCGCCCCAGGGCCACCCCAGAGCCCACTCTGTGCCCCTGCCCCCTCCACCCCTGCCCAGCTCACTCCTACTCCAGCCCTGCCCGTGGGCCACAGCCCTGTGTCAGCTAGCGATGCCTTGTGACGAATACCACAGACTCAGCCGCTTCAGCAACCGCGCTGATGATCCCAGCAGCCCTGTGGGCCGGGGCCCCGGGCACAGCCGCGGCAGCCCTCCCTCACGGAGGCGGCCACCAGGGAGTCAGCCAGCACCGGGCCTCACCCGGCGCCCAGGCCCCTGGCGCAAGCACACCGGGTTATTACAGAATTCACGTCCTCCAAGCTCCACCTCCAAGGGCAGCAGAGGAGCCTCTCCCCGACCTCCAGACCCTCTGCCCGGAGAGCTCGTCCAATGGGGCCAGGCCCACCCAAGACCCCGTCTCTTGACTCGGTGCCTCATGGGGATTCCCGTCGGAGCTGCGGGACCCTGGCCCCTCTGCCGTGTCCTGCTGGTGGAAGCGTGTCCCAGGCCCCCACGCTAAGAAGGGGGGACCACACAAAGGCAGGGACCCGGTGGGGGTGGGGGCATCTTAGATTCTGTTGCCACGGCCCCTAAGGACGGGACTCCGAGTCCTGCCGAGCTGTGAGTGCAGCTTGCCGCCCCAACACATGTCAGCGTCTCCTGTGGAGGCCGGTGGTAACCAGCGGGAGAGGCCTCCACCAGGGGCCCTGCCCCCACACTCAGCTGCCCCTCCCTCCCAGATCGGCCCCACCTCCAGGAGCTCCCGAATCCCGAAAGCAGAGACCCTCAGACGGGGAGTTGGGCCCGGTCAGCATTGGCCTGGGGCCTCCAGTATTGGCCCGGGGCCTCCAGTGAGCCAAGCAGGATGGATAGGAGGCCAGGCGTCTGGCCACCCTCGCCCCAGGACCCCTGCAGACTCCACACACACCCCTCCCCCGGGACCCTCAGGAGGCGCCCCGCATCTGGAAGCTGAAACCTGAAGCCTAAGAGGCTGGGTGGGACCCTGGGAGGGCACTGGCAGAGAGGCCAGCCAGGGGGTGGACCACCCAGCCAGGTCAGGACCTGCGGGAGCTCGTCTCCATCGGCAAAGCGGGGAGCTCTGTCTGACCTGGTCAGACTCAGGGTCCTCAGGAGGGAGACTGACGGGGGACACCCTGGGGGAGCCTGGCTGGTGGAGCGGGCTCACCTTCTGAGAGGGGAGGCGCCTCCCTGCCCAAGCCCACTCTCACTCTCCTCCCCAGACATCGCCTGCAGGGAGCCCACCGCCGCTGCCCAGGGTAAGTTCAGAGCCTTCACCCTCGACCCCCAGAGGCCCCGCCCCCACGGCTCCAGCACCCCAGACCCTGGCAGGGCCCCGCCCTCAGCTGGGGTCCCTGATGGACGTGGGTGGGCAGCAGCTCCCCAGGGCCGCCCTCTGCCCCTCACTGCCCACCGCGGGAGGGCGCAGGGCAGGGTGCCCACAGCAGGCCCCCGTTGCAAGGAGCCCACTGGCCAGAGAGGGATAGGGAGACCCAGGCCCCCGGGGACCTTGGGGGTCACTGAGCTGCCATGAGCTGCCAGCCCCTGCGGGAGCCCGGCAGGGTCCGCACCGGCCCCCGCTGGTGGGAGGAAGGGCGCCCGCGGGGTCCCCGCCGGGGCCGGGGTCAGGCCTGCCGGCTGTGCTAACCTCCCCCCTCGGCCCCCAGCGCCCAGCCGGCCACGGCCCCGCGGCAGCTCCCTGCTTCTGCGGCTGACGACCTGCGTCCTGCTGGCGCTGGTGCTGGGCGTGTGCTGCGGCCAGGCCGGGCCCGTGGCCGGGGCCCTGGAGGACCTCCGGGCCCGGCTCCTCGCCGCCCTCCTGCGCCTGCGGCTGGCTGCCCTGGACTGCTGGCGCTGCCTGCTGCAGCTCTGACGGCGACGCCCGCCCCCCAGGGCCCAGGGGCATCCACCGGGAGGTCTTCTTCAAACAAGAATGTCACCACTGAAACCCGGGCACCCACGGGTTCCAGCCCCTAGGGCTACCCTTCAGGCGCCCCCTCACCCCGGCAGGAACTCTCGGTGACCTTGGGCTGGGCTGCTTGTAGCCCCTGGAGCCGGGGGCACCCTCCCTCTTTCCGGGGCACCCAGAGAAGGAAAGGAAACTGGGCTTTGCTGCTTGGGGACCTGAAGCCCAGACCCCAAAACCGGGAGAGGTGGCTCGGGGGTGCGCTCTGTCCTGCAGTCACGTGAGGGGGGCCCAGCACCCCAGCTTATCTGCCACCAGCGCTGCGCCCCCGGCCTGGGGAGCCCCGCTTGTCCAGGGGATGTGCGCCACCTGGCCCCTCGAAGCTGCTGGCCTGGGGGAGGCAGAGAGGGGACGAGAGGGCTGAGAGGCAGGGTCGCCGCCCTCGGGATGCGGCCGTCTGGGCCTGGGTCCCAAAGGCCCCGCGTGGGCTGTGTGGAGCCTGGGAGCCCCATGACCATGTAGCCCACGCAGGCAGACTGAGGGGGCTCTGCGGAGACAGACCCTGGGTCCCCTCAGATGCAGGGAGGGAGAGGGGCCTGAGCGAAGCAGGGAGGCCCCTCCGGGGGAGAAGCCCCCACAGCTCGAAGACGGGTGTCCACACGGGGCCTGGGCTCCTGCCGTCCGCCCCCACGGGCTAAGTGGGGAGACGCCGGCTTTCTGCTGAAACACTGCCACCTCTTTCCTCCCGGAGACATTGGCCCCAAGGAGGGAAGTCGGGACCGACTTGCTGTGGATTCACTTCGGCAGCCGCTGCAGAGGTCGGGGTGCCGTGCGAGCAGGCCCCCCAGGGCTTCAGGGGCCGGGGCACCCGTCTCCAGGGTCCCTGCAGGCTTCAGAACTCAGGGAGCCCTGAGCCGGGAGCCCAGCAGACAGAGGCCCGCCTCCGGGGGCAGCGGCCCTTGGGGACCCTCCAGCATCACAGCTGCCAACCTCACGGACACCCGCCGCCCCCTGCGCCCACCCACCCCCTGAAGAGGACGGGCAGGCTAGGTGGCAGAACCGAACCCACGGGAGTCAGCCCCACCAGCCCTGAGCCCGTCGTGAGGGGAGCACTCGGGGGTGCCTGGCTTCCCCAACACCCCTCCTCAAGGCCCGCCGCTCTCAGCTCAGGGCTTCTGCAAAGACCCGCTCAGCTCCGATGGGTCTGCAAGACCTGGACCCCCGCTGCTTTGGGGAAAGTATCGCTCAAGGTGCACCCGAGAACGCTGAGAATTCTGAAACACGAAATCCATCCTCACACCCGAGCAGTGACGGGAAGCAGACAGAACAGAGCCCAGATGGAGGCTGCAGCCGCCGGGGGCGGGGGGGCTCCCGGTTCCCAGCAAGTCTGGGAAACTCCAGGAGCAAACACAGAAGGCGGTGTTTTCAGTCTTCAATTGAAAGCAGACAGAAAATAGAAACAAAGGCAAACTGAAGAGGCAGAAAAGATGGGTAAAGAGACACCTGATCCTTCGTCCACATTAGAGGCCCAGGTATTTTTGTTTTTATTTTGACTTGAGAAATAAATACATTTGCGTGGAAGAACCTTCACTTTCAGTTAAGCTGGAGTAGAATTAAGATAGGATGTCCATTATCAGACAGCACTGGGGAGAAGCAGGCACTGAGGAAGCGGCAGGGCAGACCCTCCTCAGGGGCCCCAGGGCACGGCTGGCCCCTCCAGCCCCAGGCGTCCTTTCCCGGCCCACTGCAAGGCCACCGCCTCCTGTCCCAGGACACCCTTCCCAAGGCCAGCCGTGCCTTTCCCGGGAGCCCCCAGGATGGGGAGTCTGGGGGTGCCAGTGCAGCTGGCCCACGACAGCCTGTGTGTCAGTGACCGTTGCGCTTTGCGCGTGGCCCTGTAAGAGGACACAGGCCTCTGCTGGTCTGACCGAAGGGCTGCCCAGACCGGCTCCAGGCCATCCACAAGTGCCAGGCACACCCACACCTGCAGCAGAGCCTCTGGTCCAGAAGCCCACATCCAGGGCCTGCTCCACCCTCCAGAGCCCAGATGGCTACCGCCTGCTGGGGGGCAAGGCAGAGCCACCCCCTTCTGTGGAGAATAGACCAGGAGCTCCCAGGCACCAGTGAACTGGACAGGCAGATCCCCTTGAGGGCCTCAGGTTCTGTCAAAACCCCTCCCCAAGGCCCCTGCTCCTCTGGCCAGAACCCCCACCAGGCCAAGGGCCAGAGCATCTAAGATGCCAGGAGCCTCCATCACCTATGCCCCGAGCCCCCCTCCCGAAAGATGCCAGCTGAGCACATCATGACAGGTGACGTGCACCTTGCTTCCCAGGGCCAGGCTGCCTGCCGCAGGGGGCCCCTAGACCCAGGCCCAGATCCGCGGCCTCTGGATGCCCCAGGCCCCTCCTTTCAGGGAGATGGAGGCACAGCAAACCAGCATGCAGGCCAGACCTGCCTCCTGAGCCGGGAGCCCTGAGCGGCGTCCACAGCCAGGCAGCCCCAGGCCCCCGCCAGCTCCTCCGCCTGCCGCCACGGGGGCGGGATGCACCCTCGGGGCCCCCTGAGATGGGAAAGCGGCCCCTCCTCTGGGGCACAGGGGGCCCTGGGGATGGGGGTGCAGACAGCTGCCTGCTCTGGTCTCCACCCACACACGCACGCTTGCACACACACTTGTGCACAGGCACGCTCATGTGTACACGCAACATGCTCACACACGCTCACACCTCGCCATGCAGGCTCACGTGCACTCATGCACGCTCGCACACACTGGCCACGGGCACTCACAGCGCACACACGTCCACACCCTCGCACGCCTCACATGCACGCACACACCCTCGGTGGCACCTGGCCCCTCTCCCCTGCAAGACGTCACTCCCACATCCAGAGCCCAGGTCTCCAGCCCACAAGCACAGGCCCAGCCCATAGGGGGGCCCCTGGGGCCTCCCCAGGCCAGGCCCCCAGGAAGCCCGCACCACCGCTGCGGCCTGACCCCAGGCCGACCCACCACTCTGTGCTTTCCCAGGGGCTCTGGAGCCAGAGTCGGGGGCTCTTAGCCCTGGGGGCCGCCTGGGCGAGGGGCTCCTTCCCGCACGCGGCGCTTGGCCCGCAGGTGGCGGGCTCCTCACCCCCCGCGCGGTTCAGGAGCAGGTGGCGAGAGTGACGTGTGGCCGTCTTGGGCTGCTGGGGTCACACCGAGGCCACAGGTTGCTGCCATGGGACCTGGCAGGAGGTCACACAGATGGCGTCCAGCCGAGGCCCACAGGGAGGCGTGGCCACAGCAAGCCCACTGGCCGGGGGCCTCCGCAAGGCTTACCCCCGGGATGGGTGGAGGCCCCTGCATGGAGCCTGGGGGCTGAGGGCGGCCCCACCCCCGCTGGCTGCCAGGCCGGTCCGCGGTGGGAACCAGGCGCCCAGTGAGGGGGTCGCTCAGCACTGCACACAGAGCCGAGGGGAGGCATGCAAGGCGTGGGGGCTGGGCAGAGCCAGGGCCGCGGCCCAGGGCAGCACGTGCCCCCCAGCCCAGGTGGGGGCCGGCCGGGCCTAGATGACGGCGCTCTTCTCATCCTGGAAGGCGGCGCGGGGGGCGGGCCGGGCCAGCAGCAGCTCCTTCTCGTGGACCAGGTTGTCCAGCAGGTCCTCCTGGCGGTAGTTGTGGTAGACTTTCAGGAAGGCCAAGACGGTGATGGCCAGCCAGGCCAGCCACGAGGCCCAGAGGCCGAACTGCAGGGGCGGAGAGCACGTCAGGGGGCCGGCCAGGTCCAAGGGACACTGCCGGGGGCACCTGCCCACCCCCCAGGGCCAGACAGGATGGGGGCATCACCCCCAGTGTCTGGTAGCCCTCAGCCCCAAGCCGCGCCCCTGCCTCGGGAACACTGCCCATCCTCGTGTCCAGGTGGGGCCCCCGGGGTAGGGGGCGGGTACTGGGCCCATTCGGCTCCAAGCAGAGCTCGTTTCTTCTGTAAGGGAGCCTCTTCCAATCACTGGAACAAATTGACCTTTATCTGCTGTTTCCAAACAGTTGGAGGGGAAACAATTTAATCAGAACCAGGCTCAAGGCGCAATTAAACTGGCTCCGTGGAAGGTGTTTGTCATCGCTCAGCCTGCACCTCCCTTATCTAACCAGCACAAACTCGGGCGGGAGCGTTTCCCACTAAATTTACGTGAAGGTGTCTCTGGCAGGCTCGGCTCATCTCAGCTGGACCCACTGACGTCCAGCCCCCCAACCTCCACCCCAGAGGGCTCCTCACTTGGAAAAGACCCTCAGGCCGGCCACTGGCCAATGCAGGGCCAGAAGTGGACCCGGAGGCTGGCGGGACCTGCCCGGAGCCGAAAGAACCCACCTGCCCAGGCATCCCGCCACCCCCGCCATCAGAGTCATCATCAGGGTCAGGCGCAGATGTTGAGGGACAGGCCCTCTCTGACCACACGTCCCGACACGCTTGTGTCCAGCAGACGGGGTCCCTAGACTGACCCATGGTCTCCTGGAGGGCAGGGGACGAAGCTGATCCAGGGGCAGGACTGGCAGAGCTGAGTTCCCCAGACAGTGGCTAGGGGCTCCTCCAAATGGGAAAGCCAGATTCCCTCTAGGAACCCCCTCCCTCCCAGCTGGGGCTTCACTGTGGGTCCTCAAGCATCTATCTGAGGGCCCACGTGGAGCCAGAACCAGGATCCAGACTCCGGGCCCCAGCCTGCAGGCTCAGATGAGCAGCACAGAGCCACCTCTCACCCCCCAGGCCTCCCGCTTCTGCCCTCAGTTCAGGCTGTTCCCTCCTCCGGGGATGCTCCACGCCTCACTCCTCCCTACCCACACAAAATCCTCTGCCTCCAAGATCCAGCCCTCCTGCAGGAAGCCTTCCTGACTGCTCCCCCAGCGCTGTGCTCACTGTCTCCTCTACCATGACACCATCCTTAACCAAGAGTCTGTTTCCTCCTGGATGGGGCGGGGCTGTGCGCTCAGCGAATGCTCAGCAGAGAGTGGTCCCCTCCCTGGTACCCCAGCAGCCCCGCCCACCCGGGCAGCCCCGCCCACCCGGACAGCCCGGCCTACCCAAGAAGCCCCGCCCCTGAGCAGCCCCGCCCACCCGGGCAGCCCTGCATACCTGGGCAATCGCAAACTGGTCATAGAAGGCAGAGTTGTCCACGTTCAGCTCCAAGTCGATGCCCTGGAGCTCTTCACAGCTAAAACGGCAAGACGCGGGAGTGGACGGTGACCGCTGGGAGGGCCCAGCAGGCGGGCAGCAGAGCATCATCCCCAGATGGCGAGGCGCTGTCCCCGAGGCGGGGCAGACAGGGAGCTGCCGGGCCCCATCGGTGGAGCAGGGACCCTGTAGATCTGACCCCATCTGACCCTGAACCGTGGGGGATGCCAGCCCTGGCCATCACTCCCCTGAAGCCCCCGGCCCTGCCCCCCGTGGCCCCACGGCACTGCAGGACCAGGGGCTGCAGAAGGTGCGGGCTGCAGCTTCTGGCCCCTCAGTCCCCAGACTGAGCTGCACAGCAGCCCTGCTTGAGTTTAACGGGCATCCGAGGGCACCCCTTTAACCGCCTGGGGCTGGCAGCACAGGCCAGCAAACCCAGAGGCAACCCACAGGACATGACGCAGAGCCCTAGTGACCTCCACAAGCTCCTTGCATGTGGACAGGCTGGGCCGCGCTGGGCCTCCGAAGCCTGGAGTGGATGGGGCCTGGGCTCAGGGACCTGTAGCCTCTCCAACGTCAGGACACAGGAGTGGGAGCCTGGTGCCCAGAGAGAGGGAGGCCCAGAGGCCCAGGCTCACCCTGGAAGGAGCTGGGGGGATGAGGCTGAGGGCTGGAAATGGAGTTCTTGAGGGTAAAGAAACACTGGGTACCTTTCCAGAGGAGCCCAAGGCCATACCCAGGGGCCCGTCCCCACTCTGAGGACTCGGGAAAGGGGGCAGGGGGTGGTAAGTGGCTGGGGGCTCGGCAGGGAGAGCCCACACAGCTCAGCATGGGTAAGACCCCCACACACAGAGGGGCTGCCCTGCTGTGGACCCTGAGGGAGTCACCCACCCTGGGTGCTCAAACCTTCCTCTGTTGTGCGCCCAAGGCTTCTGCAGAGGCACCAGGACCCCAGGGCGAAGGGGCAGGGTGGCAGGCAGGGGCCCCACCCCTGCCTCTCACTTCAGCTCTGTCGTTGGTTTACACGTTCAAGTTCCAGATCAGACTTTTCTTAGAGAAAGAATCTGGAGCCTCTGGAAGAGGTGACCCAAGGGTCCCCGCCTTTCCAGAGCCCTGTCCTGGGGCACTGGATACTGCCCTGAGGGCTGGGCAGTGGGCAGCCCTAGGCCAGGGTCCAGCAGTCACCATGCTCCACTTGGGGCTGCCCCAAGCCAGAGACAGCCCCTCACTCAGGACCCAGAGCATCCTTCCTGGCCCGAGGCCTCTGTTCCCAACCCCCTCTGACCAGAAACTCCCAGTCCTGCCCCTCTCACCCCGCTCACCCCATCTTCATCTTCCTCCTAGGACCTGGAGCCCAGCCCATGGGGTCCCGTCATCCGACCACATGCTGGCGATGATGGGGAAGCTGGGACCTCTGACGTCCGGGACCTCCACCCCCACCCCCAGCCCATCCCCAGGGTCCTTGGGGGGCCTGCCCCGGTGTGAAGCTGCTGCAGGCTCCCTGAACTGGGAAGGGGGTGCGGACCAGCGGAGGGTCCCCACGGGAGAACCATGGGCGGCAGGGAGGGTCCGTGCAGGAGGAGGTTGGTGGGGAGTCGCAGCGGGGCCCGGAGCGCACCTGCGGGACACGGCGCCCTTCTCGGTGATGGCGTCACACCACATGGTGAAGCCCACGCTCACGATGGTGCTGGCGATGAAGACCAGGAAGACCACGAAGGCGCTGACCAGCAGGCTCAGGAAGGCGTGGAGGAAGGAGCTGCAGCGAGCGCGGGAGGCCGTCACCGAGCCCGCCTGGGCCCCCAGCACCCCTGCAGCGCCAGGCGGCGGTGGGGGGCAACCCCGGCCCTCAGGTTCCCAGCGGGGCCCTGGGCCCCAGGGGACCAGGTGGGGCCAAGCAGGGTCCCTGCCCTTCCCAGAGCGTCCCTCATCCCACAGCCCCGCTGCCCAGCCCGTCCTCCCAAAGCCCCGGAGTGGGGCCCATCTTATGGCAGAGACAGGGCCTCTGTTTAAAGGCAGGTCCACCCGGTTCCAAAACCTCGAGGCCAGCAGCCACGCTGGCAGGCCAGACCGCCTTTCCTGGCGGCTCAGCCTCACGGGCACCACCAAGGCCGTCCTGGCGGCTCACCCTCACGGGCACCACCAAGGCCGTCCTGGCGGCTCACCCTCACGGGCACCACCAAGGCCGTCCTGGCGGCTCAGCCTCACGGGCACCACCAAGGCCGTTTACCCGCACGGCCATCAGTGCGGCTGAGCAGCACCCGCACTGGGGGCCGCGTGACCCTGCTCTGACTTCCCCACTGGAACCTAAAAGGCCAAGGAGTGACCAGGGCGGGCGCCTGGGGGCCCTGGGGGCCGGGCCGAGAGGGCAGAGCTCACTCAGGGCAGGGCTACACCACCCGGGGGGCCAGGGCCTCTCCAGGGTGCACATGGGCAGGTCCCCACTGGGATGCTCTCAGACGGTGCCAGCATTTGCCCTCCCATGGGGCAAGCGAGGGGCCATGGTGGGAATACCCACCCTCTGGACTCTCCTAGCCACCCAGGAGCATCCTGTCTTCTCCAAACCACCCCCGGGAGACCCAGAGTCCTGCAGGAGAGCAGGTGGCCCAGCTGAGGCTGCAGGGGGCGGAGGGACAGGGCTGTCCCGCCGAGAAGGGCCAGGGGGCAGAGGGAACTCCCCCAGGTGGGACTGCAGCCCGGGCCCACCTCCCACCTGCTGCAAATTTCACGTGAACATCAGTGCTTTCAGGACATCAAATCTGAGCGGAATGATTGGCCAAATACGGCTTCACAGAGAACATTCATCAAACAAGGTATCGGCTGGGACCTCAGCCAAGAAAACATCAAAGTTACTGTCCCTGAGCATGGTGACTGTAGGCTGAGGCCAAGGGGCGATGGACACGATCCATCCATCATCCACCCCCCACAATCTGTACTGAATCCTACAAGCCCAGGCGGGCTCCTCACCCTCTGTGTGGACAGACACCTTCAGGGAAACCCTGGACAGCAGGCCTGAGACACAGCCGGCCCGTCAGAAAGCTGCCCCTTCCCACCTCTGAGGGTGACTTACAACAGTCTCTGAGAGACAGAAGCCCCAGACACTCCAGCCGCATCCCTATTAAAGGGACACAGTTTAGGGGTCTCCATCCCACAAGACGGGCTTCCCTTATGTCTCAGCTGGTAAAGAATCCGCCTGCAATGCTGGAGACCTGGGTTCAGTCCCTGGGTTGGGAAGATGCCCTGGAGAAGGGAATGGCTACCTGCTCCAGTATCCTGGCCTGGAGAATCCCATGGACTGTGGAGTCCACGGGGTCACAAAGAGTCAGACAGGACTGAGCGACTTTTTCATTTCCATCCCACGAGACAGGGAAGGGTCCGTGCTGGGGTCCCGCCGGCCGACAGCCGCCTCCGACTCTTCCCTCACTTTCTGCCAATTTCCTCGGCATCTGTCCCAGGCTTTACAGGCTTTTGAAGAATTGGGCGTGTGAGAGCCTCACCCAGCCCCCCAGAGTTCACAGTACAGGAATGGGAGCCTGGCACTCACAGGGTTAACTCCGCCTTCCTCCTGCCACCTCCCAGGGTGCCCTGCCCGGATGTGCCGTCTCCATGGTGACAGCTATCCTGGTAAGCCCTGGGAGCGATGCGCAGGCTGAGGGACACGTGTGGGCAGGCAGATGGGTTGTGTTAACCCAGCACTCCCCAGCCATCAATCACAAACCACGGCCACCTGGACACACAAGGCTGCCCCAGGCCCCCGGGCCTGAGACTCACCCTCAGCTCAGCCAGGGCCCTGACCCAGCAATGCCCCAGGAAGACACAGGCACCACGAATCCACGGACCCTCCCTCCAGGCAGCAAGCAGGGTGACTCCCCCTGTACAAAAGCGGCCTCCACCCATGACTCTTCACACCCCCCGGGCACAAGTCAGGGGCGCCCGCTTTGCAGACACGCTCTGCATGAGGAGGGAGCTGGCACCACGGACACTGTGTCAAGACCACGAGCATGAGACCCAACCATGAGCCCCTCACACAGAGCAAAGGGTGGGATTCCACCCTCAGTCTTGGTGGGCCTCCCTGGTGTCTCTGAAGTTGGTCTCTTAAGAGATTAAGGTGCACGCTGAACCCTGAGCAGCTAGGCCCCTCCTAAAAACCCGAGTCTGACCAGAGCAGTGGGTCCTCCATGGGCTGGACTGCAGGGGCCACCAACGCCCCTGAGGGCCTTGTCCATCACACGGCTCCCTCTACCGCCCCTCCCAGCCTCCTGGCTCTCCCTGACCCACCCCAGACCTGCTCCCCTGGTCTGTACAGCTTGACCAACTGTGCCAGAACTGGCTGCCCACAGCTGAACATTCTGCCCACGGCAGGTCCAGACACAGCAATCCCAGAGGGCTGACTCCTTGACCAGACGGTGAATCTGCAAAGGCGTCTGGGCCCATGAGTGGCCGTGAAGCAGCAGACGCCAAGAGGCGGCAATCTTTCTGTCATCCACTCAACAATCACTAATTTGGTGCCTTCTGGGCACCATGCCCGACGCTCAGCCCTGAGCACACAGAGGTGAACAGGTGTGTGCCCACCATGGGCACAGCCAGCCCAGGGTCCCCTCAGATGGACAGCCGTGACCTCCACGAGAGCTTTGACCAGGGCCTGCAATCAGAGCTAACACGGAAGAATGGCACTCGAGACAGACGGCATCACAGCTGACCGACTGCCAACCGAGTTCTGTGACGGACAGCGTGGGGCGGGTGGACACAGGTGGGCCACCACACGGCCGTGATCCTGATGGCCGAGAAGGGCGTTCCGCAACAGATGTGCCTGGAGAAGAGAAGCCTGGCTCAGCCCTGGCCGCCAGGGTCGAGCCCACTGGTGGTAGCACAGGTGAGCCCCTGGAACTGATGCAAAGCGACAGAGGACCCAAGATGTTCCTCCAACCAGGACAACTCAGAGGAGCGCAGGCTCCCTCTCTCCTCAGAGGACAGGCGCAAGGAAGGAGCGTGGGGAGGCACGCACACCACAAAGCCTCAGTTTTCTGTCTTTAAAACAGGGATGGTAAAAAATCTAAAAAAGCAAAAGAAGGGGTTATATGCATATGAATGATTCAGTTCCCTGGTGGCTCAGACGGTAAAGAATCTGCCTGCAATTTAGGAGACCCAGATTCAATCCCTGGGTGGGGAAGATCCCCTGGAGGAGGAAATGGCTACCCCTTCCAGTATTCTTGCCTGGAGAATTCCATGGGCAGAGAAGCCTAGCGGGCTACAGTCCATGGGGTCCCAAAGAGTCGGACACGACCAAGCAACTTTCACACATGTATACCTGATTCACGTTGCTGTATAGCAGAAACTAACACATCATTATAAAGAAACTGTACTCCCAGAAAAATTAATTTTGAAAAATATGAGGATGCTCATTGTTTCACAGAGCTGATGGACACCTTCTATGAGACAATGAAGGGTGGAAGCTGACCCCAGTTCCTGTCCAGCTTGTGTGAAGTGGGCAGCATGCCTGACCAGGACTCCTTTCTTGCAGGCTCTGGGCTCTCTGCACCCTGCCTGCTCCCAGCCTCTGGTGTGTGTGTGTGTGTGTGTGTGTGTGTGTGTGTGTGTGTTTAGTTGCTCAGTCATTTTCTGACTCTTTTGCAACCCTACGGACTGTAGCCCACCAGGCTCCTCTGTCCATGGAATTCTCCAGGCAAGAATACTGGAGTGGATTGCTGTTCCCTTCTCCACCAGCCTCTGGTGGTCTCTCTGAAATCTCACATCACTCAGAGCCACAGGGGCTGAGCCCCACCTAGAGAGCCACTTACATGTCCTCACCGGGTAGACGCTGAACACTCTGAGGCCACTTATCTTGTAGAAATGAGCAGGAACCATGGGTGTGAACTGATGGTCAAGCCATGGCCCCCACCTGGCTAGTGCCCTCTGCCCTCAGCTGCACAGACTGAAGGGACCTCCGCCTGCACCACCTGCTGGCCACCCGTCCTCTTCCTCAGACCCCGTCTCATAATCAGAGCTGCTCCTCCAGCCTCGACCTGGGCCAGAGGCACTGACCGGCTGGCACCACGCTTGGCAATGTGGGTGCAGGTGAAGCCTCACACATCTCCTCAGGACACAGTCATCGTGAAGGCTGAGGGCGGAGTGAGCAGGGCAGGTGCCCTCTAGGACTGGCCTGGGCTCACCCCACAGAGCCCCCAGCCCACAGCACGCAGAGAGACCCCCGGCTGACACGTGGCTTCTGCAGACCCCGGAGCCTGAGTGCACTGGGTTGAACCGCATCCTCTGCAGCACCGACCCGCATCAGCACCGCAGTAACCGAATGAGACCTCGCTGGGGAGTAGGGTCTTTGTGGGCGTCACCAAGTTCAAGATCTCCGGATGAGGTCATCCTGGCCTTGCAGTGGGCCCTAGGTCCAGTGACTAGGGTCCTTCTAAGAAGAAGGAAAGAGACAGAGAGGAGGCCCCATGCAGAGGGGGACAGAGACTGGAGTCACGGAGGCCCAAGCCAAGGGACATCAGGGTGGCAGGCGGCCACTGGGCACCAGGAAGAGGCCTGGAAAGGGTTCTCTTCCCAGATGGAACCAACTCTGCCGACTCCTTAATTTTGGGCTTTTGGCCTCCGGGACTGTGAGAGAATACACCGTTTTAAGCCCCCAGTTTGTGGTGCTTTGTTACGGCAGCCCCAGGAGCTCATGCACATGGGTTGCTGGGATTTCACACCCTCCCGGGTTGGGATCCCCTAGCCTCAGCTGGCCCTTTGCCTTTCAGCTTGCAGCCTCCTGTTATCTCTCCGCCCCTCTCTCCACCCCAAAGCCCAAACTGAGAGAGCTCAGGGGCCTCTACTCATCTCCTACTTCCCCCCCCCAAAGAAGTGAAAAGCCACCCAGAACCGCCAGAAGATGATGGGTGGGGTGATGGGGCAGAGTTGGGAGAAGGCCTAGCTTCCACGTGGATGTGAGGGCTGACAGCAGGCAGGACTGGCCTCCTGTGCCGGAGCGCTGGCCACTCCAGGGTGTGGCGATCCACAGCCTGGGCGTGCGGGGCTGGGGGGGGGGGGGGCACAGTGAGTCCCACAAGGGTAGAGGCCCGGGGAGTGTTACTGACTGAGGACCCCCACCCCAGGGAGCCACATCCCCCTCTCTCACAGAATAGAGCCAAGACAGGGAAAGGTGAAGAGGAAGACAGAGGCCAGGAGCGAGCGGGGGCCTCACTCGCCAGCCACTCCCTCTCCCACATCCCCCAGCCAAGGTGTGAGTGCTGGCGGTTGGCCTCGAGGACTTCCCTCCAGCTTCCCTCTGCCAGGAGGATGGGGACGCGGGGAGGGTCCCCGGTTAGTCTGGTGGGCCTTCTGCCTGCCCGGTTCTTCCCCAACCACCCAACTCGACGGGGAGCTGTCCGCGGTGCTGACGGGTGTGGGCCCCGCAGAGCCAGCGAAGGAGGCCCAAGCCCGCTCAGAGATGACGATGCAACATTTGCGCCCCCGGGGACATGGATGGTGACGCGCACTTGTCCAGTGAAGTACTGGCCTCGTGCAGAGACGGCCGTGGCCCCTGGGTTCTGCGTGGAGACAAAGGGCAGTTTCCCTGGAAGTGATGAGCCATGACACATTTTAAGGCCTCTGGAACCGTGGGGAGATGGAGGGGCTCGCGCTCCTCCTTGGGGAGCTGTGGGCACAGAAGGGGCGCCGTGCCGGGGGTGAGGGTTGCGTCTGTCGGTGAAGGGCAGCCGTGAGACACCCCCTCCCCCACTTACCCCTCGTGTCCCTTGCAGAGGAAGAAGAGCGTGCGCCAGGCGTGAGCGGCGGCGAGCAGCAGAGAAAGCAGGCTGGCGAGCAGGCTGAAGCGGCAGGCGGCCGGCGGCCCCCACTCCTGCACGGTGAAGCGCTCGCGTTCCTGCACCGTCAGGTTGGCGCTCAGCCACATGCCCTCGGTGAAGAGCAGGCAGCGGCCGCGGAAGTCGTGGCCGTTCTCAGACAGCGGCACCACCACCACGAAGCTGAACAGAAAGGCCAGGAAGTAGCAGACGCACTGCGCAAAGAGGAAATTGTTGAGCGCCATGGCGAGGCCTGGCGGGCCGAGGAAGCGGCCGGAGGACGCGGCGAGGCCGGCTGGGGACGCGGGGCGAGGGGCGCCGGCCGGGAGCCGGGGCCGCCTGAGTCTCCCGGCGCCGCGCGCAGGCCCGGCCGGAGCCGCGCGCGAGGCTGCGCAGTGGCTGCGCCGGCGGGTCCTGCGCGCCCCGCCCGGGACGCGTGCGCAGCGGCCGAGCGCGGGCCGCGCCTGTGGCCAGCACCGCGGACAGCTGCCGGCGAGAAGGCCGCAAAGCCGGACAGCGGGCGTGGGGCGTGAGAGGCCACGCCGGGGAACCGGGGAACCGGGGAACCGGGGAACCGGGCACCGACGCGGAAGCAGAACGAAAATCAGGAAGCAGGAGGACCGCTATGTCGGCTTACGGAGACCCGACTCTGGGGCCAGGAGCTACGTGTGTGGGCTTCACATGGAACGGTTCCCTGGTCCCCAGCACCCGCATCAGCGTTAAGGGGCGAAGGCCGGGAGAGAGGCGCTCAAGGGACGAGTCCCAGATGCCCACAGGGAGGGTGGGAGTGAGGTTTGCGGTCCAGGCTGGAATGACTCTTTTTCGGGACTCTGGGCTTGCACCAAGTGTAGGGGACTTGAGACAGACAGGGGAGGAGCTGGAGTCTTGAAAACGACACAGAGGTCATCCACGGAGCCGGGAGCCGGGAGCCGGGAGCCGGGAGCGGGTCTGTGAGCTCCTTTGCTTCTCCGCCAGGCCGCCTCGGAACCGCCATCTCTCACACGGCCTGACAAGCAGAGCTCTGCGCTGGTGCTGGTGAGATAAACAATGGATGCCCCCAGCACCTCATTAAGACAGCCTTTGCTGAGACGGAATCTGCCGGTGCATTAATTAACAGAATTAACGCCTTTTCTAGTTCCTTTTGAGACCAAGGCACGTTTAGTCCAATTCCCAGAGCAGAGAAAGCCGCCTCCTAAAAGAAACTGCCAAGTGGTTTAAAATTACATCAGCGTTTTTGTTGCAAGCATGAAAAAATCTTTGTTTTATTGCCAAAGAAATATATGCTCATTTTAGAAGTCGAGCCACATAGAAACGTAGAAAATAAGAAGACAGTGTCTCCTTCTTGTCCCTCCCCACCCCCACCCTGCCACACTACCGGGATGACCACTTCTCACAGTCTGGCTTCTACTTTTCTGGGCATTCTGCTAAGCACACAAGCACACCTGCCCACAGTTTGCACATATGCTTTATACTATACACACCATTCTGCAGGTTGATTCTTTAATTCAGCAATATGTCACGGACATTATTCCCTGCCCACATATAGAGCTTTACCTCATTCTTCTTAATAACTGTGTAACAGTCGGTAATTACGATGATCCCACAGTTTGCATAACTGTTCCTCTTTGGGGAGCTGATTAATGCCTTTCCTTTTTGCTGTTTCAAATACTGTTGGGTGAGTTTCCTTGTACACATATGCTTGTGCGCTGTTACAAGTATCTTCTAGAAGAGGAATTGCTGGGTCTGCATGTTTTGAGGGTTGGCAGAAATGAGCAAACTGCTCTCTTAAAATGTCATACAAATTTACCTTTATGCCCATATTTCAGACACCCTCTCGCTCAGCCGTGTCCGACTCTTCACAACCCCATTGACTGTAGCCTACCAGGCTTCTCCATCCATGGGATTTTCCAGGCAAGAACACTGGAGTGGGCTGCCATTTCCTTCTCCAGGGGATCTTCCCGACCCAGGGCTTGAACCTGGGTCTCCTGAATTGCAGACAGACGCTCTACCGTCTGAGCCACCAGGGAAGTCCATTATACAGGGGATTGGCTAATTCAAGTGCATCAGGGGACTATCCTGGTGGTCCAGTGGATAAGAATCTGCCTGCCAATGCAGGGGACGTGCGTTCAATCCCTGGTCCAGGAAGATCCCTCATATCACAGAGCCACAAAGCCCCTGCGTCACAACTGCTGAGCCTGTGCTCTGGAGCCCCGGCTCCCCAACAAGAGAAGGCGCTGCAATGAGAAATCCTTGCACCAGAGCTGGAGCATGGGCCCCGCCCGCTGCCACCAGAGAAAAGCCCCACGCAGCAACAAAGACCCAGCACAGCCGACGTAAACGCGTAAATATCTCAAAATTCAAAAGGATAGAGACATTGCTGGAATAACATATCTATTTTTAAAAACACACGTGGAGGGGTCTTACACTTCAAAAGCCTGGCCAAAACAAAAGAGGCCACAGCGACTGAGAGGCGAGTGGCCCAACTGGAGAACTGCAGAAAAATTGGGAAGATCATTAAGTATCCACCATCTTTTAAAGTCTTTATCGACTTTGTTATAATAGTGCTTCTGTTTCATGCTTTGGCTTTTTGGCCAAGAGGCACGTGGGATCTGAGTTCCCCAACCAGGGACCGAACCTGCATCTCCTACACAGGAAGCCAGAGGCTCAACCCCTGGGCCACCGGGGCAGTCCGAGATCTGCCGCTGTGAAAGGTGCGAGACTCCAGCGTGTTCAGAGATGAGCCCCCTCTGCCCTCCAAAAGCCGTGGAATTCCCTCGTCATTAAAGCGATTTCAATCTATAGAAAGTGTGGAAAACCCCAAAATTCATGTTTTAAAAGTCAGTGTTACACTCATGCCAGAATCCCCTTAGAAAAGTGAAGAAAGTAACGAGGAAGTGCATGTACAGATACTGATGCAAAGAATTTCAAAGAAAATATTGGCATCTTGAATACAGTCCAATGCAATAAGAAACTAAGAAAACGTGATCAAGCAGAAGTTATTAAAAATGTAAGAGCAGGTTAGCTTTAGGTAATTTATCAATAATTTATTACATCAACAAGCGAAGGAGAAAATCGCTATTTTTTTATCCAGGGATACCCAAAGTCATTCATATAACTGAATACCCTTTCCTTTTTTTAAAGTCTGTGTAATAAGAAGAAAATTACCTGAATATGATTTTTTTTTAAAAATACCTTAAAACAACATCAAGGGACTTCTCTGGTGCTTTAGTAGTTAAGAATCCACCTTGCAATGCAGAGCGTGCGTGTTCGATCCCTGATCGGGGCACTAAGATCCCACATGTTGCAGAGCAACTGCCCAGGCACCACAACCAGGACCCAGCACAACCCAATCAATCAGTTAACTAATTTTTAGAAACAGTGTATATGAAAAAGCAAGATCAAAAATCTGCACCCATTCAAGTCAGAAAGAAGATGGGAAGTCGCACTCTCACGCCTATTACAATCTGTTGGGCAAGTCCACCCAATTAAACAAGTCAAAGAAAAGAGTGAGCTATATATCTGGAAAGAGATACAATTATATTTATTGGATAATATGACTATATGGGGCTTCCCAGGAGGCACTAGTGGTAAGGAACCCCCCTCCCTCCCAGTGCAGGAGCCGCAGGAGACCCGGGTTCAATCCCTGGATTAAGAAGATCCCTGGAAGGAGGGCATGGCCACCCACTGCAGTATTCTTGCATGGAGAATCCCACGGACAGACAAAAGCCTGGCAGGCTACAGTCCACGGGGTCGCAAAAGAGTCAGACACGACTGAAGCCACTTAGCGTCATGCACATATAACTGTATACCTACAACCCTCCAGATACTCTGCTAAGAAGTCACTAGAATTTACAAGAGAATTCTGTGAGACGAACGGACAGACAGGACACAAACATACGAAACTCAACAGCCACGATCCTCTAAGCCAGAAGCTTAGGTCTGCTTCCTGGGAAACAGACGCTGAAGCCTGAAATCCAGGCGCGACAGCACACGCGAAGGCGTGAGGCGGCAGAGCTGGGCAGACGGGCTGTCGGCCTGGGGCGCAGCTAGAGCGAGGCCTCAGCCAGGAGGCCCTGAGCGTCGGTGGACGTGTCCCACGCCGAGGCCCGGGGCCCACGCCGAGGGATGCGGCCACGTGGGCATGCACTGCCTCGGGCGAGGCAGCTTCGCGAGGCAGAGGGCAGTTTCCAGACAGAGTCCCCTGGGCTGTGGCCCCTGAGCAGGTCCTGAAGCGGGTGTGCACCCAAGACCACAGCATGCGCCTGGTCCCCACCTTGAGCAGCCCCGACCCACGCGCTGCGCAGCAACCCCAGGCTTCTCGAAAGCTCTACCTGCTGCGGAGTTTTCCTTCTCTCGTGGCCAGGCCCGGACTCACAGGCAGAGTGCGTTTGGCCCACACACCCTCCTCTCCTGTGGACATGACCTTGTGAGGCAGCCTGTGCGGGGCGGGCCTGGCCGCATGGTCGGCTGAGGCCCCAAGTCAGGCCCTCTGTCTCCACCAGGGCCAGCGGCTGGTCCGGAGCTATTGCATAAACGGTGATCAGTTCTCCTGTGTGGACAGCAGGCCCTTGTTCTAAATCCGAGTGTCTGCACTCTGACCCTACTGGGCCTATGAACTCCACGAAGCACCCATTTCCACATAAATACCTCTAACACGAGGCATGAGACCAGCCCGTTCGTGTGGCCCGAGCACAGGGCTGCCCACCTCCCAGCTCAGAATTTCTGGGGGCTCTCTCCTGCTCCGGGAGCAGCCAAAGCTGGCAGCCTCCCTTCCCCAGGACGCAGTAAATGAGTCAGAGCTGGGCCCCCACGTGTGAGCTTCAGGCCCAAAGAAGCCTGTGAGCCTAGTCCCTCCTCCTCCTCAGCGGCAGCAGGTGCTGGGCTGGGTGGTCTGCTCTGGCCTCGCAGATGGCTCCCCAGCATGCCGTGGACCATGGGACCCTGCACGCATGCCAGCGCAGCAGGCCCTGAGTCCTGTGTGGCTCCAGCACCTCCCCGAGGCCTCGCACACCTGCCCCGCCAGCTCCTTCCATCGGATGATCACAGTCACGGTGGACCTTGTGAGCGTGTGAAGTCTGTCCAGACGGTTCAAGCCCTTCGGCGATGCGACGGCAGAAGACAGGAGCTAACACAGCCCCGGGGCAAGACCGCGACGAGCGCCGCTGTTCCTCACACACAGGGCGAGCTGTCGCCGCGGGGTGGAAAGGAACGTGCTGGCCACACGGGTGGCTGGGTGCCCAGGGCCGCAGGCCCATCACTCTGCTCCGGCAGAGACGCACTTCCCGGCAGAGCTGTGGCTCAGATTTCTACGTGGTCGCGTTTGTGGAAGTCCACTGTCATCCTCCGTGGGCCTGGGGCTCAAGGAGCCGGGGGAGCCAGGGCTCCTGAGTGTTTGTCCCAGGAGGCTCCCGGGGAAGCAGACTCTGGGCGTCGGGGAAGGGCTTGGCAACCCACAGGGGGAAGGTCAGGACAGACCAGGATGGGCTCCCAGGGCGGCCTCCGCTGCCCCTGGGGCCCAGGCCTCCCCTAGCCACCAGTACTGACCAGTCAGAGGGAGCAGCGGTCCCGGACGGAGGTGACCCCTCGCCAGGCGCAAGGAGAGGGCAGTGCTCAGGGCAGCCGGTGGACCGAGCCCAGCTTCTGAAGCAGCTCCGCCAGGGAGCTCAGGCGCCGTGGGGCAGGCCTGCTGAGGTCAAGAACCCCGCCTCCTTGAAGCCAAGCCCTGGGTCTGATCCCCCACTGTTTCCGCCCTCATCATGGACTCTCACACTGGCCTTTGGCCGGACTGCAGGTGGCTCCGCTGCCCGGCAGCCTTCTCCCGCGACGGCAGGAGCTGTCTGATCCCGCAGCGCTGCCGTGACCCTGCCCCTGCCGCCAAGTGCCCAGCATGGGGCCCAGCAACCACGACACGCCCCACCCCGGTGTCACACCCCAGGCGCCGGGGCTGCAGGGTCCCAGCGTGACCTCACCACCAGCAGCGGCGCCGAGGCCGCCGTTCCGCCTCCATCCCGTGTCTGCAACTGACTCCTGGGACCTCACGGGTGGGAAACAGACACGGGCTTTGTGCTTTGTGGAGCGCGTGAGGGGCCTCCTGGGAAAACAGCCGTGAGTGAGCAGGAGCAGCAAGATGGGACCTGGAGAAGTCGCCCAGCGACTCAGAGGCCACGCGAGCCAGCTGACCCCATCGCAGCAGCCCCCCGAGAAGGGTCCCAGACTGCAGCTGGGGCTGGACCTTTCACCCCCAGACTGGCCGGTCACTGGACATGGACTCCACCCCAGGAGGCACTGGAGGAGCTGGCCCCCGTCTTCAGCTGCCCCCAAACTGGCCTACAGGGAGTCGGCTGGTGGGCACAGGCAGGTGACCTCGGTCCTGCGGGGACTCCGTGTGGCCCATCCCAGCCCCCCAGGAACCAGCCGACTCCTGGGAATGAAACACCGGCCGCAAAGTCCCCGAACACGAGGAGACTGGAAGGGGCACGTGGCCGAGATGAAGGGACATCCACGCCACGGAAGGACAGAAAATGAGGCTGGAGGCCCGGAGGGAAGCACCAAGCTTCTGGGTGAGCCATCCTCCCGCCACTGAAGGCCAGTCCTTCCCAGAGAAACCTGCAGGGGTGTTGCCACTCCAACCCAATTCCTAGTTTTTTACTTTAAAGTTCAGTTGTAAAGAATGGATTTTCCGTGATTGTCAGAACGTTCTGCAAAGTGTTAAGCATTGCCACGAAGCAGGTGCAGAGCCGCCCCGGGGACGGGCTGGAGGGGCAGACACGGCTCAAGTGCAGAGCCCTGCAGGGGAAAGAGAGGCCCGTCCGTCCAGTTGCGGGGGCCAGGGAGCAGGCGTGCTCACTGCACCGCAGTGTTGCCATAGCCGATCAGAGGTGGGGAGGAAAGCATGCTTAACCCGTACCTCATCCCAATACAAGAATAAACTCAGTATTTTTAAAGGACCAGGATGCAGTGCAAAACAAAAGACATCCAATAAGAAAAAAATGTAAGACTATTGGCATAATTCCAGGTCAGGGAGACACTTTCAGCCAAGAGGGGAGGTCCAGTAACAAAAGAAAGAGAGAACTATTCAACCATTGTACAAATGTTAAATCCTCTATGGCAAAGTGTAACACATCAGCAATTTTTTAAATACTACATTACTCTGTGTGTGTGTGTGTTAGTAGCCCCAGTCGTGTCCGACTCTGCAACCCCATGGACTGTAGCCCACCAGGCTCCTCTGTCCATGGGATTCTCTAGGCAAGACTACTGGAGTGGGTTGCCATTTCCTTCTCCAGGGGGTCTTTCCAATCCAGGGATCAAACCCGGGTCTCCCGCCTCGCAAGCAGATTCTTTACTGTCTGAGCTACAAGGAAGCCAATTACGTGAGTATATTACATATTGAATATAAAAATGTTACATTTGTGTGTTTAAAATATGTGAGTACTGAATCTAAAGACAAACACCGGGGCCTGTAACTCGCACAGCTGTCTCTCCATTTGCAACAGAAAACGCGCACAGCCCATGTAATCAGGAGGTTTAATTCCCAGCCTGTACAAAGAGCTCCCGCAGACTGAGATGAAGGATAAACGGAGGGTTCATGCGCGCGGAAACATAAGCCTGGATATGGAACGGTGCCTGCACACGCGGGCAGTGAGGAGGCGCAAACCAAGATGGAAATCACTCCAAACGCAAAAGGTCAGTAGTGGGCGGGGCGGGGGGGGCGGCGGGTGTGTCCAGGCCAGGGGGCGGGGCTCCGGCTGCAGAGGGAGGGCGGCTGGGTCTGGGGGTTGGGGGCACATCTGAGAAGCTCCCTCTGCTCCGTTCTCTCACACACACACCCCTCCCCAGATCTTCCTCTTGTAAGGACATATGTCCATGAATGTTTATCACAACGCTCTGTGCCTCCCAAACGCAGAAACAAGCAGAATGTTTACTAACAAGGGCCAGGCTGAATACACTCCCGTGCCTCCTCTCGATGGAAAAATGTACACACGAGACATAAGGAGCCAGGGCTCCGGGCTCCGGCTTGAAGGATGATCCATCACAGAGCGAAATCTGAAAAGCAAATTGCAAAGCAATGTGTGCAGTGTTGCGCTTTCTGCACAGGCAGTCTGGCTGTTTATCCGACACACACGTGAGACGGGTGCGTCCAGAGCAGGAGGCAGCAGGCCAGCCCGCAGCCTCGGGGGGGACGGAGCCTGCAGGCGGCCTGGGCCCACGTCCATCTGTCCCCTCTGGCCCACAGGTGCCCGGTGCTGCGGGGCTCTGGAGGAACACTGTGCGGCTTCAGTGCTGCGGGGCTCTGGAGGAACACTGTGCGGCTTCAGTGCTGCGGGGCTCTGGAGGAACACTGTGCGGCTCCCAGGCAGTCACCCTGGAGTCGGATGCGGAGGCTGCTCTCAGGCCTGCCAGTGGCCGGCAGCTCCCCCAGCGCCCTTGAGGCAAGACTGTCCGCAGAGCGGAGTGCAGAGGAGTGCCCGGCCTCCTCCCAGCCTCCTCCTGGCCTGTGGCCAACCGGCCGCAAACCTTGCCTCCCTGAACCTTTGCGTCTTCATCTGCAGGTTGGGCTAATATCTCCCCCCCCCACCGCAGGCCAGGCGTGTGCGGGGACAGGGCCACGACCCAGAGCTGTTCTCAGGATGGCATCTCAGGATGGTTCTCCTCCATGGACCGTGTCTGGGCACCTGCTCCATAACGGCCCTGAGTCAAGCACCGGTGCCCCCTCCAGAGCCCCCAGACACTGAGGATGGGGGACCGACTTCTAACTCTGCGAGACAGAGGCACCACAGGCGCTCAAGCCATGGGCCACGCTGAGCCAGAGGAAGAGGCCGCCCTGAGGGGCCCAGAGGGTCCAGGAGATCTGGGAGGGGCCTGAGGGGGAGGGGCAGAGACACGCAGGGCTCAGGGCACAACGGAGCTCTTCAGAGTCAGAGTCGCAGATGGAAGACTCTGGAAGGGACGCCCCCACCAGGCCTCACCGCCTCCTCTGGCCTGGGGGAGCAGGGCTGGGGGCTGGCGGCAGGAGGGGGACACACAGCTGGAGGGGAAGGCCCCCCACCGGGTCCTGGATCTGCAAATGCCTTCTTGCTGTGTCTGGGTCTCGTTGTTTCTGCTCCGCACTTCACGGCGTTCCTGTGCTCTTGGCGAGCTTTTCTATTTGCCAATCAGAGATACCCTCCTTTGGCCCTCTTAAACATTTTGCCCTGAATTTTACTTTCTATGATATAAATACTGCATTACTTACATTTTTTTTTGGTATTTTTATAGGGATTTTTTTGCAGCTTTTTTTGAAATTAGTTCTAAATCCATCTGAAAGTCCTAATCTTTTAACACATTTACTTAACCCATTGACATTTATTGTGGTTTGTGATAAAATAAAATCTTACTTTATATTTTCTATTTTATTTGTTTTTCCCCTTCCTTACCTTATTTTGCAGCAAAAGTTTTTCTTATTCCATTTTTTCCTTAACTGGCTTTGAAATATTTGCATTCTATTTCCAATCTTCTCTTGATTACCTGTAGACTTAAACTTACAATTTTCTGGCAGCGGTCTGGGCCTAGATGCCCTCAGAACAAGGCAAGGCTCGCAGTGTAATTTTATTTCTCTCCATGTCTCACATGTCCCCCAAGCCTCCCCTGTTGACCCCACATGAAATTTTAGCTTCCGATTGTTAACATTTTTACAGTTGATACCTATTTATCTGAGCGTCACAATGTGCTACCTCTTTTTTTTTTTTTTTGCAACTTCATCCTCATCTGCACCTTCATCCTCACCTGTGAAATCTGAGCAGCAGCCCCTGAGCCACAGCCTCACCGTGAGGCTCAAATCAGGTCATCTGTGTGCATCACTTAGCAGAATTCCAACAATAACCGTCGCCAGCAGCGCCCTCGTCACCCTCCTTCCTGCTGAAACACATCTCCCAGCGGTTCTTCCAGAAAGGTGGGTGATGAGGGCCCAATGTCTTTCTTACACATAAATAATGGACTACCCAGGCATTTCCTCTCAGAACGGAAGGCTATTCTGTCTTATCACTTCCAACATGGAGAAGACAGATGTCAGTCTGATCCCTGCTCTTTTTCAGTAACATCCCCTGCCTCTCCCTCCTCACCCAACTTGGGAAGACTTTAGGATTTTCTCTGTGTCATCATTTTGCTCTCTAATGTGTCTAGAAGCAGGTTTGGTGTGTGGGGGGTGGGGGAGTTGTCTGCATTTATCCTGCTCAGCACCTGGTGGTCTCTTCCGGCGAGGCTCGTTCACCCGATTGTCTCTCGGAGCCCCAGAAGGTGGGTGCGGGGCTTTCAGGCCTGCAGGCCCCCTGTCTCAGCTCGCCCTGCGTGCTGACTCTGTCCCTTCAGCTCCCCGTCCCAGCCCACTGGCTGCCCCACGGCATCTCCAGTCTTCACGCAGCCCAGCCACAGACACATTTGGCTTGTTCCTAACGACTGTTTAAATCCCAGGCCTCTCATCAAAAAATCATCATTTTGCTCTCTAATGTGTCCAGAAGCAGGTTTGGTGTGTGTGGGGTGGGGGAGTTGTCTGCATTCATCGTGCTCAGCACCCGGTGGTCTCTTCCGGCGAGGTTCGTTCACCACCCCCCACCCCCCCGACTGTTTTTCCGACACGCCCTCCATCTCACTTCCTGGGACGCCGGTGCGTTTCGGACCCTCTCGGCCGGCTCCGCGGTGGTTTGTTCTCACGAAGGCTCCCATCCCTTGGAAACTGGACGATGTGTGCCGGTGAGCTCACCTTAGCTGCGGCTTCTCCCATGAGGCCCCTGCTGTGTCGCCTGCCACGCCCTTGGAGGCGACAAGGCCTCTCGAACCTCAGCCACCTCTGCGCACTCTCCACCAGTCAGCCTGTCCTTGGCCGGCTGAGTCCAGCTCAGCAGGAATCGCCCCCGCCCCCGGACTTTCCTGGAGGCCCAGTGGCTGAGACTTCGCACTCCCAATGCAGGGGCCCCAGGTCCCACGCCTGCTCAGAGAACTAGACCCGCACGCCAGAACTAAGACCCGGCACAGCCAAACCCAATGGGCGTGAACCAGAACACAGTCCGGGAGATGGTGAAGGACGGGAAGCCTGGTGTGCTGCAGTCCATGGTGTTGCAAAGAGCTGGACACAACGTATTGACCAAACAGCAGTCAAGGGAGCAGATGAAAGGGACCCCCAGCTCCTGACACCCGGTCGAGCCCCGCCTCCCCCTCCTGGGACACGCCCCACGTCCCTCTGGGTAACCTCCCATCCGTGCCCTCGCCCTGCCCACCTGTCCCTGTGTTTTCAGAGTTGAGCCCAGTCTCTCTCTCCTATTGCAACAGTCTTGAATAAAGTCTTCCTTGCCATTTCTAAACGTGTCCAGGGTAATTTTTTTCTCTTTTACAAAAGGAAGGCTAAAGGCTGAGACTTAACTTCAGTTTCCAGTAAGAGTGGAAGGCCAGGTCATGCCTGGTTGAGGTTACTGGGTCCAGACTGGGTGTGAGCGCTCCATACCCCTCCCAGAGCCAGCAGACACCCGGACGTGCCCTGCCTCTTTGAACCAAGATCCCACAGCCGCTGATCCTAGTTTAGACAGACCCTTGATCACCGAGGTGACCCCAGGTCGGGGGGGGGGGGTGGGGGGGGGTGGGCAGGGGACAAGTGCAGCCAATCAGTGTCCAGGTGAGAAAGCTTCATTTACACACAAGCATCCACTTCATAAGAGATCAAGGAAACGGCTTGCGTAGGGTGGGGGAAGCCCTTTTGGAACTGAGGGCCCTTTCCCTGCCCTGAGCAAAACGTGTTTGATTTCTAGGTTGTCCCACACCCAGGGACGGCTTTGTCTGCCACCCACCGAGCAGATGCCCCCACTCCGTATTGTGAGAAGGCTGCGGCCACAGACAGAACGTGGACACAGTCTCCAGCTGGGGAACATCCGGGGGCTGGGGGGATGAGACAGGGCGCAGGAGAGGGTGAAGGGACCAGTGCAGGGAGCACCAGTTTGGAGAACTTCCGCCCTTTACTTGGCACTCCCTTTTTAAAAAGAAAATGTTTATAGCCCAGGAAACCAAGAGGAGAACCAAACATGAAAAACTGCCGTGCCCTACAATCAAAGGCCAGTTGCAATGCATCGAATTTGTGCACAGAGGCAAAGAAATTGTTCCTGAAAAAAAAGTGCAAATTGCTAGTTCGCTGCATGTAAATGAACCGTTAATTGCTTTTTGCAAACAATATTTATGCAAATAGTCTCCCACTCTGCAAGGCTGTGCAGATAATGCCTTCACATCCCCGTTTGTCACCACCCCAGCCGGACCCCCGCCGCACACTCTCCTGTCTCCTTCCTCCGCAGTCCGCGGGCCCCGCTCTGCCGCCTCCTTCCCCCTTCCTCCTCAGCTCCTCTGCCCCAGGATCCTCCTCCCTGAATCCTGCCTCCTTCCTTCTGTACGTGCAGGTCCTGCTCTCAAACCTCCTATCCCCAAGTGAAAGTCAAGACCTAACAGCTCACCCTGCACTCAGCGCTGCCAACATCTCCCCATCAGCAAAATCAACAGGAAACCTAAGAGCCTGGGGGAAGTCAGGCAGACAAGTCACACTACTCCGAATACATAAAGACCTTCTGAAAACCAGTAAGAGAAGGCCCACAAGCCAGCAGAAAGAAATTTTCAAAGACAAAGCATTAGAAAATAAAACCCACTGAGTCTTAAACACATGAATGGGATCTTTAAACCACTCGCATAAGAAATGTGCTCTAAAGCTCCCAGAACTGGACTTGGGGAACCAAAGAGGATGGAAGCGGCCTGGGTCTGCATCCCCTGCAGGACTGCCAGAAACAACGAAAGACAAGAACAAACACAACCGCACGGAAACCGCGCCCTCAGCACGACTGGAAGATGAGACCGCCGGGACTTCAAAACAACTGTGAGCGTGGAAGAAAGGGAGAGAGGACACGAGACGCCAGCAGGCAGGCTCCCCTGCTCTGCAGCGAGTGAGAGCAGTCCAGCACTGGGGAGGGGGCTGCAGACGAGGGCTGGCCGGGCAGCCAGCGCAGAAGCAGAACCCCGGCAACAGGGCAGCGGGGAGCCCCACGTGCCTGCACAGCAACACGCGTGCCGCACATCAGGGCACCGACTGCGGAGACACCCGCGTAAAGTGGGGGCTTTGAGAAGCAACGGGTCAGGAGAAGCAAGACAGAAGGAGGCCCTCCCCTGTAGGAGTCACGTGGCAAAGGCAGAACGCAGTGCGACAGGGAGATTCCAGGTGCCCTTAGTGCAGGGGACTTACCGCCTGTCCCGCTCCCACCACCCCCAGAAATGAATCTATTAAGGAACCCGGACTTGGCTCTTTGCTGCACAGATGGAAGAGGGGCCACTGAACCAGCAATCTTGTCAACACTCCCCCTCCAAATCCACAAAATGAACAGAGCAAAATTACCTCTATGCTGAAGTGAAAGTGTCAGTTGCTCAGTCGGGTCCGACTCTTTGTGACCCCATGGACTGTAGCCCGCCAGGCTCCTCTGTCCATGGGATTCTCCAGTCAAGAATACTGAAGTGGGTAGCCGTTTCCTTCTCCAGCAGATCTTCCAGACCCAGGGATCAAACTCCAGTCTCTTACGTCTCCTGTACTGGCAGGAGGGTTCTTCACTCCTAGAGCCACCAATATACTCCAAAGAGCGTTGGGGGACACGGAAACCATCTTGAGTCAGAAATTCAAACTCTAAACACACAGATGGACAGAAGTGGGAAGAAGTGAAAAGGTTGGTGGAGATCAGAAGGGAAAAGGAAGGAACAGGGAAAATCATCCATGAAGCAAAGATCAAAGTCAAGACCCCTGAGAAAGAGCAGGCTGAATAAAGGCGTCAGGGAAAGGGGGAGGCGGCCAGGAGCCTGGAAACGAGAGCACAGAAGAGGCAGGAGGGGCCAGGGAGAGAGAGGGGCTGAGAAACACCAGCAAAGAGGGGGCTCCAAGGTGGGAGTGAGAAGCGGGAGGGGCTAGGGAGAAAGAGGGGCTGAGAAACACCAGCAAAGAAGGGGCTCCAAGGCGCGAGTGCAGCTGCCAAGGACAGAGACAGGCAGGAACAGTATTCACAACCACAGCCCAAGAAAGGGTCCAGAAGTAGGGCCCGGAGGCATACAGTGAAAGCCCATCCCCGAGGATACCGGGGAGGAATGACCTGCAATGATCCATTCTGAGATGATTCCTGGAGAAACACCCACACTTCCAGGAATAACTCACAAGAGCGAAAGAGCTCTCCTGGCATCAAAAATAACAGCAAGGCAGCAGTGGGGCAATCTTCCCAAAATACCAGCCAAAGTCTGAACCAAGGAGTCTGCATCTGTAGAGAAAACACTTCCTGTTTCTGAGATGCGGTGGGCTTCTGAGCCGGAAGTGCTGGTGACCTGGGTTGCAGAATGCCAGGGGGTCAGACCAGCCTTGAAGCTTCGGAAGTGACAGACCCGGGGGAGAGGGTCCAGGTCTCTCTCCCTTTGCCACGTGTTTAGATTTCAAAATGGGATGAAACTGAGAGCTATCCCACCACATCCCCAAGGCGGTAAACGAGGGCCGGTCCCTTCTGTTCTCTGCATTAGAAAGAGAAGCTTCTTCTCCAGGGCTCCTGGGGAGGTGAGTGCTGGGCTGGGGAGGCAGTGATCTGTATAGTGGTTCGTGTATGAGCCGCAGGATCATAATTTGGGTCCCTCTCCAGTGGGCAAATCTCCTTCTGCTCGACAGGGTCCATTCTACTCTCACCTGCTGCCTGGGTGGGGACCCGTCGCTGGGAGCAGATGCGGAGATTTTCTGCAGGCAAACCCAAGGCCTTCCTCTAACCCAGAGATCTCACGCTTAGCCGTTCAGGATCCCACGCCTACTTACACTCAGCATGAGATAAATAAGTTCAGATACAAAAGAGTATCCATATCAAGTCAAGGTACCTTTCAAGCATCAAGGCCATAGGAAACGGTTTCAAACATTAGAACTTAGGAAATTCTGGACCAGGAGCCCTTCTTGAGGAAACTTCCAGATGATTAACTTCATGCAACCCAAAGGATGACTCAGAAGACTTCAGCTGGACCAATGTGGTGGAGGGGAGGAGGGCGGAACGTTAATTCAGTGAAACTATGTGTGTGTCATGATAGGAATAGGGCCGCGCTTAGAAGCAGGCCTTCGTAGGAGAGAAAGATGTGTTCATCTGTGTTGCACAGACAGCAAGGGGCGGGAGTTACCACCAGAAACTAACAGTGAGGATGTGAATGAGAAAACAGGAAACTACGGGCGCTTAGAAAGTACGAGCGCAGAGGTCACCACCACAACAAAAATCAAAGCCACACAAAAGCAACAACAAGAGCAAAGAACCCACATCATAGCAAACATTATAACACGCACACAATTACAAACTATGACAGCCAACACCACACACGCAAGTCACATTAAGAAGCGTTAACGGGTTGGGTGCATCCATTCAAAGAAAAATATTCAATTTGGCTGCTCAACAGCCTGCTCAACACACTACAGGAGGGACCCACCTAAAGAGGTGTAACGGACACACACACAGTGTAAGGAAAGAGTGGGCCAAGTGAAGGTCAGAACAGAAAGCATTAAGCATGAGAGAAGGCCTCTAATGCAAGAAGACGCAATCCCGAACAAAGCGGAACAGCCAGGCCGGAAAGAGCACAGCAGCCAGCCGACGGACGGAAGAATTAGCGACTCAAGCCGTCGTGGAGCACGAGGAGCACTCGGCTTCCCCGCATCCTCGCAGGACCAGAGGGACACGGGGACGAGGAAAGAACGCGTGACTCTCACCAGGAGGCACACCCAGGCGACTCCTCCCACCCCCGGGCCACCTGGGAGTCAAGCGGGGCGGCAGGGGAGCCACGTGGGGCAGCCCTGGCAGGTCCCAGGGCCCCAGCTGGCACTGACGCTCTCGCGACACCCGGTGGGGGCGGCCTGGGATGTGGCCGTGGCTCAATCACACAGCCGTAGCCAGCTCTGCACCCGAGACCCAGGAGAGCCCTCTCCCCACAGGCGCTTCTGGTCGGGGTGCCTGAGGGCTACACCCGCACAGCAAACAGACGGCTTCACGGCCGGCCGACAGGGCAGGGCTTGGGGAGAGGTCTCACAGCCACGCACAGACACACACAGACACACAGACACACACAGACACACACACACATGCACACACAGACACACACAGACACACACAGACATACACAGACACACACAGACACACAGACACACACAGAGACACACACACATGCACACACAGACACACACAGACACACACAGACATACACAGACACACACAGACACACAGACACACACAGAGACACACACACATGCACACACATGCACACACAGACACACACATGCACACACAGACACACACATGCACACACAGACACACACAGACACACACACAGACACTCTCACACACACATACACATGCAGACACACACACATGCACACACAGACAGACACACACAGACACACACACAGACACACACACATGCACACACAGACACACACAGTCACACACAGACACACACACAGACACTCTCACACACACATACACATGCAGACACACACACAGACACACACATGCACACACATGCACACACACATGCACACACAGACACACAGACAGTCACAGGAAACAGACGGCTTCACATCCAACCAACAGGGCAGGGCTTAGGGACAGATCTTACACACACACACACACACACACACACTCACACACACATACACATGCAGACACATATATACACACACACACTTGCACACACAGACACACACACTCTCACACACATACACAGGCAGACACATATATACACACACACACTTGCACACACAGACACACACACTCACACATACACAGGCAGACACATACACACACACAGACACACCTGCGCACACATACACAGAGACACACGTGCACATGTACAGACACACGGGCATGCACATGTAAACACACATGCATATACAGACACACATACATGCACAGGCATATACACAGAGAGACACACACACACCATAGGCCTAGGGAGAACCTTCTCAGGCACTCATGGAACAGTCACAGAAACTGGTCCTAGATGGGGTCATAAAACATCAGTAAGCTCCGTAAAGCAGAGGTATTACAATAAAAAATCAGCTCATGATATGAAACTGGAATTTAACAACAACGTGAGGCGGGCAAAGGTCCTTCCCCTTGGACATTTTCTCTTTGGAAACAAACAGCTCTTAAATGAAAGTAGAAACACACATTAAGATTATGTACTTTATTTTAAAAAGAACAGTAGGGAAAATGCCACACATAGGGTTCCCAGGGATATATTTAAAGTGGTGATCAAGGGGAAAATTCATAACTCCAAACACTTTTATCAATAAACATGAAAGAAAGAAGGAGCAAAATTCCCAGCTCAAATAGCTAGAAAAAAGAACCACAGAGTAAACCAAGAGAAAGCTCAAGGAATGAAATAATGCAGGTAAAATTCAGATTAATGAGTCGGAGAACAGGAGCACACCGGCAGATTAATAAATCAGAACCTGATTTTTTAAAATTAACAAAATAGGCAAAGTAATAACTAACTTGAACATAAAAAAGGGAAAAGATCAAATACAAAACAAGAAATGACAAGAGGAAATTAACCATTGGAGCATAAGAAATGTTTAAAATAATGGGACCACTTTGTGGACATCCATGCAAATGAAATCTAAAACCCCGATGTTTCAGGTTAAACTGTGTCCCCGACTGAAAAAAAAAAAAAAGTTGCTAGTTTCGGTATGAGATGCCACCCTCAGTGCCTCAGAACGTGACCTGATTTGGAAGTGGAGTTGTTGCCAAGGTAATTAGCTAAGGTGCGGTCACCTTTGCTCACCTTAACTCGCTGGAGTCGAGTGAGCCCCTCGTGCAGTGTGGCTGCTGGCCTCATAGTGCCCCCAGATGGGGGATCTGGGGCTTCCCTGGTGGTCCAGTGGGTAAGAATCCGCCTCCCAATGCAGGGGATGCAGGTTTGACCGACGTCTGGGAAACTAAAAGCCCACACGCCAAGGGGCAGCTAAGCCTGCACACCACAGCTGGAGAGCCTTCATGCCGCAGAAAAAGACCCCGCGTGCCACAGCTAAGATGTGCTGCAAGACAAGTAAATACATAATTTAAAAACACAAGAGAGGAATTCAGATACCCTCCCGCAGAGAAGGAAGACACCAGGTGAAGCTGGAGACAGAGACGGGAGTGAGGTGCCCACAGCCAAGCGCAGTCAGCAACCAGCAGAAACCAGGAGGAGGCAGGAAGCTCCCCGCAGGTCTCAGCAGGAGCCTGGCCCTGATGCCATCTTTGCTTCACACTCGTACCCTCCAGAACTGAGACAGTAAAATTCTGTTATTCTAAGCCACCCAGTTTGTGGCACTTTGTTACAGAAGTCCTGGGAGACTAATACACTTAATACAAGGGATAAATTCCTAAAGAAATGGTCCCAGGTCGGGAAGATCTCCTGGAGTAGAGAATGGCAGCCCACTCCAGTATTCTTGCCTGGAAAATTCCACGGACAGAGGATCCTGGTGGGCTACAGTCCACGGGGTCATAAAGAGTCAGATGTGATTTAGCACACAGCACGCAGGCAGTCACCTAAAGAATTGCCTGTTACCAAAACTGACCTAACCAGAGACAGAAAACATAAACAGAATAATTTCCAGAGAAGAAACTGAGAAAGTTGTCAAGGAACTTCCCCATTTAAAAAGCCATCAGGCCCAGACGGTTTCACAGGGAATTTCTACCAAATTTCCAAAGACCAAAAAGTTCTAATGCTTCATACATTTTTCAGATCATTGAAAAAGAAGAAAAAAAGAAAGAGAAAGAAAAAGAAGGCAGACATATAAATCCCTTTAGTGACACATTTAAATCTTGTAAATACAGTGTAAAAAAGAAAAAGGCAAACCCGTATCGCTTATAAATAGTGATGCAAAAGCACTAAGCAAAGCAGCAGCGAACAGAAGTCAACGCCACATAAAGAAGGTGACGCACCACAACCTAGTGGCCCTTATTTCAGGGATACAGCCTTGGTTCAATATTAAGAAGACTTTCCTCTAAGATGAGGAGTAAAGCAAGCATGTCTAGTATCTCTGCCACTGTGTACTGTTGATCTAGCGGCATCAGCCAATGCAATTAGACAAGAGAGAGTAAACAGAAGCAGGTGAGAGTGAGAGTGTCGGTCACTCAGTCACGTCCGACTCTGCAACCCCACGGACTGCAGCTCGCCAGGCTCCGCTGCCCATGGGATTCTGCAGGCAAGAATACTGGAGTCAGTAGCATTCCCTTCTCCGGGGGAATCTTCCTAATCCAAGGACTGAATCCAGGTCTCCCGCATTGCAGGCAGATTCTTTAACATCTGAGAGAAAATAATTTAAACTATGTTTATAAATGATAGGCTCATATTCCTAGAACACTCATAAGGAACCAATGATAAAACTAACTCAAATAAATAAATATTTCAGGAAGGTAGCAGAATGTAGAATTAACATATGGAAACCAATAGCCTTCATAGCCTTTGATTGTGTGGATCACAGCAAACTGCAGAAAATTCTTAAAGAGATGGGAATATCAGATCACCTGACCTGCCTCCTGAGAAATCTATATGCAGGTCAAGAAGCAACAGTTAGAACAAAACATGGAACAACAGACTGGTTCCAAATCGGGACAGGAGTACGTCAAGGCTGTATACAGGCACCCTGCTTATTCAACTTCTATGCAGAGTACGTCTTGCAAAATGCCAGGCTGGATGAAGCACAAGCTGGAATCAAGATTTCTGGGAAAAATATCAATAACCTCAGATATGCAGATGATATCACAAGCAAAAAGTAACTAAAGAGCCTCTTGATGAACCGAAAGACGAGAGTGAAAAGGTTGGCTTAAAACTCAACAGTCAAAAAACTAAGATAATGGCATCCAGTCCCATCACTTCATGGCAAATAGATAGATGGGGAAACAATGGAAACAGTGACAGACTTTATTTTCTTGGGCTCCAAAATCACTGCAGATGGGGACTGCAGACATGAAATTAAAAGATGCTTCCTCTTTGAAAGAAAAGCTATGACAAACCTAGACAGCATATTAAAAAGCAGAGACATTACTTTGCCAACAAAGGTCTGTGTAGTCAAAGCTATGATTTTTCCAGTAGTCATGTATGGATGTGAGAGTTTGACCATAAAGAAAGCTGAGTGCCAAAGAACTGGTGTTTTTGAGCTGTGGTGTTGGAGAAGACTTTCGAGAGTCCCTTGGACTGCAAGGAGATCCAACCAGTCAATCCTAGAAGAAATCAGTCCTGAATATTCATTGGAAGAATTGATGCTGAAGCTGAAAGTCTTAATACTTTGGCCACCTGATGCTAAAACTGACTCGTGGGAAAAGACCCTGATGCTGGGAAAGATTGAAGGCAGAAGAAGGGGCTGACAGAGGATGAGGTGGTTGGACGGCATCACCGCCTCGATGGACATGAGTTTGAGCAAGCTCCAGGAATTGGTGATGGACAGGGAAGCCTGGCGTGCTGCAGTCCCTGGGGTCACAAAGAGTCAGACACAACTGAGCAACTGAACTGAACTGAAACCCAAAACACTAACCAGATGAACCTGCGGCTCCCACGTTGCCGGCAGATTCTTCATCCTCGGAGCCACCAGGGCAGCCTAGTTAGAGGGTATAATGGTACCGAAAACACCAGTTACAGTAGCAACAAAGAGTAAGCATTAATTTGGGGGGGGGGGGGGGATCAACAAAAAGTGCAAAACTTGTATGAAGAAAACTTTGAAATGTTCTCTTTAAAACTGAAAGACTTAAGCTAATGGAAAGGATTCCCTGTTTTTCGTTTTCTTTCTTTAATTTTTGGCCACACTGTACAGTGTGCATGACCTTAGTTCCCCAACCAGGGGTCTGAGCCATCGCCCCCACTAGAAGGGCCAGAGTCATAGCCACTGCCCACCACGGAGGCCCCAGACAGCCCCTGTTCTTGAATAAAATGAGCCAGCAAAAAGATTTTGGTGCAACCCGCAAGGCCTGTTTAGACTGCCGCAGTTACACACGTGTGGTGTGTGTGTGAGAGAGAGAGAGCTCTGTGCCCCTCCTAACACGTTCCATGCACTTCCGAATGCATCCCAGGCCCTCGTCCACCCACCGCCACAATCACAGTGCAGAGGCCTCCAGGGCTGCCTCGCGCTGCCTTTCTGCAGCCCCACAGCCTCCCCGCCCCAAACCCGGACTCCTGACAGCCACTCCTCTGCCTCCACCGCTGACGGCATCACCCTGCGAGGGGCTCGTCAGTGGAGCCACACTGCAGGCAGCCTTCAGAGGCCGGCTGCTTTCGCAGAGCCCACGCACAGTGCTTCGACGGTCGGTCCCTTTCTCTTGCCAGTGTGCCCACTGAAGGACACCGGAGTTGTTCCTAATTTGGGGACATTATCGATAGAGTTGCTGTGAATATTCACAGACAGGTTTTTGCATGAGCTTAAGTGTATATTCAGAGAAGGAAATGGCAGCCCACTCCAGTGTTCTTGCCTGGAGAATCCCAGGGATGGAGGAACGTGGTGCGCTGCAGTCCATGAGGTCGCTAAGAGTTGGACACAACTCAGCGACTTCACTTTGACTTTTCACTTGCATGCATTGGAGAAGGAAATGGCAGCCCACTCCAGTGTTCTTGCCTGGAGAATCCCAGGGACGGGGGAGCCTGGTGGGCTGCCGTCTGCGGGGTCACACAGAGTCGGACACGACTGGAGTGGCTCAGCAGCAGCCGCAGCAGGTGTACGTTTCTCTGATGTAAATGCCGAAGAGTAACAATTGCTGCTTCATGAGTACACTTCTAGTTTGAAAAGAAACTGTCCCCAAAGTGGATAAAATGGACCTCATTTCATCTACTTTCTCGACCTCATCAAAATTTAAGTCTTTATCTCTGCAAAACCCTGTTAAGAGAATAAGAAAAGCTACAGACTGGAAGTGAATATTGGCAGCCCACACATTTGAGTAAAGGCTTGTGTCTAGAATAGATGCAGAACTCTCCAGCTAAACAGGAAGAAAACGATAATCCAATCAGAAAGCAGGCAGGGCAGCCCTCGTGGTCCAGTGGACAGGAATCTGACTTCCAGCGCAGGGGACAGGGCTCCATCCCCGGCCCACCTGCCGCAGATTCCACGTGCCTGGGGCCACCTAAGCCCCCGGCCACAGCCGCTGAGCCCCAGCACCCAGAGCCTGCGCTCCCCAACGAGAGAAGCCGCCACAGCGAGAAGCCCGCACACCGCGGCCGAGAGGGCGGCGCCTGCTCGCCGCAGCTAGAGAGAGCCTGCACTCAGCAACCAAGACCCAGTGCGGCCAAATAAGTAAGTCCGAGAAAAAAGAAAACGAGAAAAAGATGCAAGTGGACGTCTCACCGAAGAAGATACACAGATGGCAAATAAGCACACGAAAAGATGTTCAATATAATGAATAATTAGGAAAATAAGAATTAAAACCACGCACATCAAAATGGCTAAAAATAAATGCATAACACCAAATGCTGCTGATGCTACAGCGAAACTGGGTCACTCACCCAGATGTTGCCGACGGGGATGCAAAACAGCACAGCCGCGCTGGAAGCTTAGCGGCTTCTTTTAAAAGACGCACTTTTTACAAATGGTGCTGGGACAATTCAGAAGCCATTTGGAAAAAGATGAGTTAGATCATGCCTCATACCATACCCAACAGTAAACTCCAACCAGACCAGTGCTGAAGGAACTAGGAGCGAGTGCCATCAACTTCGACTCAGGGAAAGAATTTCTACCTGTGACTCAATATCCAGAGGCAATAAGAGAAAAGGGTTATAAACCCGACTAAACAGAAGCTGAAATTTTGCATAGAAAAAGACACTGTGAGCAAAGTCAGAAGAAAACAAACTGACAAGCTAAGGAAAAGTATGCATAGCACGCATCGCCCCGTGGACTGTACAGTCCGTGTGTCTCTCCAGGCCAGAGCCCCAGGGGGGGTCGCCTTTCCCCTCTCCAGGGGTCTCTCCCAACCCAGGGATCGAACCCAGGTCTCCTGCATTGCAGGCAGATTCTTTACCAGCTGAGCTATCAGGGAAGCCCCAGAATACTGGAGTGGGTAGCCGACCCCTTCTCCAGGGGATCTTCCCGACCCAGGAATCGAGCCAGGGTCTCCCACACTGCAGGCGGATTCTTTACCAGCTGACCCACCGAGGAAGTCCAGATAAAAGGGTGATATTCCTAATCCGGGCTTCCCTGGTGGCTCAGAGAATCCACCTGCCAGTGCAGGAGACGTGGGCTTGATCCCTGGGTTGGGAAGGTCCCCTGGAGGAGGAACGGCAACCCACTCCAGTGTCCTGGCCTGGAGCATCCCATGGAGGGAGGAGGTCGGTGGGCTACGGTCCACAGGGTCGCAAAAGAGTCAGACACGACTTAGTGACTAAACAGGAACAACGCTGAAAGCTCTTAAATATTGAAGATGCAGAAACCCACTGGAAACAAACGGAGAAAAACAGGAACAGAAGATGTGAAGTGGCCCTTAGACACACGAAATAGCGCTCAACCTCACACGTGACTAGAGAATGCACGTTAAAACCACAGCAAGGCATTCAGCCTCAAAAGTGAGTAAGCTTCTGGCACAGGCTTCGGCTTGCACAGACCCTGAGGGTATCATACGCACTGAACTAAGCCAGTCACCAGAGGAGAGACCTGCGTGATTCCACTCCCAGGAGGGAGTGGAAGGCCCTGGAGCGTCAGATTCATGGGCCCAAAGTAGATGGAGGGGCAGGGGCTGGGGAGGAGGGGTGAGAGGTCAGTGTTCGGTGGGGACAGGGCTTCTGTTCAGGGAGACGGAGAGTCCTGGAGGAGACGGCGGAGCTGGTTGCACAACGGTGCCAGCACGCCCAGCGCCGCAGAGCTGCTCGCTTAAAAGTGGGCAAGGGCTTCCCTGGTGGTCCAGTGGTGAAGAGTCCGCCTGCCAACGCAGGGGACGCAGGTTTGACCCCTGGTCCGGGAAGATCCCACATGCTGAGGGGCAACTAAGCCCGTGTGCCCCAACTCCTGGACCAGCACGCCCTAGAGCCTGGCCCCGAGACGAGAAGCCGCTGCGATTAGAAGCCCGCAGGGACCTAGGGAAGAGCCCGCGCAGCAACCCAGATCCAGCGCAGCCAAAACACTGAGACAAAACCCACGCGGTTTTTTTAATCGTTACGATTGCAGGTGTTTATTCCTCCACACACACACACCGAAAAAAACCTGTGCACTCAGACACAATTTCATATTGATGAGACCAGAAGGAGTGACAACTCAGTCTGCCAGTGAGGCCGTGGGGGAAGAGGCGCCCTGACACACGCTGGGAGACTGCAGACGAGCAAACACTTGGGACAGGAGCCGGGCAGCGTCTTACGAAACTACTCACATTCTTCCCGTATGACCCAGACGGTCTAGGACGCACCTGGAAAATACCACGGCACAGGGTTGTTCGCTGCAGCCTCTTCGTAGTTGCAAAATGTCAGAAGCAACCCAAATACCCACATCTTTTCCTCCCTCCCCCGCCCTCAGAATTCTCGCTTAGTATTTGCAGACTTGATTAAATCCATTCTGTGCTCTGTTGTTGGAGAATGTGGATGATCCAAGGATTGAGGGCAGGGGCGCAGAGCGCGTGTGGAACGCAGAGACTGTGTGTCTGCGTAGGTTCACCTAGCGCAGAATCATAGTAGTGAGCTTCAGCATTTTAAAATCAGACCCAATATTCTGGAGTGCTAAAATGACTTTCTGCCTCAAAGTATGGTTCCTATTCAGTTGTTAGTGGGGAGAAAACTAGACCAGAAGAAGCAGAGAGCAGAAGCAGCCTTTTTAGTCGCAGGGTTTCAGCACACAGACCCCAGGGCCCGGGGTTTTTATCAGGAGCTGCTCATGCCAGCAGCCTCTATCTATCAGAGGTTCAATAAAACACAGTTTGCACAAACACTTTAGCCACAGCAAGTTCTAGAGGTGGCGGGAACTCTCCAGAAACCCACATCCCCAGAGGTCAGTCACAGGTCACCCTTGCAAGGACAGCAGTCTCAGCCCCTCTCTGCAAGCTCTCTTCTGCACAGACAGGGGCTGAGAAGTTTCCAGAATTGATGAAAGGTCTATTCTCAGATCCATGACTCATAAGTTCCAGGCAGAATTTTAAAATCAATTACATACCTAATTATACCACAGCGTAACTGCAGAACTTCATGATAAAGAAAATATATTAAAAGCAAAGAGAGAAAAGCATATGTCTTAGTTTGCTAGGGCTGCCATAAAGAAATATCTCAAAGTAGGAGGCTTAAGAAATTATTTTTAAGAATTTTATTTTCTCATATCCTGGAGGCTGGAAGTCCCAGACCTAAGCGTCTCAGGTACGGGGGCTTCCCTGGCGTCTGTGGCTAAGACTCTGTGCTTCTACTGCAGGGGGGTGTGCGTTCTGTCCTCGGTCAGGAAACTAAGATCCCAAAATACTGGATTTACACAAAAATGCATAAAACAGATGGGCTCTTCCCCGCTTCGTCCACAAGTTTTGGTAAGCAGTTACTGTTCAGATCTATTTTCTCATTTCCCTATGAACGCCTCTTTGAAGCTGGATTATTTAGAAGCGTTTTTTTTTTCATTCTGAAACTGTGGGGTTTGCTAATACCATTCACTACTGATTTCTAAGTTGACTACTCTTTCAGCAGAGAGTGCACCTTGCAGGCCCCACAGGTTGGTGTTTCTGAAACGCGGCCAGTGTTTGTAAATCTTCCACCCTTCAGAAGGATGACCTCTAATCAGGGCTGATGTCCACCTGCGTTCATGCAATTACGGAATCGTGTTTCCACACCTTTCCTACCTTTATTCATTTTTATAATTATCAGCTTGTGTGACTACTGAGCATTTGAAATACCACCAATGGGGTCTGAGAAACCGAGTTTTAAATTTTATTTCATGTCAATTTGCTCGCATGTAAATGGCACGCGTGGCTCTGGGCTGCCACACTGTACAGCGTAGGCGTGAAAGCAACTTGTCTCACAAGTGGTGCAAGGACACCGCCTTTCCACGGGAGGAGGGTTCGGTTCAGTGCCGGCCTCCCGCCACAGGCACGCGGAGCCGCAGGGGGATGAAAATCGCCTTAAAGACTCTTAAGTTTTTTGAAACGTGAAAAACCAAACCACTGGATGGGCGCAAAAGTTCATTCAGGTTTTCCTGTGAGCCTTTTACAGGGAACAGCAGGCTGCGATACTGGTGGAGCAAAGGGCTTCTTACATGAGGCACAGAACAGACAGAAAATAAGGAGCGGGAACGTGACGTTCCGAGCGCCAGAAGCGTCCCACAAACAGAGTGAAAAGCAAACAGAGACTCGGATAAAAGCGTTGCCGTGCGCGTGACTAGTGAATTCTTAGAATCCAGAAGATAAAAACAACTCCGACAAAAGACGGTCTGGAAGGGAAAAGGACACGTAATTGAAGAGCAGGCCGAGGGTGCTGCCCGGGGGCCACGAGGGCCCCTGGCGCCTTTCAGTGCTGCGCGCAGCCTCCTGCTGGGAGCGGACACCGGCTTCACCAGAACCCCGGCCTCGGCCGTCACCCCATCAGCATGGCCGGCCTGCACGTGCGGCCACTCGCCAGGCTCTGAAGTCCTCTGCCTGGATTTGGACACATTCAGGCCAATCTATTCTCGCTCCCAGCGGCATTGATTAAATGCTTGTATCAGAACATCCGTGTGCCATGGAAAATCACCGCCATGGGTTGACCCTCGGGCTCTGTGGGCAGGAGGGTGGCTTAAGACCTGGCTGCCCAGCTGCTGTCGAGACCCAAGCCCTAGGTTGCCCTGGCCCCAGCCTGGATTTCTGCAGCCCCACCGTGGGCCTCAACTGAGCTGCGGGCCTCAGCCCTGAGGAGAGTGGACCGAAGCAGCCTTCTCCTGACCTCACTTAATCTTAGTTACCTTCTCTCTCCAAACACAGCCACGTTGGAGGCTAAGCTTCAAGCACGAACCTGGCAGGGGAGGAAACTGGGTTCAGTCCAGCAGCCTGTCCCCCAGCACCTCCGGGTGGTGCCAGCTGGCCCCGGAGGTGGCACATGGCGGGGAAGCGGGACAGGGCACACCCTGCCGAGTGAGGGGCAGCTCGCAGCCCCGGGCCCCCCCCCGAGATCAGCCAGGAGGGCAGGAGGACCAGCACGGGGTGGGGGGTGCCGCGCAGGGGGCACAGGCGCCGGAACAGCGGGCCCCAGGTCCACGTGGGCTGGGGCGAGGACAGCTGCGGCCACACGCGAGTTTCATGCCCTAGCTGGGGCCCACCCGCCCAGCCCTGAGCCCGGCTCACGCCCTCCCCACCCCAAGCTATGGACACAGACATTTCACTCGGTGCTTTGAACTGAATGGTACTCTGAACCTGGGGGACACAGACAGTGTGTGTCCCTGAGCACCAGGCTGAGGCATCACCCACTGCCTCCCCGTGAGAGGCGGCTCCACACGGCAGACACAGGGCCCGTTGCCCCTGCAGAGACGCCCCCTCCGGAAAGGACAAGGGGGAGGCGCAGGCTCTGCTGAAGCCCCTCAGGCCTCCCACCACACCCCGTGCCGCATCCCTGGGTGCCCAGCCTCGTGGGCGCAGCCAACCTGCACCCCCACCTCCCACTCGACTTCTCCACCCTGCACGGAGAAGTGTGAACCCGCAGGCAGGCTGGTGGGGCAACCCGGCCAAGGGGCAGGAAGCACTAACCAGGGCAGCGTCCTGCAGGGCAGCCTTCCCTGGGGGCCCTGGGCGGCGCTCCCTTCCCCCAGAGCACCTCATCCTCACAGCTGACCCAGGATCACACCCCCAGTACCCAGTACCCCCGGAGACCGGGCTCTCCACACTCCCTGTGAGAGGCTGGGACAAGCTTGTCCGCAATCGAAGAACAGGAAGGACCACCTGTTCACTCACGTGCCTCTGGACAGAATGGGGATGACGAACAGAAGTCTTCGGGGTCCAGCGCCTCCCGCATCTTCCCTGCCATCCTCCCTCCGCCCAAGCTGCAGGGTGTCACATGCCTCCCTGGGGCCAGGCTAGGGGGACGGGGAATCAGAGAGCTCCTTCCTGGAGCCCTGGGGCGGGGGGGGTCTGTACTCCCCAGACCCCAGACCCAGGGCCGCACCTGAGCTCATGTTGATGAGTGGCTTTGGCAGGGGGCTTGACACCAGACAGATCAGGCGTGAGGGGAGGGAGGGGACTGGAGCCTAACTCAGCTGCGAGGCCCGGATCTGGCCGTCATGCCATGTGATAATCACTCTGGTGGGCTTCCGGGCGGGATGCAGGGCTGGGCCAGGAGGGGGCCGTCCTGAGCCTCGAGGAGCCGGGCTAGCAGCTCAGGGCTCACCCAGGCGTCTCCTCGTTCAGCTGGTCCTGGTCTGCGTCCTTTATGATAAAATCAGCACTGTGAGCAGAAAGCCTTCTGGGCTCTCTGCGTCGGGTGAGTGACTCAGGGACTCTGAGGAACCCCAGGAACTTGGGTGTGGCCGGGGTGTCAGAGGCCGCTCACAGGGTGGTGTTGGTGGGGACACCCTTCATCACAAGGCTGTGCCACCTGCAGGGGTCCACACAGAACCACGTCAGTGTGTGCGCAGGGAAGGGGGGTGGGGCGAGACACGGGACAGCTGGGGTCACCGGGGAGCTTCCCATCCCATCAGGGAGGCAGTGTGGCGAAGCCTGGCCATCGGGGCCAAAGCTCAGGACGGCCATCTGAGGAAGGAGCTCGAGTTCCAGCCACCATCTGACCGCTGTCCCGGACGGGTTCTGGAAAGCGTCTGCCACCTTTCCAGAAGCACCAGCATCAAAACCTCCAGCTGCTGAAGCTGGGCACAGCGGGGGTGAATCTTCTCCAGAGCACGGCGTTGCCCACCTTCCCGGGGACCCGGGACCATCTGTGCAGAAAACAGGGGCCTGAAGGCTCAGGGTGGGAAGTGGTCGGGAGCGCCCTTCCTGGCCCAAGGACCCCAGGGCCTCCGAGCCCGTCCGTCTCCATCGCCTCTCTTTTTACACTTGCACGAGCACGCGCTGTGCAGACCTGCGTCGGAGAGGCCCAGACGTGAATGCGAGCTCGGGCTGTGTGCCGCAGGCACCGGCTCCTGGGCTCGCAGGCAGCGCTCTTTCTTCCCAAGAGGTTCATAAAGTAACGGTGCTCCTCGGGATCCATGCCAGTCCACAAGACCTGCTTCAAAATAACACCAACTCCCCGGTCCAGAGGGTCCGGACAGCTCGCCCTCAGATGAGCAGAGTCTCCTGCTATGAGCAAAGGAGGAAAAAAGCCACGTGAGTGACCTCGGCAGACACAGCAAAGGTCAGCACAAAGCTCAGCACCTACTACTCTCTAAAAACTCCTGGAAGGCTTCGAATGCAAGAGAACATTTTTACTGGATAAACTCAATCTTCAAAAACCCCAGGAGACAGCAGACTTAAAGGACAAATCTAAGACTCGTCAAGATCAGAGGTAAGTCAAGAACATCTCCACCATAGCTCTGTTGAACATAATTTTGAAAGACCCAGGAAACGTGTGGGACAGAAAAATTGAAGTCAGAGAAGGGAGGGTTGGAGAAGCCCCTCGTGATGCATGGATAATGCGACCGTCTTCGTAGAAAATGTAAGCAATTCAACACGAGACCCTCGGGCACTAACGGGCCACAAGATAAAGCTCCAGAAATCGTGGTAAGACGCCACACTGCTGCTAACACGCAGGAGGTGAGCCACGGCTCACGGTCCAAACAGCAGCCAAGCCGGGAATTGAGCCCGGCCGAGCGTACTGTGCGTGCGCATCTTAGGACTCAAAGGAAGGATGCTGACATTGACCGAAGCCAGAAAGAGATGCAGTCAGCACGGCTGGGCTGACTGTCCCCAGGTGAGTGTCCAGACCAGCGTCCTGCAAATCTGAGCCCCAGCAGGCTTTTTTAGGAAACTCCTCCTAAATCTGCCCGCAGAGACTGAGGCCTAGGAATGGGGACACAGGCCAGAAAAGAGCAGGAAGACAGCGCTGGCTCCCTGAAAACACAGATGTCCCCATGGGGGAACCCCTGGGGACACATGGGCTGCAGAGGGCACCAGTGACCCACACCTGGCCAGAGAGACACGGTGCTGGGAACGCAGCTCATCACTGGGGAGAGAAGGCTGGTCTTTATAAAAAGCTGGCTCCAGATGGACCTCAGGCAGGACCGCAAGGGCAAGTGTGAGAGAAGTGTGGGCACGGGCCGCCTGGGGGATGACCGCCCACGGGCACCGCAGGGGAGCCCCAGGGCGTGCCGGACGACTGAGCCACACGCGTGGAGACCGCAGAGCCGTGGCTCCCGCCCACCGGGCTGGCACACGGAAAGCTGGCGCTGCCCAGGGTGGGCCAGGAAGCGGGAGGCGGTCACATGCATCACAACTGCAGAAAGCCTGCCGCTCAGGGCAGACAGGAGGGTCCTGGCCCCGAGATTCATCAAAGGCAGGGCACTGCAGGACGCCACCCTGGCAAGTGGAGTCTGGGGTCGGAGCCCAGCAGAGGGCCGCAGAGAGGCCCCCGACCGCCCCGGCCTAGTGCAAGGGTCCTGACCTAGTCAGAGCCCACCCTGCTCTGCCACACACACACGCTCGGAGCGGGAGCTCTGGGCAGGGGCTGAGGACCACCGGTTATCAGCCCTCCACGTCAACACCCGAGGCCCACGGGGCAGGAGACCCCGCCACTGAGGCCTGGAGTCTGCAGGGGCCTCCGGGGCCTCGCCAGCCTGTCTGAGGGGCAGCCGGTCCCCCTTCTGCCAGACCCTCACCCACAGCCCTGCCTCCTAAACCTCACTGCCCTGTGCAGTTGACCTCACTGGTAACTCACCAGCTGGGCAGCCACACAGGAGCCCAGACCTCTGCAGTGTCCTGACTGGTCAGGAGCAGCCCCTCTGCGAGATTCAGCACGTGGGCTGGTGGGGGAGGCGCTGGTCAGGGCCCAGGCACGCAGGGGATCGCCCCACTGCCAGCCCCACGCCCTGCTCCCCTCCCTGGAGACCCCACGTCCCCTACAGCCACCAGCAGCCCCAGCTTCAAACAGGTTCTTTGAGGGGGAGGAGAAACAATCTCCTTCATATAAATGTTTAATTGGGAATTAATATTTATGAGGCTCTTGAATGGCGGGCCGCGGGTTTAATAAATATTAATAAGGATGCGTCTCCTCCGCCCCAGGAGCCGCGTTAATACCTGTTTGTGCAGCGTCCATTATTCACCCGGAAGCTCAGTTCCAGCCCCAGCAAGCGGGGTGGATCTGCCCCCCAGCTCCGGGGGCTCGTGGGGAGGGGAACATCCTGGTGGAGGGGGAAGGGGCCGTGGCGCGACCTCCCGGGCTGCTGAGTCCATGAGACGGACACCTCTCCTCGGGGCGTGCGCTCCCACCGCAGGAGCCCCTCTCGTCCGCACCCGGGCTGCGGCCAAACGTGCCGCCTCCCCCAGGAAGCCCCCCGCCCCTGGGGCAGAGTCCGCCTCCTCCCTCCTCCTCGCCCCTTCCGCGGGCTGGTGGGGCCAAGCCCAGCGATCGCCGATTCCCTGCTGCTCGGCACCGGGAGAGGGCCGCGTTTTCCTATTGGAAGCCGGGTGGTCCCGGAGGCCGCGCCCACCGCCCCCCTGTCTCGGGAGCCAGGGCCGTGGGTGGAGCTCGGGCCCCCTCGCGTGGCCAATGCCGGCAAGACTCCAGCAGGGACGCGACGGGAACGGGGCCCTGGGCTGGGGGGCAGCCGGACACCCACGAGCGCCAACCCCACCAGCGGCCGGCCGTCCACTCCCGCGACCCAGCGCTGACCGTGTGACCTGCAGCGGCCGCCCGGGCTGCCTCCCACGGCCCTGGTCCTGCAGCCCAGGGAATGTCCGCAGGGACCGGGGGAGGAGCCGAGAACCTCTGCCCCCTACCCTGCCCCACCTTGGGGGCCTGGCCTTCTGGCCTTCCTCCCCTCCCCCAGAAACACTCTGGGGTCACCTCTGTGCCGGGGGACCCACTTCCATCCTTGGGGTGCCAGCCTCGCCTAAGTGGCTCTCCCCGAGCCTGGGTCCCTGTGGCCTGGTCCTTGTGCCCCGCCCCCTCTGCACCCCCAGGGCAGGTGGCTGGAGGATTTCAGCGGAAGGCACGGGGAGCCCCAGCGCCCCCTTCGTCCATCCGCCCCTCCTGTGAGGAAGAGGAGGAGGAGGAGGAGGGAAACGTCCTTCCTGAGGTTTGGGAGGTGGGGGTGGCAGACCCCGCAAGCCCCCTCTCACTGCTCTCCCCAGGGTCAGCACCATCCCTGGGCCCCACTCACCCTCCCCCAGCCTGGAATCTACCATCCTCTCTCCCCTGGATGCCTACCCCACACCTGCCCCTCCTGCTCTCCTTAGATAGCAGTGGGTCCCAGCACCACCCTGCTTAGAGACCATCTCTGGCTCTGTGGAGAGAGACCAGGGCCCCCCACGCCGCACCCCGCCAGGCCCTGCCCACCCCCACAGCTCCTCCAGGCAAGCGCTTCTCTCGCCTCAGAGCACCCTGAATTTCTGTTCCCCGTCTGGAACAGCTTCCCGCCCCTCACTTGTGTCTCAGCTGCTTGGGTTTCGGTCTGACTTGCTTCCTTCCCTGATGTCCCGGATGGGACTGGAGCCTGGAGACTTGGCTGAAGGAGGCTGCTGGGAGGCGGGAGCCATGCCCAGCTGAACAAGGTCATACCCCAGGCCCACGGGCTCCCAGGCTGTACAGACGGGGATCCCGCGGCCAACACGCAGGTGTCCACCAAGGTCACGGCTCTGGGGAGGCAGAGAGTTCAGTTCAGTTCAGTCGCTCAGTCATGTCCGACTCTTTGCAACCTCATGAACCGCAGCACGCCAGGCCTCCCTGTCCATACCAGCTCCCAGAATTCACTCAGACTCACATCCATCGAATCGGTGATGCCATCCAGCCATCTCATTCTCTGTCTTCCCCTTCTCCTCCTGCCCCCAATCCCTCCCAGCATCAGAGTCTTTTCCAATGAGTCAACTCTTCACATGAGGTGGCCAAAGTACTGGAGCTTCAGCTTTAGCATCATTCCTTCCAAAGAACACCCAGAGCTGATCTCCTTCAGAATGGACTGGTTGGATCTCCTCGCAGTCCAAGGGACCCTCAAGAGTCTTCTCCAACACCACAGTTCAAAAGCATCAATTCTTCAGCGCTCAGCTTTCTTCACAGTCCAACTCTCACATCCATACATGACCACTGGAAAAACCACAGCCTTGACTAGACGGACCTTAGTTGGCAAAGTAATCTCTCTGCTTTTGAATATGCTATCTAGGTTGGTCATAACTTTACTTCCAAGGAGTAAGCATCTTTTAATTTCGTGGCTGCAGTCACCATCTGCAGTGATTTTGGAGCCCCCCAAAATAAAGTCTGACACTGTTTCCACTGTTTCCCCATCTATTTCCCATGAAGTGATGGGACCGGATGCCATGATCTTCGTTTTCTGAATGTTGAGCTTTAAGCCAACCTTTTCACTCTCCTCTTTCACTTTCATCAAGAGGCTTTATAGTTCCTCTTCACTTTCTGCCATAAGGGTGGTGTCATCTGAGACAGAGAAGACCGCCTTAAAAACAGCCAGACTCGTGACATGTCAGCTGTGCCACTCACAACACGTTGTAATCAGCCTGGTCTTTCATTTACAAATGCAAACACAGAACTAGGAAAGCCCAGAGAACTGAGGGAAAGCAACAGAGGGCAGGCCTCCCTGGTGACTCAATGGTGAAGGACCCGCCGGCCAGCGCGGGAGAGGCAGGAGGCACGGGTCCAGTCCCTGGGTGGAGAAGATCCCCCGGAATAGGAGATGGCAACCCACTCCAGGATTCTTGCCTGAAGAATCCCATGGACAGAGGAGCCTGGCGGGCTCCATGGGGTCGCAATGGGTCAGACACGACTGAGCGACCGAGGACAAAGTGCAAGGGAAGCGCTAAAATCATAAACAGATCAACTCGTGAGGCGGTGGAGCTGTCACAGGAAACGGGAAAGCTCAGAGAGATCCCGAGATTCCAGAGGGCAAAACGGCCGCCAGGGAAGAGCATCAGAGCTCCTGGCATGAAGTCCATGGGTGAAGATCACGGAAAGGCCAGCAGCTCAGACTGGGCTGAGCACTGGGGGAGGAACCCAGGAAGTGTGGTCACGAAAGTCTGTCTGGACGTGAGACAGAAGCAGAAAGGGGCATTTGCTGTTTGTTCCAGCCGCCAGCGTCCACCCCCCCCCCTTGCCCAGCTCCTAGCCTGCGGTCTGGAAGGAGTCAGCATTTCATGTTCCCAGTCTCCCTTGGAGCGAGTGTTGTCATGCGACGCGCAGCTGGGAGTCTGCTGACAGGTTTCTGGGCAAGAACTTTCTCTCATACAAAAGAAGAAAGGCTCACATGGAAAGGCATGCCAGCCTGGCCTCCCCTGCTTCCTGCCTTTAAACACTTGTGAAGCTGATGGCTGGAGCGCTGGCAGCCGAACTGTCACAAAGAGGCAACAAATCTACAGGGGAAGATGACAGAACAGGAGGAGAATGCAGAGCCTCGGGCCTCGCAGACATCCTGGAGCCGCCGGCCCCTTCCTGGACCTCCGTCCTTCAGCTTCCTGATGAGCAAGTGGTAACTGTCCACGGGGCACTGTGGTATACCACCACGTGGTTTAAACCACTTACACCTGGGGCTTGTCACTTGCAGCTGAATAAACCTTTCTAGGAAAGGATGAGAGAAGGAAGAGAGGGCCCAGAAGCTGTATAGTAGAGGCCCTAGGGGAGGACGGAAAGAAGAAGAAACAGGGAGAGATATTTTTGAAGAAAATATTCCCGGTAGGGTGACTCTAGCATACACAGCACGGTGACTCCAGCTGACTGTGCTGAGCCCTGGCTCCGTGAGATTTCACGCGCTGTCGTCATGACTAAGTGAGGCGATGAGGTCAGTTAGCTTGACCGCAGGGATCATTGCACTGTGTGTATGTATATCGAACCATCGTGCCTTACACCTTAGATGTTGAATATATGAAATTTCTATTTCAAAAATAAAATAAATTTTTAAATACAACATTTTTTAAACTTTTTTAAGTAAAGACAATTTTCCTGATCTTGACAAAGACTTGGTCCATTGACTGTCTGGTAGCAATGGTCAGCTAACTATCAGGCAGGAGTAACTTTTTTTTATTTAAAACGTTTTTATTTTATGTTGGAGTACAGTTGTTTAACAATGTTATGTTTGCCGTTTGACGTGTTCAGCAAAGCGATTCAGTTACATACACACATATATTCACTCTTTTTCAAACCCATTTCCTGTTTAGGTTATTACAGAGTGTTGAGCAGAGCTGGTGTGTTGAGCAGAGTAGGTCCTCGCTGGTTTTCGATTCTAAACGCAGCGGCGTGCGCAGTCCCAGCCTGCCAGTCTGTCCTCCCCTTCCCACCCTTCCTCCCGCTGACCGTGAACTCATTCTCTAAGTCTGTGGCTGTTTCCGCTTTGTAGGTAAGCTCATTTGCATCTTATTTTTCTTAGATTCCACATATAAGCAATATCATATGATAATTCTCTTTGTCTGACTTCCGGAATAGTTTTTTCCTTTAAAGGACACACACCCAGTACACGCAGATGAAAATTCTGAACTCCAGGGATGAAAAAGAAAAGCTGCCGTGGTAAATAAACAGATTGCCTGGTGAGCGGTGCACATCGGAAGGGCAGACGGCTCCTTCGCAACCCAAAAGACCAGGAGACGATGAAGAACCGTCCTCCGAAGGAAAACATTTGTTTCCTCAGTGCCCAGGCCAATTGCGATTCAAGTGTAAGGGGAAATCACATTGTCAGATACGGAAAGACTAGTAAACTGCCCAGAGCCTCGATGAAGAACAAGAGCACTTATAGACCACCAGCGGCAAACGGGGAAGAATTGGCAGAAAGGAATGATGAGGAACAGAGAAACCATGAAACACAGAATTATTCTTGATAATTATCAGCAATGCAGCCATAACGTTTAACGTGATTATTAAGAAAAGGTTCCTAAAATAGTAGATAATTAGAGTAAAAGGCATTAATGACAGCTGGAAACTAAAATTCTGGAAGACAGTCAGCCAAACGAGAGAGATGAGGGTGGAAAGAGAGGACTAAGTGGGCGCCAAACACCATGCCCTGCTCAAGGGAGGAAACAGACGTGATCAAAACGCAATGTGAGTAGAAAACACACTTTGATGTTTTTATTTTAAAATTTAAAGGACGTCTCAGACCCAATGGCTATGACTGTGCGTCCACTGCCGAGGGCCCAGGTTCAATCACTGGTGGAGGAACTAAGACTCCACAGGCCACGCAGGGTGGTCAAAAAAAAAAAAATTAAGGTTGACCACTAATAAAATGCAAATGAAACGTAAGACTTCTAAGAGGTCTGGTGTCTATTCCAACCCCACTGCTCACTGTCTGTGACCTTGCGGGGTGACCTCAGTCCTCTGAGCCTGGGAGTAACAAACTCCACCTAAAAGACAGCATCGCTACAAACAGGCTAGTGGAGGGGACGGAACTCCAGTTGAGCTGTTTAAAACCCTAAAAGATGATGCTGCGGAAGTGCTGCACTCAACACGCTAGCGTATTTGGAAAACTCAGCAGTGGCCACAGGACTGGAAAAGATCAGTTTTCATTCCAATCCCAAAGAAGGGCAATGCCAAAGAATGCTCAAACTACCGCACAATTGCGCTCATCTCACGTGCTAGTAAGGTTACGCTCAAAATCCTCCAAGCTAAGCTCCCACAGTACATGAACCGAGAACTTCCAGATATGCAAACTACGTTTGGAAAAGGCAGCGGAACCACAGACCAAATTGCCAGCATTCGTTGGATCATAGAGAAAAGCAGGAAATTTCAGAAAAACGTCTCCTTATGCTTCATTGACTAAAGCCTTTGACTGTGTGGGTCACAGCTAATTGGAAAGTTCTTAAAGAGATGAGAATACCAGACCTCCTGAGCTGTCTCCTGAGAAACACATCTGGGGATGAAGAAGCAACAGTTAGAGCCAGACATGGAAAAACCAACTGGTTCAAAATTTGGGAAGGAGTAAGGCAAGGCTGTGTTTGTCAACCTGCTTATTTACCTTATATGCAGAGTACGTCATGTGAAATGCCAAGCTGGATGAACCATAAGCTGGCATCAACATTGCCGAGAGAAATGTCAACAACCTCAGATATGCAGACGGTGACTGCAGCCATGAAATTAAAAGACGTTTGCTCCTTGGAAGAAAAGCTATGACAAACCTAGTCAGCTTATTAAAAAGCAGAGACATTAATTTGCTGACAAAGGTCCATGTAGTCAAAGCTGTGGTTTTTCCGGTAGTCTGGCATGGATGCGAGAATTGGACCATAAAGAAGGCTAAGTACCGAAGAAGTGATGCTTTCGAACGGTGATGTTGGAGAAGACTCTTAAGAGTCTCTTAGGTTGCAAGGAGATCAAACCAGTCAGTCCTAAAGGAAAGCAAGCCTGAATGTTCATTGGAAGGAACAATGCTGAAGCTGAAGCTCCAATACTTCTGGCCACCTGATGTGAAAAGCCAGCTCATTGGAATAGATCCTGGTGTTGGGAAATACTGAAGGTGGGAGAAGAGGGCGACAGAGGACGAGATGGTTGGACGGCATCACCGACTCAATGGACATGAGTTTGAGCAAACTCCAGGAGATGGTGAAGGACACGGAGGGCTGGCCTGCTGCAGTCCATGGGGTCGCAGAGAGTCAGACACGACTGAGCAACTGAACAACAACCAGTCTAATGTCAGAAAGCAAAGAGGAACTAAAGAGCCTCTTGACGAAGGTGAGAGGAGAGTGAAAAGCTGACTTGAAACTCAGCATTCAGAAAACTGAGATCATGGCATCCAGCCCCATCATTTCATGGCAAATAGAAGGGGGAAAGTGGAAGCAGTGGCAGGTTTTATTTTCTCGGGCTCCAACATCACTGCAGATGGTGACTGCAGCCATGAAATTAAAAGACACTTGATCCTTGGAAGATAAGCCATGGCAAACCCAGACAGTATACTGAAAAGCAGGGCCATCGCTTTGCCAGCAAAAGTCCGTCTAGTCAAAGAGATGGTTTTTCCAGTAGTCACGTATGGACGTGAGAGCTGGACCATAAAGAAGGCTGAGCGTTGAAGAACTGATGCTTTTGAACTGTGGTGTTGGAGAAGACTCTTGAGAGTCCCTTGGACTGCAAGGAGATCCAACTAGTCCATCCTAAAGGAAATCAGCCCTGAATGTTCATTGGAAGGACTGATGCTGAAGCTGAAGCTCCAATACTTTGGATACAAAGAGCCAGCTCCTTGGAAAAGACCCTGATGCTGGGAAAGACTGAGGGCAGGAGGAGAAGGGGGTGACAGGCTGAGATGGTTGGACAGAATCACTGACTCAATGGACATGAATGTGAGCAAATTCTGGGAGATAGTGGAGGACAGAGGAGTCTGGCGTGCTGAAGTCCATGGGTCGCAAAGAGTCGGACACAACTAAGCAACTGAAAACAGCAACAACCACGTGTGTCTGTGTGTCTATATGGAGAGAGGGAGAGAGAGGTTTATTATGAGGAACTGGCTTGTGCAATTGTGAAGCCTGACAGGGCCCCCGCTCTGCTGCGGGCAATCTGGAGACTCAGGGAAGCCAGTGGTGTATGCTTCAGCCTGAGTCAAAAGGCAGGAGACCAGTGTCCCAGCTGGGAGACAGTCAGGCTGGAAAAGTTCCCTCTTACTTGACCATTCTCAGTAATCAGGCTTCAACCAACTGGGTGAGGCCCACCCCCACTGGGGAGTTCAATCTGCTTTACTCCGTTCAGTGATTCAAATGTTAATCCCCTCCAGAAATGCCCTCAGAGACACACTCAAAGTGCTGTTAGACCCGATGGCTGTGCCCTTTGTGGCCCAGTCAAGCTGACACAAAAATCAACCATCACAGGTAGCCAGCCCTCCATCCATCCCCAGACACAGCTGGGGTCAGCACTTCACTTCTGAGTTCCTGGCATCTCGAGCCTGTGCTCGTGGCCCCTGAATGATGGGGAGATGAGGCTGTCCACTACAGCCACAGCTGATTTCTTTCCCCGGCGTGATGTCAGAGCCGCCAGTGGCAGACACGGCTGCGTCCGTGAGGCTCCCGAGCCCAGCCCACAGCAGGCCCTCCCAGGGACTCCCCCACAGCCGCGCTGCGGGGCCACACACCGCCTGAGCTTGGCAGCAGCGAGCACCAAAGTCGTCAGATCAGAAGCCCCAGCTCCCGTGAGCTTGGGAGCTGACCCAAGAGGAGTCCCAGCCAATTCTTCATAAGCCCTCTCTCCACCAGCCGAGTAGCTCCCCGGAGGGCCGGAGCACAGCAGGTGTGGGAGCAAGAGAACCTCCCCCCAAGCCCAGGCAGCGCTCAGCACCTCCCTGCCTCCTTGTCCTCAGAGCTATTTTTACTGGGAATAGACGTGGGGATGCTTGTGTTGTTTTCTAAAATCCTTGAGGAGCAAGAATCGCACACAGTCTTGTAGGAAATTAAATTTAGAAATGAGATGCTCGGCTTGGCAGAGACCACAGCAGAGCCTCCAACTGGGCCAGACCGACACATTCACGAGATCACATCACAGTTATTAACCTTTTGCTCCAAAACGTATGGAGAAAAGCTGCTAGAAACCCAGGGAGAATTTGCCTAAATGACAGTCACAGTGGGAGACCAGCACACCTCGAGCAGCAACTGCGAGATCAAAAAAATGAGTAAAGGAAAAGGGACCGTCAATAGAGCGGTTAACCACCATAAATTAACAGATATACAGGACTTTACACTCCACAGTGAAAGAAAGTGCATTCCTCTCAAATGCCAAACAAACAAAGAGCTCGTATGAGAACTCCCGGAAACTCTCATAGGTGCCTAAGGTCAGAAATCACAGATAGTGCCCCCTAAACATGTGCAATAAACACAGAATTAATGGCAGGTGATGCTGTTAAAGTTCTGACTTCTTGTGAGGCTGACAGAGCAGAGTCCCCTCCACCTGTCCTGCCCCTTGCAGGCTGGGCGAGCCCACGTCCTCCCCTGCAGGACGGCCATGCCGCCGGCTGTGCACCTCTGTGTCCTGAAGACGGAGTGCAGTGGCGCGCTGAGTATACGCGCCCAGAGAGCACTCAGGCGACGTCAGCCAGCGTCGCTGGTGTCAGGCGGGATGCACACAGCCCTCTGAGTTAAAGAGGAAATGAACTAACCCTAACCCTAAACGTCCCATTACAGACTCCTGATGCGTTTGATAACGAGGGCATTACCTACCAGACAACAGAACGCAGCCGAAGCAGCTCCCTGAGGACGACGGGTGAGCCTACTCTGCATCGCTCAGGCGCGTCCGACTCTTTGCAACCCCGTGCACTGTAGCCCACCAGGCTCCTCCCTCCGTGGGGTTCTGCAGCAAGAGTGCTGCAGTGCGTCGCCATTTTCAGCGGATAGCCCTCAGGAACCCTGACAGGAGACGGGAAAGAATGGCCGTGCGCTTTCCTCTAAGAAGCTCTCACGGGGGGAGATTCGCTCGTGACGCCGCACACATCAGAGCGCGGACGGTTCAGAAGCGCTCTGGCTCGGTCTTTTCATCACATTCCGCAGAGTCGAGGGGCTCTTCATCATATTCCACAGAATCGAGGGACTCTTCATCGTATTCCGCAGAGCTGAGGGATTCTTCAGTATATTCCGCAGAGTCGAGTGACTTTTCATCATATTCCGAAGAGTCGAGTGACTCTTATTTATATTCCACAAAATCGAGTGACTTGAAACCCTCCATAATCCATGATGAGACGAATCTTTAATAGGCACAATTTCCTTCTAATTTACCTGTCTTTTCATTCCTCTTTGCTCTTAGAATTTTATCTTAATGTGATGTATTTTGTGCACATCTTTGTGAAAGATAAGGAAGGGGAGGACCTGACCCCAGCCAGTCCCACAGGGTCCACCCACTAAAATACATACATAAACTGAAATGTCATTTTCTATACTTCATAAGACTCTTAATTATCTTTATGTTTGAATTAGGCTATTTTTACAGTCATTAGCTCACAACCAAAAGCACAAATTTGGGTGTAAATAATTTACATTATACATTTCGATAGAAAGCTGACAGAGAAAGTAAGTTTTTGTTGGAAATGCATCTCTTGATGCGATGGATGGGGCTTTTTCCCGCTTAATTCTTGCTTCCACGACTGGTTATTACTTATTGTTAAAAAGGTACAGTGCACAGCATCAAATTTACTCCCACTTTTCAGGGTTTTAGCACTTTTTACGTTAGCACTAAGCAACTTTCTTCCCCATATGTAGATATAAAGAATCCGCCTGCAATGCGGGAGACCTGGGTTTGATCCCTGGGTTGGGAAGATCCCCTGGAGAAGGGAAAGGCTACCCACTCTAGTATTCTGGCCTGGAAAATTCCATGGACTGTATAGTCCATGGGGTCGCAGAGCTGGACAAGCCTGAGTGACTTTCACTTTCAGACATATGTATGTAACAAAAGGACTTTTGTTACAGCAATTCCAAAAATCACATAAGATACAATATCAAAAATTACTGGAAATTCCCTGGTGGTCCAGCGGTTAGGACTCTGAGGTCTCACTGCAGGGTGTATGGGTTTGTTTAATCCTTGGTCAGGGAACCAAGATCCTACAAGCGTCATGGCACGGCCAAAAAGAAGAAGATTACTGTTGTAGTCAGCTGATTCCCAGAGCCATGTGCCACCCGGGGCTGGTGTCCCTCATATAGACAAACTCAGATTCGGGGACCCCTGTTCCCCAGTTCAGAACCACCTGCCAGACAGGGAAGGTGACGCCCCATCTCGCCACCAGAGGGCGTGCTGGGCTGCAAATGGACAAGAGGGCAGCCGCCCCCCTGCGTGGGGAGGGGCTTGCACCAGCCCGGGGTCAGGGGAGGGCAGGGGCCAGCATCAGAGAACTCAATGTCCCTGCCTTCCGTGTATCTGCTCGGGGCTGCGGTGCTCCTGCCTCAGCCCCTGGTCGCCCCACCTCCTGGCTGGAGGCCTGGCCAACACCCTGCTCTCACTGGCCCCACTTCTGAAGCTCTGGCTGGGTGTGGGGGGTCCCCAGAGCTGAGTGAACCGCACCCCCACAAAGGCCCCGGGATCCCCTGCTGGAGCAGGGACTATATAAGGTCCTGAACTGGGTCTTCTCTCTGCAGAGCTCCTGCCCCCAGGCTCCAGGGAGGGGGTCCCATGCCCCTTCAGGGAATAGCAGGCTTCCCAGAGTGACGGACAGGGGTCACCTGGACAGACCCTGGCATGGCCAGTAGGAGCCCTGAGTGATCCTGCTGTGGTCCTGCCTCGCCTCTGACCTACGGTCTCAGGTCTGCCTGTGGTAATAGCAGCTCAGTGTGGGGCTGAGCATGGTTCCCAGGCCCACCAGCCAGCATCATGCCACCCCAGTCTCCCCGAGGGCATGTTCTGAGTCCCTCTGCCCACCCCCCAGCCCTAGGCTGGCAGATGAACCTCAGCCACGATGCCCAGGAAGAGAAGGCCCAGCTGGGGTCTGGAGCCCCATGGACCCTCAGTTCTTGGACACGGTGCTCCCAACCCAGAGGACTCAAGGACCGGCCTCCCCAGGGTGCAGCCAGTCGGGCCCAGAGCCCTGGCCTGTCACCACCTCCATCACAGCCCAGCCCCGCCTGGGCCCTTGTCGCCTTGTGGGCCGCAGTTTCCCCTCTGCAGAGCGGGCTGTTTATGGCTTGTGCTCGGGAGGCTCACAGCTCGGGGGCTGAAGTGGCCTCTGCTGCCTGCACGTGGCAGGAGCTCAGGACGCGGTGTTTCTCCTGCCCTCCGCTCCCCCAGCCTGGACCCCAGCCAGGAAGGCGGCCAGTGCGTGGGGCACCTCCCTCATCAACCCCACCCCTGGGCAAAGGGGCCCCACACCCAGCCTCTGCCGAAGCTCCCTGCAACACAAGCCCCAGCCCTGGGAACAACGGGCTGGGGGCTCATCCTAGGACCCCCGCGGCCCTGAGCTGGCTCCACGCACAGTGGGCCTGCGCCACGCTGCCCTGTGCCACGCTGTGCTGCCGGCCCTGTGCTGAGCTGCCCTGAGCTGCCCTGAGCTGCCCTGAGCTGCCCTGAGCTGCCCTGTGCTGTGCTGTGCTGTGCTGTGCTGAGTTGTGTTGCTGTGTGTTGTGTTGTATTGCATTATGCTGAGTTGCCCGGCCTGTGCTGACGTGTTGTCTTGTCCTGTGCTGAGTCATGTTCCATTGTGTTGTGTTGCCCTGTGCTGTGTTATGCTGTGTTGTGTTGAATTGTGTTGAGTTGTGTTAAGTTGTGTTGTGTTGTGTTGTCCTGTGCTGTGTTTGCTGTGTTGAGTTGTGCTGTGTTGTGTTGCCCTGTGCTGTGTTGTGCTGTGTTGTGTTGAGTTGTGCTGTGTTGTGCTGTGTTGTGTTGAGTTGTGTTGTGTTGTGTTGAGTTGTGTTACCCTGTGCTGTGTTGTGTTGTGTTGCATTGTGTTGCCCTGTGTTGTGTTGTGTTGAGTTGTGTTGCCCTGTGTTTTGCTGTGTTGTGTTGCGTTGTGTTGCCCTGTGTTGTGTTGTGTTGCCCTGTGCTGTGTTGTGTTGAGCTGTGCTGTGTTGTGTTGTGTTGTGTTGTGTTGCCCTGTGCTGTGTTGTGTTGCATTGTGCTGTGTTTGCTGTGTTGAGTTGAGTTGTGTTGTGTTGAGTTGTGTTGTGTTGAGTTGTGTTGCCCTGTGCTGTGTTGTGCTGTGTTGTGTTGAGTTGTGTTACCCTGTGCTGTGTTGTGTTGTGTTGCATTGTGTTGCCCTGTGTTGTGTTGTGTTGAGTTGTGTTGCCCTGTGTTTTGCTGTGTTGTGTTGCGTTGTGTTGCCCTGTGTTGTGTTGTGTTGCCCTGTGCTGTGTTGTGTTGAGCTGTGCTGTGTTGTGTTGTGTTGTGTTGTGTTGCCCTGTGCTGTGTTGTGTTGCATTGTGCTGTGTTTGCTGTGTTGAGTTGAGTTGTGTTGTGTTGTGTTGAGTTGTGTTGTGTTGAGTTGTGTTGCCCTGTGCTGTGTTGTGCTGTGTTGTGTTGAGTTGTGTTGTATTGTGTTTAGTTGTGTTGCCCTGTGCTGTGCTGTGTTGTGCTGTGTTGTGTTGAGTTGTGTTGTGTTATGTTGTTGTGTTGCCCTGTGCTGTGTTATGTTGTGTTGTGTTATGTTGTGTTGTGTTGAGTTGTGTTGCCCTGTGCTGTGTTGTGTTGTGTTGTGTTGAGTTGTGTTGCCCTGTGCTGTGTTGTGTTGAGTTGTGTTGCCCTGTGCTGTGTTGTGTTGAGTTGTGTTGCCCTGTGCTGTGTTGTGTGGCCCTGTGCTGTGTTGCCCTGTATTGTGTTGTGTTGTGCTGAGTTGTGTTGCCCTGTGCTGTGTTGTGTGGCCCTGTGCTGTGTTGCCCTGTATTGTGTTGTGTTGTGTTGCCCTGTGCTGTGTTGTGTTGCATTGTGCTGTGCTGTGTTGTGTTGAGTTGTGTTGAGCTGTGCTGTGTTGTGTTGTGTTGTGTTGTGTTGCCCTGTGCTGTGTTGTGTTGCATTGTGCTGTGTTTGCTGTGTTGTGTTGAGTTGTGTTGTGTTGTGTTGTGTTGAGTTGTGTTGTGTTATGTTGAGTTGTGTTGCCCTGTGCTGTGTTGTGTTGTGTTGCCCTGTGCTGTGTTGTGTTGCCCTGTGCTGTGTTGTGTTTCCCTGTGTTGTGTTGTGTTGTGCTGAGTTGTGTTGCCCTGTGCTGTGTTGTGTGGCCCTGTGCTGTGTTGCCCTGTATTGTGTTGTGTTGTGCTGAGTTGTGTTGCCCTGTGCTGTGTTGTGTTGCATTGTGCTGTGCTGTGTTGTGTTGAGTTGTGTTGCCCTGTGCTGTGTTGTGTTGTGTTGAGTTGTGTTGCCCTGTGCTGTGTTGTGCTGTGTTGTGTTGAGTTGTGCTGTGTTGTGTTGAGTTGTGCTGTGTTGTGTTGTGTTGAGTTGTGTTGTGTTATGTTGAGTTGTGTTGCCCTGTGCTGTGTTGTGTTGAGTTGTGTTGCCCTGTGCTGTGTTGTGTTGCATTGTGCTGTGCTGTGTTGTGTTGAGTTGTGTTGCCCTGTGCTGTGTTGTGCTGTGTTGTGTTGAGTTGTGTTGTGTTATGTTGAGTTGTGTTGCCCTGTGCTGTGTTGTGCTGTGTTGTGCTGAGTTGTGTTGCCCTGTGCTGTGTTGTGCTGTGTTGTGTTGAGTTGTGTTGTGTTATGTTGAGTTGTGTTGCCCTGTGCTGTGCTGTGCTGTGTTGTGTTATGTTGAGTTGTGTTGCCCTGTGCTGTGTTATGTTGTGCTGTGTTGTGCTGAGTTGTGTTGCCCTGTGCTGTGTTGTGTTGAGTTGTGTTGTGTTATGTTGAGTTGTGTTGCCCTGTGCTGTGCTGTGCTGTGTTGTGTTATGTTGAGTTGTGTTGCCCTGTGCTGTGTTATGTTGTGCTGTGTTGTGCTGAGTTGTGTTGCCCTGTGCTGTGTTATGTTGTGTTGTGTTGAGTTGTGTTGCCCTGTGCTGTGTTGTGTTGTGTTGTTGTGTTGTGTTGAGTTGTGTTGCCCTGTGCTGTGCTGTGTTGTGCTGTGTTGTGTTGAGTTGTGTTGTGTTATATTGAGTTGTGTTGCCCTGTGCTGTGTTGTGTGGCCCTGTGCTGTGTTGTGTTGAGCTGTGCTGTGTTGTGTTGTGTTGTGTTGAGTTGTGTGGCCCTGTGCTGTATTGTGTTGTGTTGTGCTGAGTTGTGTTGCCCTGTGCTGTGTTGTGTTGCATTGTGCTGTGCTGTGTTGTGTTGAGTTGTGTTGCCCTGTGCTGTGTTGTGTTGTGTTGAGTTGTGTTGCCCTGTGCTGTGTTGTGCTGTGTTGTGTTGAGTTGTGCTGTGTTGTGTTGAGTTGTGTTGTGTTGTGTTGTGTTGAGTTGTGTTGTGTTATGTTGAGTTGTGTTGCCCTGTGCTGTGTTGTGTTGAGTTGTGTTGCCCTGTGCTGTGTTGTGTGGCCCTGTGCTGTGTTGCCCTGTATTGTGTTGTGTTGTGCTGAGTTGTGTTGCCCTGTGCTGTGTTGTGTTGCATTGTGCTGTGCTGTGTTGTGTTGAGTTGTCTTGCCCTGTGCTGTGTTGTGCTGTGTTGTGTTGAGTTGTGTTGTGTTATGTTGAGTTGTGTTGCCCTGTGCTGTGTTGTGCTGAGTTGTGTTGCCCTGTGCTGTGTTGTGTTGTGTTGAGTTGTGTTGCCCTGTGTTGTGTTGTGTTGTGTTGAGTTGTGTTGCCCTGTGCTGTGTTGTGCTGTGTTGTGTTGAGTTGTGTTGTGTTATGTTGAGTTGTGTTGTGTTGTGTTGTGTTGTGTTGCCCTGTGCTATGTTGTGTGGCCCTGTGCTATGTTGCCCTGTGCTGTGTTGTGTTGTGTTGTGCTGAGTTGTGTTGCCCTGTGCTGTGTTGTGTTGCATTGTGCTGTGTTGTGTTGTGTTGAGTTGTGTTGCCCTGTGCTGTGTTGTGCTGTGTTGTGTTGAGTTGTGTTGTGTTATGTTGAGTCGTGTTGTGTTGTGTTGAGTTGTGTTGTGTTGTGTTGAGTTGTGTTGCCCTGTGCTGTGTTGTGCTGTGTTGTGCTGAGTTGTGTTGCCCTGTGTTGAGCTGTCTTGCCCTGTGCTGAGTTGCCCTGTGTCGTGCAGGGCACACGGCCGCCTGCACCGCATCTGATCTGCCTGCGCAGCACAGCAGCCTCGGGGGCGCCATCTGCCCACACAGCCCACAGCTCCATCACCGGGTTGGGCCTCTTCCAGGATCTCCTCACACATTTTAAGGCCTTGGAGCCCCAGATCCTCTACATGGAAAGTTCCGCGAGGGCGGTTTGCAGACGCCTGGATCCTACAGACGGGAAACACTAACAGCCTAGGGGTGGGGGGCCTGTGACCTCAGACTGGGGCGACCCTGGCAGGACATTCCAGCCTTTGCCCGGGCGAGGGTGACCTGGAGGTGGACGGACAGACAGTTGGACGGCTCGGTGCCCGGCCAGCTGAGACCACAGAGCTGTCAGGAACAGCAGCTTGTGGACCAGAGAGCGGGGGGGGGGGGGCCCAGGACAGAGGATGCACCCCCGGAGGCTCACGGTGCCCCCACCGCGGGCCCTGCTGACTGAGCCCAGTTACCCTGGAAATAACTAAAAGCCACAGGGAAGCAGTGAACTGGGCACAGGGGCCCCTCCCGCTCAGTGGGCAGAAGCAAGGCGGTGACCACATGGCTCCTTGCAGCCTCTGATTCCCACATTTTCAGAGCTGGAGTCCGCCCCTCCTCCTGCCTAGAGGCCCTGGCTGCTCCAGAGGGAGGCCGTTTAAGGACCACAGGCTGGGCACAGGGGATGCCGACGGCCACAGGTCCGCACCCCTCACCTGCGGACGATCCACTCCCCGCCACGAGCAGGGGAGTCCCGTCCTGGGGGCAGCCTGGCCACCTCCTTGTCCCCGACCCGCTCACAGGCACCTCTGCTCTGGGTCAGCCTCCTCCGGCGGCTCCTTCACTAGCGGATGCCGGGTTGTCTGTGTCTAAAGCCTATGAAAGCGCCCTCAGCACCTGCACGCGTGTGATGGAAACGACTGGTGAGTTTGGAATGTTTCTCCATCTCTGGGAAATATCCCTGAACATACTTAACACAGTCCCTACTCCAGGCTCCATCCCCCCGGGAAACGTCCGTGTCTCTTGGCTGTTCCATCATCTGACATGTCCCTTCGTGGGTTCTAACGAGGAGGCCTGGGGACAATCTCTCTAAACGCTTGCATGTCGAAGGCAGTCTGTCAACAGCCGCTGTGTGTGCAAGTTACTTGGACAAACGTGAAAACCCAGCTGTCACCCTTTACTGTCCTAAACAGATCACTGCATTTTCTTCCTCCGCATACCATTGCTTTTGAAAAGTCACAATCTGATTTTTCCTCCGCTGATAGACCTCAGGCATTTTGCCTGACTGCAGGATTTTTTTCTTGACACAATAATGTTACAAAAATACATCTCATGCTGGGTCACTCTCCCTGCGGATGGAAATCGTTTCAATACTTAAGTTTCAGACCTTTTCATGCTAGGTGAGTCGTCTTGGATTTTAATTTTTAACACCTGCTCTCTTCCGATGCTTCTGATTTTTTGTTTTTCCAGGAATTCCTTGATGTGTATGTTAGCTCCTGTTCTTTCTTTCCTAAATACTTTGATTGAGATATAATTTACATGTCATAAAATTCAGTCAATCAAAATGTGCAATTCAGGGGGGTTAGTGCACTTGCCGAGTTGTGCAACCAAATCATCACCGTAATCTGACCTTAGGACATTTTCATCAGCCCAGAAGAAAGTGCATGCCTGTCCCCAGGTCCAGCCTCTGGACGTACGCCTTCTGTCTCTACTGATCTGCCTGTCCTGACATTCCGCACAGAGCCCTTGGGCTGAGGGAAGGAGTGAACCACCTCCTTCACTCAGGGTGGTTTGCAAGGTTCCTCATGTCGTAGCAGGTGTCAGGAGGTCGTCCTTTTCTATAGCTCAGTAATATTTCTGTTACTCGGTTCCATCAATACAGCATATTTTGTTTATCAGGGTAAGATCAGGCAGACTCCTGTGATCAGAAACGTGGGGGGCCGTGAAGTGTTGACTCTGGGTCACAAGTCACAGAGGGACTGCGGCAGGCTGGGCTGGGCGTCTGCTCATCTGCCAATAAAACCCCTTGGTTTATCGGTGCGCTTACCCCGGGGAGGCCAGTCACCCTGCTGTCGGGACAGCTGACCGAGCCGTGGCGAGGTCCCCACCTTGGACCCGACTTGCTTCCGAGGGAGTCGGTTACCTGGGAGGAGTTCCTGAGCCCCAGTCCAGCCTTTGAAAGTCAGTGACCCAAACAAGCATGGACCACGCGGGGGACCCGGAGCCCAAGCTTCCCGGATGAGAGCCAAGCGCCTGTCGCGTCCACCGTCTGGGGGGCGGCAGGCTGCCTGTCCGTGTCCGCGGGGCTGCGACGCTCCAGCTGGCCCGCTCTTGCGCGGGGTCAGGATCTGAGCACAGGCCCTTCCTTGAGCTCACTTCGGCATAAAGCGGGTGCCGGGCGCTCAGAACCCGCAGCGGCGCAGACGCACAGCTCACGACCCCCGAGCCGCCCGGGCGCGGATGCCGGGACTGCTCCCCGGACGGACGGCCCTTCCTGCCCTGCTCCGCGGGACCTAACTTCCGCCGCCGTCTCCCGCTTCCGAGTCTGGGGCGGTCCCAGCCCTCGCTCCGCGGAGAGCTCGCGCGCCGGCGGAACGCCCCGCCCGAACGCCCCGCGCTGCCGGCTCCGGGCCTCTGGGCGGCGATCGCGGCTGGCCGTTTGCTGAGCGCGCTGCTCCCGGGCGTCTGCAGAGGTCCTCCCGGCCTCGATGTCCTCAGGCTCGCCGGACACCCCCTGCCGCTCCGAGGGCGCCGGCCCCCGAGCTGCCGGCGCGGCCTCCCTGCCGCCAGCAGAGGGCCGCCCTGGCGCCTGGCTCCCCGCGGACGATGTCCCCGCGCTCTGGTTCCGCCGCCCTGGAGGACGTGGGGCTTTACGGCGTTTGGGGAGAGCCGAGTCCTGTGCCGCTTCTAACACATCCTTCCCCCAGACAGGGGAGAGTTTCAGGACCTGAGAACAAGGAGCATGGCATTGTACCCAGGACCTGGGAGCCAGGAGCCCAGGCTGCGGCGGTGATGGACTGTTATTTGCGGAGAGGGGAATATTAAGGAGATAAAATGCTTACAAACCATGTTGACCTCTTATACTATGTGTATGTATAAAATTGGTGGAAGCTAATACCTAAAAAAAAACAGCTGTGTAGAACCCCACTGATTTTTAGGTCTGTGTGTGGTGTGTTAAGTCGCTTCAGTCTCATGTCCGACTATTTGCAGCCCGTGGACTCAGGCCGCCAGGCTCCTCTGTCCCTCGGATTCTCCAGGCAAGAATGCTGGAGTGGGCTGCTGTTTCTTCTCCAGGGGAGCTTCCCGACCAGGGATCGCGCCTCCGAGTGAGTCTTCTGCCTCCTGCTTTGGCAGGCGAGTTCTTTACCGCGAGCGCCGCCGGGGATGTTTATAAATTCTATAAAAATCAAATCTTAAAAAACGAAAGGGAACTGCAAATATGAGCGAGGTACATGCTGCTGCTGCTGAGTCGCTTCAGTCGTGTCTGACCCTGTGCGACCCCACAGACGGCCGCCCAACAGGCTCCCCCGTCCCTGGGATTCTCCAGGCAAGAACACTAGAGTGGGTTGCCATTGCCTTCTCCTCAACGTACATGAGACTACCAAAAATTTTCAGACAGATTTTTAAAGACTTCTAAATATATAAATATGTACACATATCTCCATTGAAATCTGAAACTTGGTTAATGGGCTTCACAACAAATCTAATGCAAATGAAGAGGGAACAGTGACCCGGATGCTGATCTGAGAAGGTCCCCCAGGCTCCAGCAGACAGGCCAGGCAGTTCAGTTCAGTTCAGTTCAGTCGCTCAGCTGTGTCCGACTCTTTGTGACTCCATGAATCGCAGCACGCCAGGCCTCCCTGTCCATCACCAACTCCCGGAGTTCACTCAGACTCAAGACCATCGAGTCGGTAATGCCATCCAGCCATCTCATCCTCTGTCATCCCCTTCTCCTCCTGCCCCCAATCCCTCCCAGCATCAGAGTCTTTTCCAATGAGTCAACTCTTCGCATGAGGTGGCCGAAGTACTGGAGCTTCAGCTTTAGCATCATTCCTTCCAAAGAAATCCCAGGGCTGATCTCCTTCAGAATGGACTGGTTGGATCTCCTTGCAGTCCAAGGGACTCTCAAGAGTCTTCTCCAACACCACAGTTCAAAAGTATCAATTCTTTGGCTCTCAGCCTTCTTCACAGTCCAACTCTCACATCCATACATGATCACAGGAAAACCATAGCCTTGACTAGACGGACCTTAGTCGGCAAAGTAATGTCTGCTTTTGAATATACTATCTAGGTTGGTCATAACTTTTCTTCCAAAGAGTAAGCATCTTTTAATTTCATGTCTGCAATCACCATCTGCAGTGATTTTGGAGCCCAAAAAATAAAGTCTGACACTGTTTCCACTGTTTCCCCATCTGTTTCCCATGAAGTGATGGGACCAGATGCCATGATCTTCGTTTTCTGAATGTTGAGCTTTAAGCCAACTTTTTCGCTCTCCTCTTTCACTTTCATCAAGAGGCTTTTTAGTTCCTCTTCACTTCCTGCCATAAGGGTGGTGTCATCTGCATATCTGAGGTTATTGATATTTCTCCCGGCAATCTTGATTCCAGCTTGTGTTTCTTCCAGTCCAGCGTTTCTCATGATGTACTCTGCATAGAAGTTAGATAAGCAGGGTGACAATATACAGCCTTGACGTACTCCTTTTCGTATTTGGAACCAGTCTGTTGTTTCATGTCCAGTTCTGACTGTTGCTTCCTGACCTGCATACAGATTTCTCAAGAGGCAGGTCAGGTGGTCTGGTATTCCCATCTCTTTCAGAATTTTCCACAGTTTCTTATGATCCACACAGTCAAAGGCTTTGGCATAGTCAATAAAGCAGAAATAGATTTTTTCTGGAACTCTCTTGCTTTTTCTATGATCCAACGGATGTTGGCAATTTGATCTCTGGTTCCTCTGCCTTTTCTAAAACCAGCTTGAACATCAGGAAGTTCACGGTTCACGTATTGCTGAAGCCTGGCTTGGAGAATTTTGAGCATTACTTTACTAGCGTGTGAGATGAGTGCAATTGTGCGGCAGTTTGAGCATTCTTTGGCATTGTCTTTCTTTGGAATTGGAATGAAAACTGACCTTTTCCAGTCCTGTGGCCACTGCTGAGTTTTCCAAATTTGCTGGCATATTGAGTACAGCACTTTCACAGCATCATCTTTCAGGATTTGAAACAGCTCAACTGGAATTCCATCACCTCCACTAGCTTTGTTCGTAGTGATGCTTTCTAAGGCCCACTTGACTTCACATTCCAAGATGTCTGGCTCTAGATTAGTGATCACATCATCATGATTATCTGGGTCGTGAAGATCTTTTTTGTACAGTTCTTCTGTGTATTCTTGCCACCTCTTCTTAATATCTTCTGCTTCTATTAGGTCCAGGCCATTTCTGTCCTTTATCAAGCCCATCTTTGCATGAAATGTTCCCTTGGTATCTCTCTAATTTTCTTGAAGAGTTCTCTAGTCTTTCCCATTCTGTTGTTTTCCTCTATTTCTTTGCATTGATTGCTAAAGAAGGCTTTCTTATCTCTTCTTGCTATTCTTTGGAACTCTGCATTCAGATGCTGATATCTTTCCTTTTCTCCTTTGCTTTTCACCTCTCTTCTTTTCACAGCTATTTGTAAGGCCTCCTCAGACAGCCATTTTGCTTTTTTGCATTTCTTTTCCATGGGGATGGTCTTGATCCCTGTCTCCTGCACAATGTCACAAACCTCTGTCCATAGTTCATCAGGCACTCTATCTATCAGATCTAGGCCCTTAAATCTATTTCTCACTTCCACTGTATAATCATAAGGGATTTGATTTAGGTCATACCTGAATGGTCTAGCGGTTTTCCGTACTTTCTTCAATTTGAGTCTGAATTTGGTAATAAGGAGTTCATGATCTGAGCCACAGTCAACTCCTGGTCTTGTTTTTGCTGACTGTGTAGAGCTTCTCCATCTTTGGCTGCAAAGAATATAATCAGTCTGATTTCAGTGTTGACCATCTGGTGATGTCCATGTGTAGAGTCTTCTCTTGTGTTGTAGGAAGAGGGTGTTTGCTATGACCAGTGCATTTTCTTGGCAAAACTCTATTAGTCTTTGCCCTGCTTCATTCCGCATTCCAAGGCCAAATTTGCCTGTTACTCCAGGTGTTTCTTGACTTCCTACTTTTGCATTCCAGTCCCCTATAATGAAAAGAACATCTTTTTGGGGTGTTAATTATAAAAGGTCTTGTAGGTCTTCATAAAACCATTCAACTTCAGTTTCTTCAGCATTCCTGGTTGGGGCATAGACTTGGATAACTGTGATATTGAATGGTTTGCCTTGGAGACAAACAGAGATCATTCTGTTGTTTTTGAGATTGTGTCCAAGTACTGCATTTCAGACTCTTTTGTTGACCATGATGGCTACTCCATTTCTTCTGAGGGATTCCTGCCTGCAGTGGTAGATATAATGGTCATCTGAGTTAAATTCACCCATTCCAGTCCATTTTAGTTCGCTGATTCCTAGAATGTCATGTTCACCCTTGCCATCTCTTGTTTGACCACTTCCAATTTGCCTTGATTCATGGACCTGACATTCCAGGTTCCTATGCAATATTGCTCTTTACAGCATGGGACCTTGCTTCTATCACCAGTCACATCCACAACTGGGTGTTGTTTTTGCTTTGGCTCCATCCCTTCATTCTTTCTGGAGTTATTTCTCCACTGATCTCCAGTAGCATATTGGGCACCTACTGACCTGGGGAGTTCTTCTTTCAGTATCCTATCATTTTGCCTTTTCCTACTGTTCATGGGGTTCTCAAGGCAAGAATACTGAAGTGGCTTGCCATTCCCTTCTCCAGTGGACCACATTCTGTCAGACCTGTCCACCATGACCCTCCCATCTTGGCTTGCCCCGCAGGCATGGCTTGGTTTCACTGAGTTAGACAAGGCTGTGGTCCTAGTGTGATTAGATTGACTAGTTTTCTGTGAGTATGGTTTCAGCGTGTCTGCCCTCTGATGCCCTCTTGCAACACCTACCATCTTACTTGGGTTTCTCTTCCCTTGGGCGTGGGGTGTCTCTTCACGACTGCTCCAGCAAAGCACAGGCGAGGCTCCTTACCTTGGACGAGGGGCATCTCCTTTCCGCCGCTGTTCCTGACCTTCAACGTGGGATGGCTCCTCTAGGCCCTCCTGTGCCTGCGCAGCCACCGCTCCTCGGGTTGCTCCTCCTGGCCACCGGCCCTGGCCTCGGGCGTGGGTGGCTCCTCAAGGTCACCGCCCCTGGCCTCGGGCGCGAGGTGGCTTCTCCTGGCCTCCCCTGACCCCAGACGCGGGGTGTCTCCTCCCAGCCGCCCCTGACCTCGGTCATGGGGCAGCTCCTCAGGGTCACCACCAGGCAGCATGTATGATTTCTGCCCCCGAAGGCACACACACCCACGCTGGGGAGAGGTAACAGGCTGGGGATTTTCCAGAGCTGATAGACTGCTGAGACCTCGGTTTCGGCAAAAATCTCGAGTAAGAGAAAGAAACCCTGACGGTGAACCTGCAGGAGCCCAGCTAGAGGGAGCAGCTGGACCACGGTGTGGGGTGGGGGGTGGGGGCGGCAGGAAGGAGTCCGGATGTAAGAGAGATTCAGGGAGCGGACAGGCCCCTCTGAGTGTGGGGACAACGGAGGGGCAGAGTCCGGAGTGCGGCCGAGGCTGGGGCTGCAGCAGAGTGCTGGGGTGATTCACTGGGATGTGAAAGCCGGCGGGGGTGGGGGACCGGTGGAGAGGGGGGTGGGGGGCTCTCTTCTGGCCTCTGACTTGCATGGGGAGAGCAGACGGGAGGCTGGAGGCCTGGCCGAGCTCAGGAGAGGGACCCAGGACCGGGTGGGGGGGCGGGTCAGCAGCAGGCAGTCTTCACGGACGGCCGGGATGGAGCCACCCAGGGAGGGTGTGTAGATGGACAGAGAAAAGAGAAGCCGCCAGGGACCACGCCCCGGGCCCTCGGAAGCTTCGAGTCGGGAGAGGAGGAGCTGGCAGACGGGCTGAGGTGAGGGAAGAAGTGGGCGTCCTGGATGGAACGGTGTCCCCAGAATCCATATGTGGGAGCCCTCACCCCTTGGGGACTGGACCTGGAGACGGGGTCTTCAGGAGGTCATCGAGGTTAAATGTGGTCATGGGGTTGGGCCCTAACCCAGCAGGACAGGGACCTCACAGGAAGGGGAGGACACCAGGGGTGCACGCTCGGAGGTAAGGCCACGTACGGACGCAGAGGGAAGGGTGGAGGCGAAACCCCCCTTGCCGGCACTTTGACCTTGGGCTTCCAGCCTCCGGGACTGTGAGAAGATCGCTTCTGCTGTTTACACCCCGGTCTCAGGTATCTGCGGCGGGCCCGGGCCGGCACCCAAAGCGGGGAGAGGGCCCCAGTGGACAGCCCGCAGAAAGCCCCGAATGGCTCCTCAAGGAACGGCCTCACAGGAGGCAGCCTCAAGCCCATCTTTAGGAAGGAATCGTCTTCCCAGCTCTTGTGGACACAGCGGAGAGGCAGCCGCCCCGCAGGGACCCAGTGACTTCTGTGAGGTGCTGGGCCAGCCCCCGCCATCCTGGGTAACTGCATCCTCCAGAAGTGGCTGCACAGGGCACCCCGCTCCCGGCCCCGTCCTCCCAGCACCTTGTCCCGAGGGAGAGTAGCTGTGCCCTCCCCTGACCTGGGCAGGCCTGGTGATGGCAGAAGTGATGCTCCAGGACTGGAGGCCCCTCCCTGCGTCCCCCAGGCTCACCCACTCCTGGACCAGCCACCCTGCTGCCTGGAAGCCCACCTGGAAGGCAGAAGAGGGGCCCTGGCTCACCAGCGAGCGAACCACCGGAAGCAGATCCTGTAGCCACCGGCCGAGCGGCCCAGGCCGAAGCCGCGTGGACCGACGTGGAGTGAGCCTCCCTGCCCAGCGCTGCCGGCGCGGCAGACCTTGAGGCAGACAGGCGCTCACTGCCATGGAAGCTTCGGGGCACTCTGCCCATGGCCGGTCAGCCCAGAGCTGTGCTAAGTCGCTTCAGCTGTGTCCGACTCTTCGCAACCCCATGGACAGTAGCCTGCCAGGCACCCCTGTCCCTGGGATTCTCCAGGCAAGAACACTGCAGTGAGTTGCCATCTCCTCCTCCGGGGGATGTTCCCGACCCAGGAATCGAACCCCAGTCACCGGCATCTCCTGCGTCGGCAGGCGGGTTCTTTACCACTAGCCCAGAGCAGAACCCGGTTACTCTGCAGAGGGCGACCAGAGATCCCAGGTCATCCCTGTGTCCTGGGTCATCACTGGGGTGCCCCATTTCTCTTTCAAAAGTGTCCTGGCTTGGAGGGTGAGTTGCGAGGTCATCATGTCTGTGCAAAACCAGAGAGCCCACCGAGGTGGCTCCTTCCTGGGAGGGGATCAGGACCCTGCGATCGGGCAGGGCTGGGCAAGCTCCCTTCCTGTTCTTGAAGGGGGTATGAAGAACCAAACATGAAAAATGTCCCATTACATCATAATTTGGTTTCTGGAGTCTTCTTTTCTGGTTTGTGCTCAATCGAAAGTCCTTCAGGGAGGGGTGAGCTGAGTCCAGGAAAGGAAGGGCTTCCTGGAGGGCTGGATGGGGGCTCCACCCTCCCAGCATGTGGGACCGTGTTGGGGCTCCCTGGGAGGGTCTCAGCAATGTGGCAAGGCAGCCCAGCACCTCCGGCACCCAGCACAGGTGGGTCCTGGATTCTGGTGGGAGCCCTGGGTGGTCCAGTCCGGGGTCGGACCCATGTCTCAACCAGATCACAGGCTGCAAAGTGAGACAGGCTGTCCAGGCCTGTGCAGGCACGGTCCTTCCCCTGCCCTGAGCCCCACCCTCTACCCCGAGCGCCACCCTGCCTCCTGAAGCTCCCGACTGGGGCCCTGCCCCACCCACAGGGCCGTCCAGGGCACCCAGGGGCCCACAGCTGCAGGGCACCCAGACCATCAGGACTCCTCCTGGAGGCGAGGGCTTCCTCCCCAGGTATCCCACAGTAAGTCAGAAACCTGGGACCTCATGAGCCACCCTGAGGTCATAGGTCCGCCTTCGAGGAACCTCACCAAGCCTGTTGACACGCACCCACCCCACCGCGGCCACCCCAGGGAACTCTGCAGCCCCGCCTGCCTCCCCACCCCAGACGACACTTGAGGGGGCTCCGGGCTCCTCTCCAGGTGTCCCCCTCTCGACGACACTTCCCTCTCGGGTTCCAGAATCCTCTCTCCCCACCACGTTGGCCACTCTGCAGGAGCACTAGTCCTTGGGGGCCCCCACTCTGCCACTCCCTTACAGACTGCCCCTCAACTACGCTCTCCTGCAGTGTACTTAATCTGAATGCAAACCTCTTTCTTCTGGGACCCTGAGAGATCTAAGGTCTCTGGGGATTTTGAGGAAGGTCCAATATCAGAAACAGATCAATGCAAATCCCGTAAGATTAGATTACAGGACAAAAAACATAGAATTCTCTCAGGTTATGCAGAGAGAGCACTGACTTAACACCTGTTTATGACACTTAAGATTTAAATAAAGATTTAACACTTAGTTGTGACTTTTTTCAAAAATCTCTCAGCAAATTAGGAATAGAGCCAAAGGAAATATTCCTGACTTGATAAATTCACTGAAAGCCCACCACAAAGGTATGTTTAGGTAAACAGAGTGGTGGCTTAGCAAGAGGGAGGTTGAGCATGTTTCAGCGCCTATTCTGAGGGTGGGTACAGACAAAAGATAAAGATCGAAACTTTAAATTCACTGTGGACAGTGACTGCAGCCATGAAATTAAAAGACGCTTGCTCCTTGGTAGAAAAGCTATGACAAACCTAGATAGTATATTAAATAATAGAGACATTACTTTGTCAACAAAGGTCCATATAATCAAAGCTAAGATTTTTCCAGGAGTCATGCATGGATGTGAGAGTTGGAACATAAAGCAGGCAAGAATTGATGCTTTCAAACTGTGGTGTCAGAGAAGACTCTTGAGAGTTCCTTGGACTGCAAGGAGATAAAACCAATTCTAAAAGCCAGAATTGGAAGGACTGATGCTGAATCTGAAGCGCCAATACTTTGGCCACCTGATGTGAAGAGCTGACTCATTGGAAAAAACCCTGATGCTGGGAAAGATTGAAAGCAGGAGGAAAAGGGGACGACAGAGGATGAGATGGCTGGATGGAATCACCGACTTAATGGACATGAGTTGAGCAAGCTCCGGGAGTTGGTGATGGACAGGGAGGCCTGGCGGGCTGCAGTCCATGGGGTCGCGAAAGAGTTGGACACGACTGAGTGACTGAACGACCAGAACAGAAACTAAGACAAAGGAAAGATAGGACAGCGCCCGAGCACAGCTGCTTCCCACACGGTTCAGTCCTGGAGCCACTCTCCGTGCGCTGGAGTGTGAGGAGGAGGTGAGCCTCTGTGCGCTGGAGTGTGAGGAGGAGGTGAGCCTCTGTGCCCTGGACTGTGAGGAGGAAGTGAGTGGGAGGTGGGTGGGGGCCAGTGTCCTCTGCTGAGTGGGGATTTTCAGATGAGCAGGAGGAGTTCAGAACAATTGCGTGTTGATGGATCCGCTGTGGAGACGCCGGCAGGAACAGGACCTTGAGTGCAGCCAACAGAGACGCAGGTGGGCACGTGCAGGTGGGCACGCGTGGACACATGCGCATATGTGTGCATGCTCACCAGTTAGCACACGCGTGTTTTCCCTGACCGTGTCCGCCGAGAGGGCTGAGAAGCAGCAACATCCCAGCAGCAACCAGCCCCTCACCAGGGCCCAGATCCCAGTTTCTAATGGGATTCTCCAGCAGGAGGAACCAGGGCTCCCTAGAGAAATGGCTGATTCTAGGGCTGGGGCAGAGAACATTCCAGAGAACCTGCAGCTTCCTGTCATGCCAGAGAGTAGGAAAGCGTCAGCAAGCTACAGGCATGTCCCAGACACAAGAGACCCCTGAAGGGCTCCCAGCGACCAAGACTGGAACAATTTGAGGAATAAAATAAATAGTGCAGGGTTCTGATCCGAAGCGTAAAATAAACATCCAAAGTACATAGCCATATGAACCCATGACGAAATAAACAATAGAAGAGAAGATACAAATCTCGCTGTGCAAGCAAGCTGCCTTCCCAGGGCAGAAACTGCATCCCCCCTCCCCGCTATGTCCTCTGCGTGCTTCCTGTTGCCTCCTAGGCCTTCCCCGAATTCCAAAGGCTAAATTTAATCAGAGACATGAGAAAATACAAGAAAGGAAAACAATCAAGACAAAATAATAGAGATAGTTTAGTCGTTAAACCAAGCCTAGGGTCTTCAGTTCTTCTTCAAGGACGATTCGTGACAGCCTTAGGCATGTCTTCTGAGCTGTTTGGCAGATGCTGAAACCTCCACCAGGCAGGAGAAGTTAATGGCATGCCGCCCACAAGCACGTGGACCTCAGGCCTGTGGGAACCAGAAGGACCAGCTGGCCGGAGATGAAAGGCTCAGCCAACGTCCCAGTCACAAGGGACAAGTGCCGGCGGCGGTGTACAGCTGGGTGAGAGAGACGAGTGTCTCCAAAACTAGCAGACTGGCCCCTGCCTCTTATCCCCGGGTGATCTCCGAGCAAAGCCTGGGAAAGGGGTCGCTGGTTCACCGGGCCATGAGTCCGCCTTCTCCCTGGGTCGGCCAGCTTCCCCAGCACAGCTGTCTTTCCTCTTCCCCAGCCCTTGTCTCTCAGTTTGGAGTTCTTGAGTGACGAGCAGCTGAACCTGAGTTGGGTCACACCTGCAGAAGAATTCCACATGGTTTATGGAGAAGCTCAGGGAGGCAGAAGGCGACCCCCCAGCCCTTGGGTGGCTGCAGCGTGGCCTCCTCCCAGAGGACAGTATGCAAAGTGGGGAGAAAGGCACTCAACCTTGGAGGCCTCTGAGAAACACACCTCGGCCTGGAGATTGGGACCAACGTCCCGGGTCACACGTCAAGGTGACACTGAGTCCCCATGAAGAGAAGAGGTGGAAACGGCTCGTTCCCTCTATACGCTTCTTGCCAAGCCGGTGGCCATAGTGTAACCACGAGGAAGACATCAGACTAACCCCACTTGCGGGCCATTCTGCAAAATACCTGCCAAGTCTTCCTCGAGGGCGTCCGGGTCAGGGCAAGTGTGAGAACTGTCTCCCCAGCGAGAACCCCAAGGCCACAGCGTGACCGGGGCGATGTGGGATCCACATGGACGGCAGAGGACATTCGCATAAACCAAGGAAACCTGAACGAAGCAGGGGCTTCAGCTGGTGGCGAGGCATCGATCCCGGTTCACTGGTCACGACAAGCATCGCTCTAAGGCGAGATGTTAACCTTGAGGGAGCATTCGGCACAGGGTAGACAGGAATTCTGTGCTATTTTTGCACCTTTTCTGTAGCTCTTAAACCTATTCTAAAACAAACAGGCTATTTTTTTTTTTTAAGCGTGTTTACTACGGCATCATTGAGACCCATTCCCAGCAAGATCCGGAACAAGAAAGGAGGGGGCAGGTGGGGAGCCAGCCCCCTCCCCCCTGTTCCCCACCCCCAGCTCCAACCAGGACCCCCCACCCCGGCTCAGCTCGTGAGAAGTTGCAGAGCCTGAAGTCCACCGAGGGGCTTTCCGGCCAGGCTCCCAGGCCAAGACCAAGGCCAGAGGCTGCAGCGCGCAGGAAGAGGCAGCCAGGAGCCCAGCCCTACCCAGTGAGTTACTAGCGAGTTACCCGGGGCTTTCAGCCTACGCTCACAGGGGAGATGTGCAGGGCATCGTTTCATACGTTTACCTGGCGTTAGAGTGAAGGTTCATTCTAGCCTCATGATGGGAGCTGGGCAACCTTGCTTGTGGTTCTTTCATCTTTCTCTTTTCTGAAACAATTTATCCAGAAAAGGAATCAACTGATCCTTTAAAGTTTGGTCCCCTGTAGAGCCAGCTGGGCCTGGGCCGGTCTTTGGCAGGCTGGCAGTCTGACCGCCACTTCCGTTTCCTTAGCGCTGACTTGTATTCAAGCTGCCTCTTTCCTCTGGGCCAATTTAGCCTTTCACAGGTTTCTAGTGTACCCGCCCCCGCGCCCCAGGTTCTAAGATTCATCGTCTGCAAAGGCGGCGCTGCACACAGGCCTCCTCTAATCTGGAGCCTACTCTGTCTCATCAGCTTCTTTCTAAGGCCCCCACAGCTGGATCCTGCGGATCTTGGCGTGTGCTGTGAACACCATTTAATCCTAAGAGCGTCTGATTTCCTTTCCACCCGGCGGTCCCGAAGCGGCCAGGAGTGCTGACGCGTGCGGAACTTGAGAAGTGCCGACTCACCTGCCCTCCATTCCCCTTGTTTTACAGATGGGGAAACTGAGGCACAGAGCCGTGCCACGACTTGCAGAGGCCCTGCAGGGCAGTCAACCAACCCCTGGGGTGTGGGGGGTGGGTGAGCCTTTTGCTGCGCCCCTTTGGGGAAGCCTGCGGATTCCCTTCCCAGCACACGATTTGTAAATGCATAAAATAAAAGGCATCGTGCTGCAGAGCAAACCATTTCCACTGAAATACAGCTACCAAAACAACAGCAAGCGTAGCTGCTTATGCAGCAATGAATGAGGCTTCTCGCTGGTGTGCTAATGGAGATCCAAAGATGGGTCTCATGACCACCAGTATGGAAACACCAACCAGTGCTTCTGAGAGCCTGGACCTGGATTCCAGGTGGGGAAGGGGTTCTTCCTGCCAGCACAGGTGAGCACTCAGTTTAGGCAAGGGAGGGGCTTCCCAGGTGGCGCTGCTGGTGAAGAACCCGCCTGCCAGTGTGGGAGACATAAGAGATTTGATCCCTGGGTCGGGAAGATCCCCTGGAGAAGGAAATGGCAACCCACCCCAGTGTTCTTGCCTGAAGAATCCCGTGGACAGAGGAGCCTGGAGGGCTAAAGTCCACGGGGACGCAAAGAGTCAGACGTGGCTGAGCGACTCAGCGCACACTGCGAAAATAGAAGCTGGGACATTTCCCGTCCAGGTGCACAGACGCCCGGAATTCGGTCCTCAATGCGGTCCAGCTCCGGAAGCTGGAAACTGTTTGCACCTGAGGGCTGTGACCAGCCAGCTCCTCTTCCTTCAGCCAGAAGTGTTCTCAGATGACAGTCATCTGAACCCGGGGTGTGGTCCCTCCTTCCCAATGCCTTGAGGGGTGGGGTGGACATCCTCCCTGATTCCTCTCCCTCCCCACTGACCGCTCCCTGCAGACAGATTTCCCAGGGCAGGGGGGTGGGGAGGGGGGGGAGTCGTGGAGCCAGCTTCCTTCCTGTCGTGGCTGAGTTCACCGTCCCCCCTCGAGGGCGCTCCCGGGTCCAGGGACGCTTTTCTTCTGCGGACTCGGCCCCACTCCGCAGTCACAGCTGCTGTCGGGACGCCAGATATCAACCTGACTTGTGCTCTTTGGTGAGAAGTCATCTTCTCTTTTGGGGAAACTGCTAGAATTTTCTTTTTGTCTCCAGTATTTGGAAACAGAAGCGTGCCTGGACGCCCTTACCTCCCCCATCAGCATCTGAGCCCTCGAATCCTTCCAGCTCAGATCTGGAAAACGTCTCCTGCGTTTTCAGATGGTCCCCACCCCCAGAGACACTCTGTGTGTTTCCTGATCTCGGCTCGCCACAGTTTCTGGCTCTCTGCTGCTTTCCCAGTCCTGCAACCTGCCCGTGGGCTCGGCCGCATCCGTCCTGCTCCCTGTCCTCTCTGTGGTCCGATTCACGTTGACAGTCACAGGCATCACACCGAGCATCTCTGCTGCGGTCCTCTCACGATTCTGAGCTCGCTTCTCATTGACTCTCTCCTCCTTTATCCGCTTCGGGGGATCTACCCCACGAGCTCCACTTTAATCCCAGCTGCATTTCACACTCGGAGAAGGCAATGGCACTCCACTCCAGTGCTCTTGCCTGGAGAGTCCCATGGGCGGAGGAGCCTGGTAGGCTGCAGTCCATGGGGTCGCTAGGAGTCAGACATGAGTGAGCGACTTCACTTTCTCTTTTCACCTTCATGCATTGGAGAAGGAAATGACAACCCACTCGTGTTCTTGCCTGGAGAATCCCAGGGACGGGGGAGGCTGGTGGGCTGCCGTCTATGGGGTCGCACAGAGTTGGACACGACTGAAGCGACTTAGCAGCAGCAGCAGCATTTCACACTCTTGGCCCACCTGTTCCAACCATAGTGCCTGACTTCGGGGGTGTGGTGGGAAGCTGGCACCGCTTCCTGAGGTCGCGTTCGGGCTCCACAGGGCTGCCCCCGCTGCTCGCCGGCCCCAGAGCCCAGGGAGGGCAGGGACGCGCCCACCTGCGATGTTGTGACTTCTGATAGAAACACATCCACGTTCAGGCTTCGTCCTGTTTCTGGCACAGAGCTTCCAAAACCCTCATTTCCCAAGAGACTGATCAAGTTGTCGTCTGCCTTCTGAATGAGCTGACTTCGGAAGCGTGACGTCAGGAGGACCAACCACGTGATAACAGTTCCCACCCCCGCAGCCTGGCCACTCGTCCCCCTGAAGGGCGTGCCCACAAAGGCCTTGCTCCCGCCACCCGCTGCCCCCACCCCCACGAAGCTAGTCTCCTTCTCAGGGGCTTCCCTGGGGTCTTGCTTGGTGTTTACCTTCCGCTAAGTGCATTCTTCCTGCTCTCTGTGGTTTCCTGGGGCTGACTGGGGAGGAGCCCGCCTAAACCATGAGTCCAGACAGGATGGGGAAGACAGGCTCTGCAGGTACCTGCATGGGCAAGGCTGTGGCCCCCCACAGCTCTGCTACCCCTCTTGTGCCATCTGAAGCTTCGCCGGGTCTGTGCCTCCGCACAGCAGGCCCGTGCGGCTAGTCCCAGGGGCAGCATTTCACACTCTACCTGGGGGCATGAAGTGCCCCCATCCTGCAGCAGGGCCTGGGCATAGGTAAGGGGGTCTGCCGAGGGGGCCTGATGCACTGGGAGTGTGGCCGAGACCACCCCCTCCCAACACACACACCTGCACTCACACACAAACTCCACGCCCTCCTCCCACGCCTGCTGTGGGGCATTTTCCACAACTGGATTAACTGGGAGATCGGGAAGGGAGTCCAGGGCAGGGAGGGGCCTCGATAAACAGATCAGAGCCTGAGCTTAGCAGGCAGCCCCTCTCACTGTGAATGCAGTCCTGAGCTGCAGTCCTGCTGCCGGCGGGCACGCGCGCTCAGGGTCTCCAGTGGCAGGTGGAAACCCCACTGCCTATCCCCACTTCCTCCCCAAGGACCAGGCACCCCCTCCAAGGCCAGTGCTGCTGCAACTGGGGGGCTGGGCTGGGCAGAGAGCAGCCCCCGGGTGTGGGAGGAGTGGGCTGGCAGACCTGGGGGGTGGCACCTGGGGAAGGAAGGGAGAAGGAGCCCAGGACCCCTCACCAGGACTCCCTCCAGGACAGAGGAGCATGGCTGCGCGCCCCGCAGGCCCCGGCCCAGTGCCCGGGTATCGTGGGCTGAACCATGTCCCCCAGCTGCATTGGTGGAGTTCCAGCCCCCGTGAGGCTGCTGGCGTCGGGCGGGCGGCCCGCCCCGACTCTGCAGGGCTGGTGCCCGTACAAGAGGAACAGACACCAAGCTCACAGCCCCTCCCCTGTGTGCACACTGAGAAGACGGGGCCGCCCCCCAGGGGAGAGGTCTTCCCAGAGCAAAGCAGCTGGGATTTAAGCCACAAGGCTGTGGGATCTTGGCCGAAACAACGCCCCTGAGGCCACTGCAACCCCTGGGGCGGCTCCACACTTTGTCCCCAGACCGAACTCCTCTCCTGAGTCAGCCCGCCCTCGCCTGCCCTGAGGCTCCTGCCGCCCCAGCTGGGTTCCAGCAGGGCTGACTCTGGGCTGGCAGCTCACAGGACGTGCCTCCCCACCCCAGGAACGCGGCCTCCCGCCCCCTCTACAGGGCAGAGGACGTCCCTGGTACAATAGGCCTTCTGTCCCTCAGCCAGGTGACCCCATGCTGACATGGGAGCTGGAGGGAGGGCAGCCTCGGCCAGGCGGGGCAGGGGGTGCAGGGCGGGTTCCTCTTGCTGCAGGGCCCGGGCTGCCAGGTCCCGGAGACAAGGATAACGTGGACACGCCTCCCTGAGCTGCAAACACGGCTTCTCCAATCACTGTTCACCCACAGTCACAGGAGGCCGGAAGGAGGCACAGGGGACTCTGGGGGTGGAAACTCGCCTTGTCACACAGAGCTATTTATTTGTCAAAAGTCATCAAACTGCACACATTGGGTCAACACATTTTACTGTATGTAAAGCAAACTTCAAAAGCACAGAATCAAAAAAGAGTTGTTTAAAAAATCAGAAAATACAGGCAACCAGAAGATAGTGAATCTCTGTACCCTGTGGTGAGAGTGAATGCCTGAGCCCACGGCTAGGAGAGCAGGCACACTGGCCCAGCCAGACTCCTCTCTCCAGCGGGGACGTGTACACGACGGCCTCAGACCACACGTGGGCCGTGAAGCCTGCAAACTTCTATCAACAGTAAAGCCTGAGTGTGTTTCTACTATGTTTGCCACCACTTTTTTTTAACAACTACACCCTTCACACTGTGCATAAACCAAAATCTTTTCCAACAAGTTACTTATTATTCAGGGGCTTTTCTCTCAGCATCCTCAGGTGCTGCTGTTCAGTGTCTAAGTCCTGTCTAACTCTTTGCAGTTCCCTGGACTGCAGCACACCAGGCTTCCCTTCCTGCACCATCTCCCCGAGTTTGCTCAAATACATGTCCATTGAGTCAGCAATGCCATCCAACCATCTCATCCCTGTTGCCTCCTTCTCCTGCCTTCAATCTTTCCCAGCATCAGAGTCTTTTCCAATGAGTCAGCTCTTCACAGCAGGTGGCCAAAGAACTGTAGCTTCGGCTTTACCATCAGTCCTTCCAATGAATAGTCACGACTGATCTCCTTTAGGATTGACTGGTTGGATCTCCTTGCAGTCCAAGGGACTCTCAAGAGTCTTCTCAAGCACCACAGCTCAAAAGCATCAATTCTTTGGTGTTCAGCCTTCTTTATGGCCCAACTCTCACATCCATACATGACCACTGGAAAAACCATAGCTTTGACTAGATGGACCTTTGTTGGCAAAGTGATCTCCCTGGTTTTCGATATGCTGTCTAGGTTTATCATAGCATTTCTTTCAAGGAGCAAGTGTCTTTTAAATTCATGGCTGCAGTCACGGTCCACAGTGATCTTGGAGCCCAAGAAAATAAAACCTGTCACTGCTTCCACTTTTCCTCCTTCTATTTGACATGAAGTGATGGGATCAGATGCCATGAGCTTAATTTTTTCAATGTTGAGTCTCAAGTCAGCTTTTTCACTCTCCTCTTTCACCTTCATCAAGAGGCTCTTTAGGTCCTCTTCACTTTCTGCCATAAGGGTGGTGTCATCTGCATATCTGAGGTTATTGATATTTCTCCCGGCAATCTTGACTCCAGCTTGTGCTTCATCCAGCCTGGCATTTCGCATGATGTACTCTGCATAGAAGTTAAATAAGCAGGGTGACAATATACAGCCTTGATGTACTCCTTTCCCAATTTTGAACCAGTCAGTTGTCCCATGTAAACTTCTAACTGATGCTTCTTGACCTCCATATAAGTGCCTCAGGAGACAGGTGAAGTGGTCTGGTATTCCTATCTCTTGAAGAATTTTGTGCAACTTGTTGTGATCCACACAAAGGCTTTAGTGTAGTCAATGAAGCAGAAGTAAATGGTTTTCTAGTAACTCCACTGCTTTCTCCATGATTCAGTGAATGTTGGCAACTTGATCTCTGGTTCCCCTGACTTTTCTAAATCCAGCTTATACACCTGGAAGTTCTAAGTTCACATACTGCTGAAGCCTAGCTTGAAGGATTTTGAGCATAACCCTACTAGCGTGTGAGATGAGTGCAACTGTGCAGTAGTGTGAGCGTTCTTTGGCATTGCCCTTCTTTGGATTTGGAATGAAAACTGACCTTTTCCAGTCCTGTGGCCACTGCTGAGTTTTCCAAATTTGCTGGCATATTGAGTGCAGCACTTTAATAGCATCACCTTTTAGGATTTGGACTAGCTCAGCTGCAACTCCATCACCTGCAGCAGCTTTATCTGTAGTGATGCTTCCTAAGGCCCACTTGCCTTCACACTCCAGGATGTCTGGCCGTAGGTGAGTGATCACACCATTGTGATTCCCTGGGTCATCAAGACCTTTTTTTGTATAGTTCTTCTGTGTATTTTTGCCACCTCTTCTTAATCTCTTCGGCCTCTATTAGGTCCTTACGTACTCTGTTCTTTCCTGTGCCCACCTTTGCATGAAATGCCCCCGTGGTATCTCTAATTTTCTTGAGGAGGTCTCTGGTTGCCGCGGCCAGCACAAGCAAGAGTCGCACCTGCACAGGGAGAGAACGGAGCGTCCCCGCTAAGAAAATAAGAGAGAGACAAAAGACGGGGTTGAGAGGATCAGCCCAAAATGGCAGATACCTTGCTTTATTGTGCTGCGGTATATATAGGGTAAAGTACGTGACTTAAGGCACTCACAAGGTTGTTTTTTAATCTCAGGATACAATCACCAGACCCTTACCATTGTATACAGAACACAATCAGAATATCTATCTTCTATGAAGTATACACAATAAGATAATCTATCTTCTATGAAATGTTGCCGAAACCAAACATCTTGGAGCCTTAAGGGTTACAAAAGTTCTTGAGGGTGGCGGGACAGGGAGCTTAGGCACATGTCCTAGGGCCCGGCATACCTGCCAGGAAGCTCCCAAGACTTAACCCTTCACGGGTCGTCCCCCGCAACTCCCCTCTCTTTATTTTTTAAAAGCTCCATAAGATGTTGGTGTTGCAACATGTTTTTATGTATTAAAACTCTCATATGTAGAAATTCTTTAACAATGCTACAAATAAGGCAAGGAGCTAAACAAATTATGATAAGCACAACAGTCAGAACCGCGCCCATAGCAATTATACTTTGCCACAGTGAATGAAGGCTAGGAAAGTTAGAAAATAAATTTTGTAAAAAATTATCGACGGTATCAGCTATATTCAAAGTAGCTTTTGGAGAATTTTCGATGTCAAGAATTTCATTGTGCAATTGTAAAAGATCTAAAGAAACATTAGTATTAAACCAAATTCCTTGCAGATGTTTTTTCACCTTATCCCACGGAAAGTCAGAAGTATTGTAAGGCTTTTTTGTAACACAAATCCATTTATAATTAGCATGGCATTGAATTTTCATGCGAAAATTAATGCTCTGAACTTGTTCTCCTAGAACTCTAACTACATCATATAAAGCTGATAATCTATCTTCTATTTTTTTATCTATATCTTCTTGAGTTCCCATTACTTTAGTAACATTATATGACAAGGAATCTACAGTATGAGCAGCTTGAATGGATTGTGCTAAAGATACAGAAGCAGTAACAGCAGTTGCTATAAGGGTGATTAAAGATACTATACCCAGAATAATCAGGCTCAGACCTCTTTTAGGACGGCTAAGAGCCGTATTAATGCGTTGTAACAATTCTAAAGCAGTCTCATCATACCATTCTTCAGTTATTTCAACAGGTAGCATTACAAAAGCAGGTTGTTTTACTATAATAACTTGTTCTCCTTTGGCTACACCTCTAATGCAATTAGTAAGTATGCAATTAGAACAATTTAAATGATAAATATTCAATGACAGTGTTATTTCCATATGGCCTTGTATCAACATGAATGGGTAAGGAACACAAGCTCGGGGATATAAAAATCCTGTAACTCCCACATCACCATATTTACTTCCACTAATATTGGGCTGTAAATATAGGCTATTGCCATGACCAAAAGCAGCCAAAAGTTTCCACAGTTCAGTCTGATATATAGGAGCAGTGTTTACAGAAAGAATGGGTGGATGCTGTCCTCGATATTCGGGGAAATCAGGTGTTCCTCCAGGTGCCCAGTCCCATAAAAGGGTGGTATTGGCATTGTTGATGTTATACACCGATGCAATTCGTGCTCGACATAAAGTCCAAGGAGTGTCTATTCCTATGCCGATGCTTAAATGTTTGTCACAAAACGGAATGTCGAGAGGTCCGGTTCCGTCACGGTACGATCTCTTTCCGGTTTTTTCATCAATGCCTGAAATAGTCACTCGAGGATAGGATATATCAGCTGACACCTGTATACAATGAGGATGCTGTGATTGATAAGAAAAGCACATAGGGTATTGAGTAGTAAGACCATAAAAGGAGATATTGGCTTGCTGAGGAGAAATGTGAATATCTGATTTTCCTCCTAAAAGACTTGTATCATTAACATATACAGGTACTGTTTCTTTATCCCATCCTAAGGATTGAATCATAGGTGGATCAGGAATGTATGCCCAAAAAGCCGCAGCTGCCCCGTTTTGTATCCGCTGTAACAATAATAATAACATGATCAGTATTTTTGCAGGCGTCACTGGAGGTTGTACATGAGCCTCATTCCAAGCATATCGCATCAGCGCCTCAATTTGCCTCTGAGTAGGCAGCTCACTCGTGGGCTCGCTCAGTGTCATGCGTTGCATTTGATGTGTCAGGGAGTTCCTCTGCCGCGCATACCAGCCTTTCCGGAATCCAGCGCGGCGCTTCGGCATCCTGTGGAAAAACACAAACATGCCCTCGTCCCCATATTAGTACAGGGTCTGGCCCATACCACAGATTGGTAAGTGGATCCTTCCATCGTACAAGTGGTTTTTTGCATGAGGATCGTTCTCCCCAAAAACGCTGGGCTGCTGAATTGCCTTCTGCGTCTAAAGTTAAAAAATTTTAAACATAAAGAGCATGGTTTAAGGCGTTATGCGGTGAGGGGCTATACAGTTCATTCCCCTTTTTTTGTCTTTCCCGTTCTGTTGTTTTCCTCTGCTTCTTTTACAGTGTTCATTTAAGAAGGCTTTCTTATCTCTCCTCGCTGTTCAGTTGGATATATCTTGCCCTTTTTCCCTTGAAACTTCTTTTCTCAGCTATTTGTAAGGCCTCCTCAGACACCACTTTGCCTTCTTGCATTTCTTTTTCTTTGGGGTGGTTTTGGTCACACCTTTCTGTACAATGTTATGAACCTCCATCCATAGTTCTTCAGGCACTTCAACTACCAAGTCTAATCCCTTGGACCTGTTTGTCACTTCTACTGTTCCCTGGTGGTGCAGATGGTAAAGCATCTGCCTGCAGTTCAGGAGACCTGATTCGACCCCTGGGTTGGGAAGATCCCCTTGAGAAGGAGATGGTGACCCACTCCAGTATTCTTGCCCGGAAAATCCCATGATCAGAGGGTCCTGATAGGTTATAGTCCACGGGTTCACAAAGAGCTGGACGTGACTAAGCAACTTCACTTTCACCTTCACTGTATAATCATAAGGGATTTGATTTTGGTCGTACCTGAATGGCCTGGTGGTTTTGTCTACTTTCTTCAATTTAAGCCTGAATTTTGCAGTAAGGAGTTCATGGTCTGAGCCACAGTAGCTCTCAGTCTTGTTTTTGCTGACTGTATAGTTTCTTCATCTTCAGCTGCAAAGAATATAATCAATCTGATTTTGGTGACCATTCGGTGATGTCCGTGTGCAGAGCTGTCTTTTGTGTTGTTGGAAGTGGATGTTTGCTACGATCAGTGTGTTCTTTTAGCAAAACTCTGTTAGCCTTTGCCCTGCTCCATTTTGTACTCCCAGGCCAAAGTTGCCTGTTACTCCAGGTGTCTCTTGACTTCGTATTTCTGCATTCCAGTCTCCTATGATGAAAAGGACATCTTTTTTGGTGCTAGTTCTAGAATGTCTTGCAGGTCTTCATAGACCTGGTCAACTTGACCTTCTTCAGCCTCAGTGGTTGGGGCACAGACTTGGACTACTGTGATACTGAATGGTTTGCTTGGAAATGAATTGAGATCATTCTGTCATTTTTGAGGTTGCACCCAAGTAATGCATTTCAGGCCCTTTTGTTGACTATGAGGGCTACTCCATTTCTTCTAAGGAAGAGATTCTTGCCCACAGTAGTAGATATAATGGTCATCTGAATTAAATTCACCCATTCCCATCCATTTTAGTTCACTGATTCCTAAGATGTCAATGTTCGTGCTGCCATTTCCTTCTTGAGCTTGTCCAATTTACCTTGATTCATGGATCTAACATTCCAGGTTCCTAGACAATATTATTTTTCACAGTACTGGCCTTTACTTTCACCACCAAACACATCCACAACTGAGTGCAGTTTCCACTTTGGCCCCGCTGCTTCATTCTTACTGGAGCTATTAGTGATCGCCCTCCTCCCCTCCCTGGTGGCTCAGATGGTAACAAATCCACCTGCAACGCAACAGACCCAAGTTCGACCCCTGGGTTGGGAAGATCCCCTGGAGAAGGAAATGGCAACCCACTCCAGTATTCTGGCCTGGAGAATTCCATGGACAGAGGAGCCTGGTGAGCTACAGACATGGGGTCACAAAGAGTCAGACACAAGCGAGCAGCTAACACGCACATACACTTTCCCATCGGCACACTGGGCCGCTTTTGACCCTGGGCTCAGCTCCCAGCGTCACCCTCTCGCCTTTCACACTACTCGTGGGGACCTCACGGCAAGAGTACTAGAGGGGTTTGCCACTTGGTCTCGCGGAAGATGGCATTTTGTCAGAGCTCTTCACTATGTCCCGTCTGCCTTGGGTGGCCCTGCATGGACCACATGGTTCACAGTTTCTTTTATGCGAGCCCTTTGCCAGGACAGGGCGTGACCCGTGCAAGGGAACATTCTAAGCAGTACTGCCATAAACACCAGAGCAGCTTGATCTCCGGGCACATTCTGAACTCCTGTCTTGAGATATAGTCCCAGGATTGGGATTGCTAGGGCAAAAGTCACTAGCATTTTAAAATTTTCTTGTGCTTGTTTAAAGACCAGCTGGGAAGCAGAGATTTTGACAGGTTTTGCTTTGTTTTTTCATCTAATCTCTCATTTTATCTTTACAACTCAAAGGAGGCCAAGCCTAGAGGCAGCATCAGGAACATCATCCCACTTTGGATTTGAAGCTAAACGATCAGCTGCAGACCAGAAAGCAAATAACGAAAAGTAAAGATAATTACTGGATGTCTGCTTCTGAGGGGGCAAGGGTGGGTCCCGTACAGAAGGCCATCAGTCCTGAAGCCAGCCGCTGAGAGAGGCACGCTCATTACAGAAATCCTACAGCAGAGCCAGGGAGCTGTGGGCAGCCTGAGGACTAAATGGGCTGCAATTCTGAAGACGGGAAAATGGTCCATGTGGGCAGATAGCTCACAACTGTCTCGTTCCCCGGGGGACACCTGTCAGTCTGGGCGCCAGGCCGAGGCCTGGGCTTGCCCCAGCGGCTGAGGAGAAGAGGAATCAGCCACACTCTGCACAGTCCTGGGAGCATAAGGGCCAAACAAAAGACTTCAGGGGCCTCAAACCCATCACTGGCCGCCCACCAGGCCCACTCCAAAGCATTTGCAGAATCGTGTCGCTGTATTTGGGAGGAGGCTGATCAGCAAGCTCTCAGGCGAATCTCTGAAGAGGCCAGTCCCCAACCAGGGAGGCCCCTCCTGCCCCAGGTCACGGCCACTCCAGCCGCAGGATCCGCCTTCCTCCAGCCCTATAACTGCCGGACGGTCTGCTCCTAGGTGGCCCTAGTCGGACCAGCTCTCACACAGGTAACAACTGCAACTTCTGGACACAGAGACGACTGTCGGACAGCCCCGGAGAGCAGCCAGAACCAGGCAGACGCCGTAGGGGACCGACCCGGGGGAGAGGGGACAGCTGGGGGCCCGGGTTCAGAGGGCAGCCCCGTCCGGGTCCAGCAGGGTGGCTGGAGGCACATTGCCCACGAGGGCTTGCTGCCGGAAGAGCCCGAGGACAGAGTGCCCGCAGCAGCTAGAAAGAGAGGACACGCCCCAGAAAGGAGAGAGAGCCACAGACAGGGGGCCTGGGCCACTCCCTGATAAACTCGTCTCAAGCCTCCAGCTGGGCTGTGAGCTGAGCTCACACAGGACCTGCTCCAAGGAGCTCAGCCACACGACGGCGCTTCCCGCCAACCCCCACAGAGGAGGCAGCGGGCGGTCTGAGTGCTCAACCCCAGGAGAAAACAAACCAAAAGTTAATAATCTTAAAGAGAACACAACAGAATCCAGAGTCCCTGCACCGCGTCATTCACACCCTTCGGGGTGGGGAGGCGGACGTAAGACCAATACTTGGACACAAGCACCACAGTGCCGCTGAGACTCCAGAAGAAGCGTTGACAGAAGCCGGGTGACGAGGGAACGGATCACTCAGGTGCTGAAAACCACGGAGACAGCCAATCTCGATCCCGCTCCTGGGACTTCCCTGGCAGTCACCAGGTGAGCCTCCACGCTCCCAGGGCAGGGGCATGGGTTCAGTTGATCCCTGGTCGGGGAACGAAGACCCCATATGCCTCCCAGCCACAAAATAAATAAAGTAAAATTCTGTGCCCTTCAAAAATATCCTTCCGAGATGAAGATGAAATCAGGACTTCGGAGAAACACAGACTAAAACAACCCTTCTTTGTCAGATCTGCACTGAAATGAATATTAAAGGAAATTTATTTAGGCAGAAGGAAAACGGTCTCAGATGTCAACACAAAAATGTAGAAAGAAAGAATGATACCAAAAAGGATGACCTGTGTAGGCAGATTGAAATGAATATAGACTGCGGAACAACACTCATTTACAGAGTTTAAAAATAAGTCAAGGACCTCCCCGGTGGCCCAGTGCTTAAGGCTCCATGCTTCCACTATGGGGGGTGTGGGTTTGATCCCTGGTCAGGGAACTAGGTCTCATGTGTTGCACAGCATGGCCAGAAAAAAATAAGATAAAAATATAAATAAAGCTATATGCATAATGACCGTAACTATAACGGTGGGGGATATTTGCAGTACATGAGCAGCAAATCGCCAAAGACTTTTGTCCAGAATATATAAATATATAAAGAACAGCTACAAATCAACAAGTGAAGAACAGAGGACTCCGTAGAAAAATGAGCAAAAAGACCAGAACAGACACTTCACAGAAGAGAACAGTCAAGAGATCAGTAAACACATCAGAAGTGACCCAATCGCATCAATCATCATGGAAATGCAGTTTAAAATCACAGCGGAAAAGCCCAAGCCCAAAGAACGGTCAACATGATAAAGATGAAAACGTCCAATTACGAGCAAGGATGTATAGTAAGGGGCTTCCCAGGTGGCTCAGTGGTAGAGAATCCGCCTGGCAATGCAGGAAGAGATGCGAGAGATGCAGGTTTGATCCCGGGATCGGTAAGATCCCCTGCAGGAGGAAATGGCAGCCCACGCCCGTATTCTTGCCTGGAGAATTCCATGGACAGAGGAGCCCGACGGGTTACAGTCCACGGGGTCTCGAAAGAGTCAGACACGACCGAGCACCTAAGGGCAGACTCTGCAGTAAGCGGGTCCCGCGGTCCCCGGCTGAGGTACGAGCTGGGGAGGCCCCTTAGGGAACGTGCACCTGCACAGACGCACGGCTGAGCTTTAGCCGACAGGAGGGCGCGGGCAGAAACCGCGCACGTGACTGTGGAGGGCAGGAGGCATCCGAGGCAAAGGCCGGAGCCCCTGGAGTGCCGATCAGCAGGGAAACGGTGCGGGCCGGTGGGTGCAGGGTCCGGTGCAGCGTAAACAACCCAGGCCAGTAACGCCTGTTTCCTGGGCGGGGAGCTGACGGGAGAAGAGCGCGGGCGCCGCGAGGGCAACTGGAATGGTCCCCTGCTGTGCACGCGGTTATAGGGTGAGTCCGGCGTGCACGGAAAGGCGCGGAGCTCCGCGGACCTCGGGGCACTTTCCTGTGTGTGCGTCAGGCATCGCCGAGAGCGCAGGGGAAGGGGGCGGAGCCTTGGGGCGCCGCCCATCGTGTTCCCAGGGGCTCCATACGCCCGAATCGCTGTCAGTCACGCGCGTGCCTGAACACACGGTCGCCCAGGCAGGCCTTTTTGCCGGTTTTCCTGTGGATCGTCTATCCTTTTCTTGCTGACTTCCAGACGTTCTTGGTACATTTATATATTCTGGACATAAGTATTCTGCGGTTTGCCGCACACGTACTGCAAATATCCGCTACCTTTGATGTTACGCATGGAGTTATCTCTTTAAATAATGACCCCCGTTTTAAAAAATGACGATGGAAAACGCAGCCCTTCTAGGAACCAGTCTCTTTTGTTAAAATATTTATCTGAAAGTCAGCAAGTCCTTCCACTTAAATCCAGATGAAGCTCAGCGTTTTATTTTAAAGCACTAAAGCTTTAGCCCAAGTTGGTTTTCAGTTATCTCCAACCTTCATTCCACAAATTTGTGAAGCAAGGTGTCTGGGATAGGACTGAGCAATGGAATGATGGTTACCTCTGACTGACACGGTTTCAAGTGACTTCCACAAACTTTCTTTTCTTTGGTTTTTGCATTAATTTATATTTTAATAACAAGCATTTTTCAAAATGATGAACTTGTGCTTTTGTGCTCCTGGTCTGGAAGTCCCCAGCTGAGTACCCTGAGGAAGCTTCTTACCCTTCCTGAGCCTTGGTATTTACAACTTTAAAATGTAGATCATGATATTCCCACATTCATAGATTTGTTTTAAGGATTTCATTAGATCAGTTTTCAAAGGAGGAGGGCTTCCCCAGTGACTCACTGGTAAAGAACCCACAACCCAATGCAGGACGTGGGTTCCACCCCTGGATGGAGAAGATTCCCAGAAGGAAATGGCAACCCACTCCAGTATTCTTGCCTGGGAAATCCCACGGACAGAGCAGCCTGGCAGGCAACAGTCCATGGGGTCGCAAAGAGTCGGACTTGACTGAGTGTAACAATTTTCAGAGAGGAGAAGCCTGTCCTGCACAGTAGCTGTAGCTGTTGGCTGCCTGGCATGAACTGGTATTAAAGTAACAAAAAGACTGGGCCCCTCCCAAAAGGAGATTATAATCCAGCAGCAAGAAGTGAGGGCAAACACCCAAGCCCGGCCCAGTAAACCACCTGCTGCCCAGGCTGCCAGCAGCACGAAGGGCAGAGAAAGCAGGGCCAGGAAGGAATGCGGGGCGCAGGCAGGGGCCAGCACAGCCTCCTGAAGCACGGAGCACTCGGTGCAGGAAGTCAGGGATTCCTGGACCCAAACTCTCCCAGCCTGAGAGGTGGGGGGATCAGGCCGCAGAACCTGGGGAGGGCCCACTGGAGGGCCCATCCGAGAAAGTCATCAACACCCCCAGAGACTCCCGTGTGGAAATGGGTGCCCTGGACCCGTGCTCTGGCACACGGGTGGCTTAATGAGAGACCCGAGCTTACCTCAGAGCTGCCGGCAGAGACGCTGCTGGGAGGAGGGCACCAAGGTGCAGCCAAGGGGTGGTGGGACTGATGGCTTACGGCTTCTGTGCAGAGGGAAGCGTTCGTCCCCTCAAGGAGCTTTGCCCCAACTCTCAGGGGCAGGAGGAGTCGCCCTCCCAGCTGGGACGCTGATGCGTCGGTCATCCTGCGTCATCCCACCAGCTGAGGGACGCTGATGCATCGGTCATCCTGCGTCATCCCACCAGCTGAGGGACGCTGATGCATCGGTCATCCTGCGTCATCCCACCAGCTCAGAGAGCTCCTCAGGCTGGGGCTGCTAGATCACACGCAGACCACCTGGTTAAGTCTGGATTTCAGATAGGCGACAAATAAGTATCAGTATAAGTATATCCCACGCAGTATTTGGGACATACTTATATCAGATATTGCGTGTTTACATCAAATATGCATGTATGCGTATAAACACTGCATACGTACTTACAGTAAAGTATTCGTTGTTTATCTGAAATTCAAATTGAACTGAGGGTCCTGTGTTTCCCATTACTTCAGCTGGCAACCCTACCCGAGGGTGATGCTATGCCTTTGTTCACCTCGTATAACCAATGTTAACCTCATGCCCAGCACATGGCGAGCTTTCAGTAAATGTCAGGCAGATGGATGGATCCATAAGTAGATGATGAGTGGATAGGCGGATGAATGGACGGACTGACAGACAGGTGATGGATGGGTGGACAGAAGAAAAGATGAATGGATCGATACACGCATGGGTGATGAATGGACGGATAGATGAGGATATACACACGGACAGATGGACAGATGGATGGGTGTTGGATTCTAGAAGGGCTTTACCAGTAATCCGTCCTAAGCACCTCATGGCAGCGCCGGAGAGCAAAGGAAGCTCTAACGCACCCCCCTGTCACTGAGGCCTCCTAGTCAGATTCTGTTTGTATAAATGGGAAGCCTCTGTCACGCCCCAGAACCCTGGTGTGCCAGGGCACAGACTGGATGTTCCTGACATGGGGAGGGGCAACAGGACTTGCCAGCAGGCTGCTGGGGTCCCTGACTTCCCAATCTCGACCATCACACAAATGACCTCTCAACTCCCAAGACCACCATGCTGCTCCCAGACTGCCAACCACCCTCATGGCCAAGCCCAAGCCCACCAGGGTCACCCAGCAGCCCTTCTGAGGCCTCCTCAGTCCTGAGGTCCAGAGGGATACACCTCTCCCACCCAGGGGTCAGGAGCCAGGGGCGCAGCACCTTCCCAGAGAGAGCCACCTCCGCTGGCAGGAGGGGCCCCGTGGCAGGCACACCTTGCCATCTCGCTCTCCCTCCGCTCCTCTGCAGAGCAGGCCCTGCTGAACCCCGGCCTCAAAGAAAAGGCCTCCCATTCGCAGCACCCCATCTCCCACCCCCTTGGTGCCTCAACACAGACTGCCAAGGGCGGGTGTGGGGCCCAGGCTGTCCGGAGAGTCCAACCCCAGGATTCTTCCTCTGAGGAATCCAGGCGAGGAGCTGCAGGAAAGAGCGCTGGTGGGGTGGGGCTGAGCCTGGGGACGGAGAGGCCCTCCTGACCCCGGCCACCCCCACCATGACTCCTGTCCATCAATTCCCATCAATTCCACCTTCTCTCCTCCACCAGGTTGGGGTTCTGACCCAGGCACCCAAAAGGCTCTTGACTATTTCTGCATCCCTGGACAAGAACCACACATGGTCCCTGGGGCCTTTGAGTCCCCGGGTCCCTCAGCTGCCTTGAGGGTCCAGAGCGCCATTTCTGCCTTCTAGTGGCTTTCCCAAGTCAGGCACAACAAGGATCGCCCTGACCGTCCTCTGCCTGGCCAGTCCCCTGAAACCCAGAGACGTGAGTGTATTCAGGAAGGCCCCCTACCTGTGCTTGCTCAAAGAGGCGCATGGCCCAGGGTGGGCTGAAGCTCAGCCCCTAGTTGCCAGCACCTATACAAGATCCATCGGACAGAAGGGTCACCGCTGAACCTGTGCCTCATTCCCGTGCCTCGGAACCCACTAGCCCAGCCCAGCTCCCAGCTTTGCAGCTGGGAGAGCCCTGCAGAGAGACGGGGGCTCTGGGAGCCCCTTCCCTTCCTGTGCCTCAGTTGCTGCCCCCCCCCCCCCACTGCCCCATACATAACATGACATAACAGGGAATTTGCCATAATTCCAGAAGGGTGGGAAAGCAGTGCAGCCTAATGGAGGGGACAGAGTGGGGTGGGGGAGTGGGCAGCCATAAAGGGTGTCCCCTCCACCCCCGACCCGGGCCCAGGGAAGGGTCTGATGCAGAAGCCAGAGGAGGGCCTCAGGGTCTCCCCACTCATAGGCTGATGGTCTCAGGGATGAGCTGCATGGGAGGTTGGGGGCTGCTCAGAGGCTCTGAGCTGAGGTTTCCCAGCCTGGGGACAGAGGCTATCGGTCACAGCTGGGGGCAGGGCATGCCTGTGCTGGGCTGGACTCAGGAGAGCCCTGCAGGCTCTGGGGTCCCTGGACCGAGCTGAGGGGGGTCCCTGAAAAGTCCCCAGGCTGGAGCCCCTAGTGTGGCCTGGGTTTGCTGGCTGAGTATCAGACGCCCCTCCGTGCTGGCTTGTGGGGCCCCTCTCGGGGCTGAGGCAGAGTGACATTGGAAAGAGCCCGCAGCGTCCCCAGGGCCAGGCAGGGAAGAAGGGCCCGAGGCCCTTCCCCCTTCTCTTCCCGAGGAGACAGCTGGCGGTGGGAGCGGCCTCCCCCGTTTTCCGGAGCATGACTCAGATGCAGCTGCCTTCTCAGCCCCACACAGCGGCCTGCCCTCCCTCACCCTCCCCAAACAGGGGACCAGCGCTCCCAGGACCCCCCAGCTCCACCTGGGGCACGTAGGGCAGAGGAGCTGGGAAACTCCCGCCAACACCCCCACCCCAGGCCTGGGCAGGGGGAGGGGGAGGCTGCCTGTCCCCGGCCTGCACTGACCCTGCGGAGCCCTCTCCCGCCCCCTGTTGGTACCACCTCTCCAAGCCCAGGTAGTAGGGAGACCGGCGTGTTCTAGCCCCCCAGGTGTCCGCAGTCGGGGAGGGGTGGGGTGGAGATGGGGCAGCGAAGGCATGGGACCAGGCGCCCGGCAAGGGAAGGCGCGGTTCTCCCGGGGCGGGGCTGAGGGGAAGGGGCGGGGCTGCGGGAGGATGGGCGGGGCCGAGGGGTGGGCGGGGCTGCGGGACGGGGCGGGGCTGCGGGAGCCGGGGGTGGAGGACTAGAGAAGTCTCCAGAGGCAGGAGGTGTGACTGGCAGGGGTCCATGGAGAACGGCGCTGCCACCCCCGTGGAAAGCGGACAGGCCGTCCCCCTCCCAGGATAATGTGGGCCAGAGGCGCTCAGGTCACCCGTGACTTCTCCCGCGGACACTGAGTTCAGGATAGCGTCCCCGCCGCCCGCCACGCCCTGCCCCTGGAAGCCTCCAAGAGCACTCTTGAGGGGAGCCTGGAACCTCTGGACCACCAATAGGAGCCCTGCCAGCCCACACCCCCTCCCCCGCCTGGCCTGGACGCGGGCGCACACATGCACACACCCATGCACACCCTGAAAACAGAATTCTGTCGCTGGAAGGCCGCTTCCTGGAGCTCTGCCTTCACCCCGCCCCTCCAGTTCTAGCTGACAGTGGGCCATGAGGTCAGCTCACCCTGCCCAGAGCAGCAGACCTGGCCCCAGAGGGGAGCACGTGGTTCCCTCCACCGTACGTCCCCACTTGTCCCCCATCTGTGCTTGTGCCCAGGACCCAGGCCCGTCCAGCCAGGTAAGGCCTCCCATGAGAGGGCTCGGCACCTGACCTGAGGGTCACCTCCCAACCAGGAACACCAACGCTCACTTGTCCTGCTGGGTCCCTGGGCCTTCCTGCACCCCAAGGGCCCCCTTAGACCTGTGCCAGAGGCCTGCCTCTGCCCGCTGGCTATCTCCAGCACGGTCCTGCGGTCCCTCCCAGACCTCCCTGACTGGGCTGCTTCCGGCTCCAGCCTCAACTTCTGCATCTGTAGGCTGAGGACAACCAGACCTCACCCCTAGGTCCCAACCCAGCCTCTGGGAGAAAGTGGGTGGGGTGAGAATGTGAAGGGGTGCAGGGGGAGGGGACAGGGGTGCACAGAGGGGCCTGGTCCTCCCCAGGGTGGGAGATGCCCACCCAAGGTGGAGCTGGTGCTGGCAGGAGGACCCGGGCTATGGGCTCCAAGCCTGGCCACGGTGCCTGCTGTCCGTGGCCACGAGCGCACCCTTAGCATCAAGGACCCCATCAGCCAACAGGTGGCAGCTGCCGCAGAGCCACACGAAGGTGAAGGAGGCGAGTCTCCGCAGGTGCCTGTGTCCAGTGCTCAGGGCCCTTCCAGCCAGGGCTGGCCTCCTGGCCTCATCTGCCCATTGGATGCCTGCTTCACTTTCTGGGGCCCCGGGCGCTGGCCCACATCCATCAGTGAGGTCAACCACGAAGCCAGGCTACACTGAGCCATCCAGAGACAGCCAGAGAGACACGGAGCTCTTGGGGTCCCAGCCCGGTGTGTCTCCCTCACTCTGATGGTTTTAAGCCCAGGACCCGTGGGAGAGCCAGCCACCCCAAGGGGCCTTTATCTAGGCAGTCAGGGGCTGAACGGGGCCTGAGGCCCCAAAGGAAGGCAGCACTATGATCAAAACAGGTTCTCGAGCGTCCCCAGCCTTTGTAAATTGCCAGCTGTTCCCACAGGCCAAGCTGACTTCATCACCATCGAACGCCAGGGGGCCTGGCCGCCTTCACTGCTGGACACTTGAGTTTGCCCCCTCACCCTTATCCCAGTCTTCCCAACGCCAGGCGGTGCGCCTTCTCCCCCCGTAGAGTGAAAGCTGAGCTCCCAACACTCTCCCACATGTGTACGCCTGTCTAACCCCCACCAGATCCCCTATTACAGCCTCGCCTGGGATCTTTCATGCGGGGAGTCAGGGCCCCCCACCCCATCCCTGCTCAAATGTTGAGAAATGGAATATTTCCTGCCATATCTGCAAACAAAGGGTGACGCAGTCACCAGGGTCTGCAGCCCCCTACTGTGAGCTCATGAGCTCTGGGGAAACTCCGAAAAGAAAACCCAGGAACCTGGCCCCAGACCGCTGAGGTGCAGATCAAAGGAGCGGTTGCAGTGAGCCCAGACTCTTGCATGTTCCCATATACAGTAAAGCACTAAATTCTTTAACCTGGATTATATGGGTTTCTTTAATTAACAATCACCTTTTGACATTCAGACTGTCTACCCTCTGTTGCAAAGGTAACCTGGCTCCTCCCCTCACCCCCTCAGAGCAGTTCACTCAGGGTCACTTGAAATGTTGCCTCTCAGGCTTGCAGTCCTAAAGATTCCCACCAAATAAGACGTAGCTCTCGACTCTCAGGCTGGGAAGAATCTTCCAGCCAACAGCCCCTTTGAACCCCTCCTGCTCCCACGTCTTCTCACCCTGCACGGTCTCCGCCCTGACTCTGATCTCCACCAGGCAGCGTGGGCTGTGGTGTGAAGCGAGATCTTGATTCCCTGTCCAGGAATTGACCCTGGGAACCCTGGATGAACACCAGGGATCACAGCCACCAGACCAGCAAGGGCTAGAGGCTAGAAGCTACTTTTCCCTGGATCTTTGTTGCCAGTTAAAAAAAAAAAATGCATTTATCAAAGAGGCAGAAACTGTAAATGCAAGCACAACGTTTATTAGTAGAGGCAAGGCACAACAATACATGGAAGAGCACACAGAGGAAGCGGTTGCAATGGGACGGCAGCAAGGCCGAGGCGCACACCCAGACAGAAAGGGTGTGGGCGCCCGCCGGGAGGAAGGGTGCCGCGAAGAGGCGGTTAGGCCATTTATTTAGGTCAGTTCTTCTGGGTCTTTGCTTACCCTGAGCAAACTCTCTGATTTCTTTTTCCACACCTGACCTACCCCGGGACCCTCCCCTGGGTGGGACCCTCACCTCAACCAAGATGTCTCTTGAAGTCTCGAAGGGAAGGCTTCTGGGAAGAGCAAGACTCACTATGACCTGGCATTATTCCTTGACTTTTGGCCCACAAGGAAGCTTTCTGCACATGTGTGGTGTTTCTCTTGCCCCAAAAAGGGGGGAGCGGAGACCCCTTAACTCTTCACTCAGACAGGGTCTTGCCGCTCTTTGTCCCTGACTTGACAGTCACCTTGACTATTGCTGCGACTATCACCTTAAGGTGTTTACAAGAGACAAAGACCGCCTGTTAACCCAGCTTCTGTTTTGACTTCTATTTTGGAGGCCAAACAAGAGGTTGATTGTAAATTCCTCAACTGGAGCCCACCTATCTCTGGTCTCAGGAAATGCTCACAGCTTTAAGTATCCAGCCTGAAGCCCACTTTTTTGTGTCCATGAAATGCAAACAAGAGCCAGTAGTAAATGTCTAGCCTGGAGCCCACCTACCCCTGCCTCAGGGCTCCCTCTTGCCCGCCTGGCCTGTCTGAAGGCACTGTCCCTGCCCCAGTGAAGCTGCCCAGCACCGCCTCCCCTGGACTTGAGGCGCCCACTCACACCTCAGGACACTGCTAGAGGCACAGATGGGAAGGGGGCCTCTCAGAGGACCACCCCCCGCAGCGGGAATGTCACTGCTCTCCCCCTCAACGGGGTCGGGGGGCCCAGCTCTGAGCAGCCAAGGCCAGGCAGCTTGTCAGCCGCAAAAACCGGATCTGGGCCTGGGCCGTCTGGCCACACGGCTCCTGGACCAGACCACTGGACACCACCGCCCGCCGTCTGCAGCAGTGTGCCTGGCTGCCAGCAGGCCGGGACAGGCCCGGCGCTGTGGAATTCGGCCCGCGGGAGGCACACCCTGGCTGCACAGGGCCCAGCCCGCAGGCCCTGCAGGCCCCCAGCCCACACGGAGCCTGCCCGTCCGCCACTCCCCTCCACCCTCAGCTGCTCTTCCAGATGATGCGGGCCTGAGTCAGCGGCTGCAGGAGGACATGGCCACTTCTCTGCCAACACGAGGTGGGGGGTGCGGGGGGGACCAGAAAGGCCCCGGCTCTGTTAGCTGGGGTCAGCAGGGACCCTGGCCAGGGCTGAACTAACCACACTGCTGCCCGTTCCCAGAGCCCTGCGTCCATCTTCTGGGGAAAGCTTACACACACACACACACACACACACACACACACACACACACACACACAGAGCCCACCCTGGGGCGAGCTGTGGCTGGAGGGGCTACAGCCCAGCCCTGGAGGAGGAACCAGCGGCAGTGAGGCGGGGTCTTTCTGGGCCGGCCAATCCACAGCCAGCTGCCTGCCCGTCCAGCACCTCCTGCCAGGCCCGGAGCAAACGAGCACACAGAGCCGTGCCTTGCGGGGCGCAGGCCTGGGGAGGGGGGCACCGGGTGGTGGGGACCCACAGATGGGAAGAAACAGCACAAGGATCAGAGCTCCCCGGAAGCTAAAGCAGGGAGGGGGGCGTCTTGCTGCTGCCCTCCCCCCATATAGCCTGGTGAATCTGGGTCTTAAGCGTTCAGGGTTCAATAAATAAATTGATACAATTTGAAATGCAAAAAGTTAAAAAAAGAACATCCCTTGACCATCAAGGGAAAGACCGTGGCTGTCCCTCGCCTTTGCAGAGCCAGATGTGGTTCCGGCTGCCTCCCACACCTCCTCCCTCCCGGTGTGGTCTAGAGAGGGTTGGGGTAAGACTCGTGTGGTCTAGAGAGGGTTGGGGTAAGACTCGGGGTAGGTAGGACTCACTGTAAGAGTGCCGGGCTTAGGGCCTGGCTTAACACCCAGCACCATGCGCACGGCAAGGTTCCCGCCCCCGCCCACGGATCCTCCCACCCCAGGGCGCTCAAGCAGCAATCGGCTGTCCCTGAGCGCTGCGAGCCGCGGTGCTCGGTCCTGGTTCTGGCGCCGCTCGTCAAATTAGAGCTTGATTTCTAGTTAACCTCAAAAGTATGGCCAAGGAAATCAGGAACTGATGGGTGAAAGGAAACGGCGTGCCACCCGGGTGGCCACAGAGAGGAGGGCTGGGTGCAGAGCTCAAGGGGGATGGCGGGCGCGCAGGCACAGAGAGCCTGGCAGGTTCGGAGCTGCACACGCAGTGGGGCCCCACAGAGGCAGAGCGCGCGGGGCTGGGGGTGGGGAGGCGGCTGGAGCTCACTCCTACCTCCCACCCCGACATCCTGGTCACTCGGGGCTGCTGGCACCCTGAGCCACAGCCACTCCCCGACTGGAGCTCACAGTCCAGCCGGGGAGCCCGATGGCTGCCCCACAGGACTGGTCACGGAGGGCTGAGGTCCACGGTTCCTGGGAGAGGGGAGCACAGTGATCCTTCCAGGGTGGGGAGGATTGGAGTCAGAGAATCCCCGCAGAGGGGTCCTGGCGGGGGAGTTCCCTGGGAGGTGGGGGAGGGCAGGCAGGAGTGGGAAAGCCAGCAGAGTCTTAGACCAGGCACTGAGCGGGTAGGAGAGGTGCCTGCGGAGGCTCATGCTTGGGTTTGGGGTTATTTTTAACCCTTAAACCTCCCCACTGTTCTGGAGGAATAAAAGGAGAGTTCTGCTGGGGTCAGGAAGAGGCTGAGCAAGGGGGTGGGTCAGGAGGGGCAGGAGACCCCAAGGGGGTGAGCCAGGAGGGGCGGGGGCAGAGATGTGTCCCGGGGCCTTCAGGGAGCAGAGCACCTCCAGGGGGCCGAGGGGCCACAGGAGCCCCTTCCTCCGCCCACTCACCCCCAACCCCCCCTCATGAGATCTATAAACTCTTCCTGCACGGGAAAGCTCAGATGCCAGCGGATTCTTCTCCACGGAGGAGAGGCTCAGAGCCTAATTCAAGGATGGCTGGGAGCCAAATGGAGACAGCTATTCTGGGCCTAGCAGGGGGCTGCAGCGGGGCGGGGCCTGGAGGCTGGAGGCGCGAGGGGTGGCTGCTGCGAGGCAGGCCAGCTGGGATTAGAGACCCGTGAGGCCCAGGCTTGGCCCTGAATCTCTGGAAAAGACAGCCCAGCAGCCAAAGCCAGCAGCAAGGGCTGCGGGTCTGGTCTGCAGTGTCAGCCGCTCAGCCGTGCCCGACTCTTTGCGACCCCATGGACTGCAGCCCACCAGGCTCCTCTGTCCCTGGGATTCTCCAGGCAAGAACGCTGGAGCGGGTTGCCATTTCCTTCTGGTCTGTAGAGTCACCACAAACACTGAACTATGGAGAACTGAGCCATCTCCCTGGGGGAGCCCAGAGTCAGGGTCCTCAGACCACGTGGCTGAAATAGCAGCCCATCAATACATGACCTTGTTCTGTGTTCCTTACTGTTCAAAGACACCGCATTTGGTACATATTGTATTACTGGTTCAGGAGCCCTGAACCCAAGGCTGCTGCTGCCAAGTGGCTTCAGTCATGTCTGACTCTGTGTGACCCCATAGATGGCAGCCCACCAGGCTCCGCTGCCCCTGGAATTCTCCAGGCAAGAACACTGGAGTGGGTTGCCATTTCCTTCTCCAATGCCTGAAAGTGAAACGTGAAAGTGAAGTCGCTCAGTTGTGTCCGACTCTTCGCAACCCCATGGATGGCAGCCCACCAGGCTCCTCCGTCCATGGGATTTGCCAGGCAAGAGTACTGGAGTGGGGTGCCGTTGCCTTCTGCCCTGAAACTCACATGGACAGGAAACTCCTCAAACACACGTGTTTTCTCTGTGAAGCACACCCAGCCTTCCTGCACTTTTAGGGACACTGGGCGCATTTAGGGCTAGGCCAGGGCCACGTGAAACAGGACCGTCTCCCCCCAGAAGCACAAAACTGCGGAAGACTGAGTGCTAAACTGGCCGCGTTTGCAGCGCGAACAAGAAAGCCCAGAGTGGCTCCTTCTGACCTCAGCTGAGGACTCAGAAAGTCTGCTGGTCTGCACGTGTCAGCAAACGATTGCGAGACAAGTATTGATTTTAGGGTTACAAATAGATTGCAGCGAGTAGGCAAGTTCCCAAATGCAGAATCAGCAAATGATGAAAATCTCCTGAGTGTGTGAGTGACCCTCAAAGGAAGAGGCTAGACGTCACTGACCTACCAGAGCCTCTGACTGATCACCCAGCCCACTGTCCCACTGGGGACCAGGGTGGGCCCTGGTCCATCCTCCTGCACGAGAGGACGTCCACCTCCTGCCGTGACAGGGTGCTGAGGTTACAGCAGCCGGAGCTGCCAGGCTACAGAAGAAAGTGGCTGAGGCAGAGGTAGGGGCAGGAGCGGACCGAGGGCCAGAGCCCCAGCCACTGCCCCACCAGAGCTGACCTTTCTGGAGATGAGCAGAGTGGTCAGGCCCGGATCAGCAGGACCAGAGGCGGAGCGGCTGCCCGGGGTGCCACGGCCACTCTGTAGCAGGGCTGGGTCCCACCATTCTTGCTCACCAGGAAGACTTAGTCCTGGGTGGATGAGTGGGTGGGTGTGTGGACAGATGGATGGATGGAAGGATGGATAAGTGGATGGGCGTAATGAGTGGATGACTGGGTGGCCGAACTGCAGATTCCCAGCCAATGCCAGGCTTCCCTCTTCAGCCTCTGAGAGGGAGGTTCAGGACTCTGCCAGCTCCCTGCGCCAGGTGGGTAAGAGTTGGGGATCTGGGGCACGAGACACACCCCTGCTCAGCACTGGTCTCACAGCTGGGTCACCCTCCCCAGCCCAGCCTGAAGGCTGGAAGGTCACTTCCCACCATCCTCCCCTGCCCTCCTCTGTCCTCTGGATCCACAGACACACCCACTGACCACAACCGGCTACAGCCAGGCGCCAGGCTGGGAGACCGATGAGTCAGTGACTAGTGCCAACCGCCCCCCCCCCCCACTCCCTCGGAAGGGTCCAACTGCTGGATCCCAGGGAGCAATGGAGAGACCGGAAACCCAGCTCAGGGGAGCTAGGAAAGCTTCTGGAGGTGGAGGAGAGGGCCAGGGCGCCGGGCGGGGGTGCCAGCCAGCCTTCCAGGCAGAAGCGCGTCCGCAGAGCTAGGACTCGGGCATTCCAAGAACGGCAGTCCCGGGGCAGGCAGCCGCCACACGCATAGGTCCGCGGCTGGACGGTGTCCAGGAGCCAGTGCACCCTCCTCGGTGGCTCACCTGGCACGCCCGGCACTCATTCCACACGGGCCTGTTGCCAGAAGCTGCTCCCACACCAGGGCCGAGCCAAGGAGACTCCAGGGGCTGAGGCCGCTGGACCAGCACGGGCTGCATCCGCCAGTCTCAGCCCTGCCCCTGCAGGGGCGCGCTGGGCACCAAGGGGTGTGTGCTTGGCCCCAGGGAGAAGACGGAGCAAGGCTATGAAGCCACCTAGACCCCGATCTGAAGGGTCTGCTCCCAGCCGCCTACCCTCTGTGAGCCCTCAACCCCCAGCCCCACTCCCCTAGCGTCCAAAGGCGGCAGGCCTCTGGGGAAATTTGATAAGCCAAAGCTGTCAGCGCAGACGTTTCACCCACTGCGCTCATATCACCCAGTAACCTTTCGGCCGAACTGTCCATCTCTTTAACAGATGGGGAAACTAAAGCTCAGCAGTTCAGGTCAGGCCCTGCCAGCGCAGGACCCTGCGGAGGGTGGTGTCTCCCCGACCAGGCCTGGGGCTGAATGCACGCCTGCCCCTCCCCCATGGGCTGGCCTCCTGCTGGGCCATTAGGGCCTCTTGATGAAGTGGGCATCCCCCTTCGCCACCCCCCCTGCGCCTAGTCTGTAGGAGTGATGAGGCAGGACAGAAAGAGGGGGAGGCATTCAGGCCTGCTGCTTGCAGCCAGCAGCGTCCAGGCCCAGAGACCACTCAGACCGCATCTCTGCTGGGGACCAGGGACCAGGTCCCGGGCTGCCCCCCTGATGGGGACGCTCTGCATTCCAGAAGACCAAGCCTCATGAGGGGACCCAGGCGCCAGCTCGCGGGGTCATCTGGCCCGAGGGGGTTCCCACGCGGGGTTCAGCGAGCGCGGTCCGGGAGGCTGGTCCACTTGCCGCCAGGCTTTGACAGGAAGCCTCAGTGGGTGAGCCGGTTACCTGGCGCGCTGCCAGGGCGAGGTGGACCTGCAGGAGGTTTGTGGGAGGGGGCGGAGCAGCGGAGCCCAGGGAGGGGGGCGGACAGAGAGGGCTGAGGCCGGGGGGTCCACTTCCAGAGCTTTCCCGGGACCCCCACTCCCCGCTCCGTGTGTCCCAACCCCCAGCGCCACCCCCGCCCGGCAGGAGAGAAACTGGGAGGCCCGGGAACAGACCGAGCCTGGCGGAGGTGGCGCGGATATTTACGGGCTTGGGGAGAGTCCCTGGGCGCCCCGCCCGGGGGGCAGCGGTGGGCGGGGCCTCTCTAGGAGCCCCCCCCCCAGTAGACTCCGCCCCCGGCCCGCGCCCGCTCCCCACGTGGCCGCCAGCGGGAGGGGCTGGGCGGGGCTGGGCGGCGCCTCCTCTTCCTCCCGCGCGCCCCTCGGAGCCTGAGTCCCAGCCCAAACCCGAGCCGTGCGGAGCCGCAAGGTGGGCCGGCAGCCCGCGGCCCCCTCATCCGACCCGGACCAAACGCCGGCCCCATCCCCGCCCTCGGCCGCCGTCCCTATTTGGTAAGTCCGCGCCCTCTGGGTCGGCCGGGAGCCGCGGGGAAACTGAGTCGGGGCCGTGGGGCGCTTGCGGCTCGGGAGCGGAGTTGAGGTAGCGGCGTGTGCAGCCCGGGTGGCAGCCCGCAGCCCCGCGGCGCAGGGCAGCTGGGTCCCGGCTCCCCGGCGGGGATCCCGCGCCGCCCCGGCCCCGTAGGCTCCTGCCCCGCCCCAGACTGCCGGCCCCGGCGCGGAGACGCCGCTCGAGCGCGCGCTGCCCGCGAGCGGTGGGCCGAGGGCCGGCCGGGCCGCCGCCCTATCCAGTGCCGGCAGGTCTCCCCCGCCTTGCGGCTGCCACATCCTGACCATGAATCAGCCACAGTTGGGAAAATAAACTTCATTTTCGCGGCCGCCGCCCGGTGACACCGGGCACGCGGTGGCCTTCGGCCCCATCTGAGCTGCTGGGTCTGTAGGTGCTGGGGAGCAGGTGGGCGCAGGCGTCCTGGGCACTCCTCAGGCAGGCCTTAGGGGATTTAGCCCCGGCCTTGCCCTCCGTTCTCCAGAGTAGGGCTGGCAGTCTAGCCCCTGCTCCTCCAGCCTCACCCTGGGACCCCTTACTGGGGAAGAACCTGGCGAGTGACCACAACCTCAGGAGGGAATCTGTGCCGCCCCCCACCCCCAGCTGTGCCCGCCTGACCCCTGAGGCCCCAGGCTGCCCCTCCCCAGCCGGACACACCAGGAGTCAGAGGCCCTGTGATGGCCAAGCCCTTGCCCCAGCCAGGAATCAGGAACAAGGCCAGAGGTCGGGCACACCCATGCAGGATCGGTAGTGGGAAGTCCTCTCCCCACCAGCCCTTCCCCCTTCTCCCTCTGGCAATGGGAACCGGCCAGGACTCTGGCCTTCTAGGGCCTCAGTTTCCCTATCTTCACCCACAGAGTGGGGACAGTGGCTCAGGCCTGGACCTCCTATGTCGCCCAGCAGTGGAGGAGTTGGGGACCTGGAGCAAAGCCCTAGACTCCCTGGCATGGCTGCCCGGGGCAGGGGCGGGGGCAGGGGGTGGCGAGCATGCTGAGGCCCTCCTGCAGCCGCTGCCAGGACCTTCGGTCGCAGTCTGGAGTCTGAGACCTCACACCATTCCCACCCACCCCTTTCCAGCCCAGCATCAACTTTCTGCTCAAAGCCCGGTTGGTACCGTCAGCCCCTTCCGACCACTGCCCAGGTCCACCCTCCCAGGAGCTGCCAGCGCCCAGCTTGGAGCTGACAGGTCATCAGGGCAGGTGCGGGTGGAGGCGGAGCTGGTGTGAACCCAGGTGACCGGTGGGGTTGCCCTCCCGTGACCAACACAGGTGGCCAGTCCCCCAAAGGCTCTGCTCCTTCGTGACAGAGAGTTAACCACCAGGTGAGGCCCCCACTGCGTGGAGGTGCTGACGGGCTGTCGGAGCTAATTGCACATACCTCCCCCTTAAACCGGGCCGGGAAGCTGTGCCCTGAATAGACTCCATTTGCCTTTCGTCAAAGTGCAGTTGTCTCCCGGGTTGGAGACGTGAACTGGTTCGTGAAGGTGGTGGGAGGGAGGGATGGATCCTGGGCAGTGAGAGGGGCATGGCCCTGTATGCAGGCATAACTAGCTGGCCTGGCCTGGACCCGGGCAGCAGTGTGCCCAGAGGTGGGCTTGAGCCCCTGGCTTGTGAGGGTGGCCAGAGGGGAAACCCAGAGGTGAAGTCCCCGCCATCGCCTGAGGGTCTGTGGGCTGAATGAGTGGAGGAGAGTAGCCAGTGAGCTGGCCTGAACGTCCCCACCTGCTCTGACTGCCACGCCCCCGGGGGAGGGTTGGTTGTGTTTCACGGAAGAGGAGACCGAGACGGGGGTCATTGGTTGATGGGATCAGTGCCTGCCGTCCTGGAAAGAGGGGCCAATAAAGCCCCTCCTGTGTGCACCAGCCTCTACAGGGGCTGCGGCGTTCACCACGCTGGGCATGGGGGAAGCACTGCCCCGAGCGGGAGAGAAGTAGGCAGCCGGGGGATCCAGCACCTGGAGGCCGGCGGCCCCCTGCCCCTCGTCACCCCCGCAGTCCCCCAGGAACAGCAGGCACGTGCGTGCAGCCGCCTCAGGGTCCCGCCAGCGATGCTCTGGGAGCTGGGGGAGCTTCGTCCTGGCTGAGCAGCGCCCCCTGCCCCTGGGCCTGCAGTGGAGGGCAGGTGCTGGCCCACCCTCGGGGCACCCCCTTGTGTGACTCCAGAGCCCAGCAGCCCTTGCAGACAGATGGCAGCGCTGGACTCCGGGAGCCACATGTTCTTCGAGGCAGCGGACCCTCCTAGGAGTAGGGGAGGGGGCAGGCACGGGTGGAGGGCCCCCCCTGAGCTGTCTGAGGGCTGAGGGCGAGGGCGAGGCCACTTTCCTGCAGCCCCCGTCCTCCCCACCCCTCCCTCATCCCCACTCTTTCCAGCTGCAGTTCCTGAGGGCCTCGCTCAGGCATCCCTCTGCTCATGGGCTAGTCCTGAACCCTCCAGCACCCGACCTGGCGAGCTGAGTCCCCATCAGAGCACCCTGGGGCCTGATGGGGAAGGAGGCTGAACTGGGGGACCACCTGCTCCCACAGGCTGTGCCTGGACCCACCCGACAGGGAAGGCAGACCCCCGGGAGGGGCTGTGCGGCCTCCTTAGATGGGAGGCCAGCCTGAAAACACGCTTGGGGAGTGCAGGAGAGCGTGTTTTGCAGCCCTTCTGCAGATGGTGCCACTGAGACCTAGCATCTCAGGTGAGCGCTGTGCGCTGTGGGCCGGGGAGGCGGAGAGGGCCATCCCACTCTGGCCGCACGAACAGCCTGGATGGTGCTTTCCCAGGGCTCCTCGGAGTCCGCCCTGGGCTGCTGTGGGCAGAGGCCAGCCCAGCGCCTCGCCCCGCAGACCGTGGTGGTCCCCCCACCACACCCACGCACACACGCTCTCCCAGCAGAGCCCGCTGCTGGGGCAGGCACTGCTCCATTCCTGAGCTTGGCCTTGATCCTTGCCGATGCCAGTGGGTCTGGGCGTGGATACCAGCATGGGCCCTGCCCAGCTGGGTGAGGGGGCCTCAGTCTCTCCGTCTGGCCTGGTGCTGGGTTGTCTGGGACCCTGGGATGCGGCCTCAGTGTGGAGCATGCCTCCCTTCACCCATGCGCCTGTACCAGCGTCCCCGTTTCTGCTCACGCACAGCTCTGCACGGCCGCCCGCGCAGGAGCCAGGAAGCAGACATCTGCTCTTTCCCTGGCCCCCGGGGCGGGGGGCGGCGGGGGGCGCTGGCCATCCACCTTTCCTGCCTGGCTCTGCCGCTCCACGTGCACGAGCATAAATGGCCTGAGAGCACCAGCCCGGGGCACCCAGACCAGCTGCTGCCCCCTTTGGGGACACCCATGCCCCCCACCCAGCCCCTGTGCTTCTGGGCTGTTCCCCGGGGGCAGGACGAGGCCGTCCAGATGGAGGCGGAAGTGATGGAGGCACGGCCAGGACCTGGGCAGTCATCTCTGAGAGGAGAGGGGGAGCTGGCCAGGCGGGCTCGGCCCTGTGCAGGCGGCAGTGGCGTAGCCAACCCAGGTCCCTGGACAGCATCCTGGCCATTTTACAGATGTGAAAACCAAGTCCAGGCTGGGCCTGGCCCTTGGTGCCTGGCAAAGAGCAGCGTGCAGCGTCTCACGCCCAACACTCAGGATCCTGCTCGCCCGGTCCGGTCGGGCTGCTGGCACCGCCACGTGGGTTGGGAGGCTCAGGAGTGCTGAGTGGGGCCCTGGAAGGCGGTGACCCTCCCGCTCAGCGTCGCTCGGTGAGCCGGCCGAGGAGGCGGCAGTGGGCAGGGGCCCGTGCTTTCTGGCAGTGGTGGGCCTGCTTTGCAGCTGGCATCCACGGATCTGTTGGCAGATTGGGGGGCGGGGGTGGCATCAACCTGCTTGTCCCTGGGTAAAGACAGGAGTCAGGGCCAGAGGTGCTGAGGTCCGTGCCCAGGGGACGTGGCTGGTCCACAGCAGAGCCTGGTCTCAGCTGGAACCTGGGCTGTCCCCTGCCCCCGGCCCTGGCCACAGCCCCTGGCGGTGCCAGGCTCTGCAGGCTGGGCCCTCCCCCCTCCCCAGTCTGCTGCTTTGTTCTCCCTCCTCTGGGCAGGCAGCCTGGACCGGGCACACAGGACAGGCGGGCTGGGGCTAGGGGGACCCCTGGGGCGGGCAGTGGGTGGCCTTCAACCCTGAGACTCCCAGACAGGCACAGGGTGGTCAGTGACTGAAGCTGGCCTATGCCCTCCTTTACCCAACTCTGCGGCTCCTCCCTGAGTGGCCTTTCCTGCAGGGTGCAGGGGCCAGGGGAGGGACCCTACGCTTCCTGCCCTGAGCTGTGTCTGCTCTTCGAGGAGAGAACCTGGGCAGAGCGGATGCTGGTGGCGAGCCCCGGGTCTGCGTGCGGCCCAGCAGAGCCTGCAGGTGGACGCTGTGGCCAGACACCTTGCCCCTCGGGGCGCCACCAAGTTCCTCACCCTCTAACCACAGGCCTGCACACATCACTTCCCTCGAGCGCCGCCGCTGACTCGGCGATAGGGGGTGGCAGTGGTGGCCACTGTCCCCGTCGGCCCCCGAGCCGCTCCCCGCCCTTCCAGCCTCGGGCCCCCGGAAGCTCGATCAGAACCCGAGACTGGCAGGGGGGCCAGGCCTCTCCCTGTCAGCCCGGCTTGTGCACCTGGAGTGCTGAGCCCAGAGAGGAGGTGACAGCGGAAGGCGAGGACAGACGCAGCCCCTGTGCGCCCGCGGGCCAGGTGGAAGCGAAAGCTGGGCTTCCTGGTGCGGGTGCCTCCACCCTTCCTGTTCTCTCCCTGCACCCAAACCTGAGCCGGCTCATCCTGGGGGAGGGGGACTCCCAGATTCCCTCAAGCCCATCCCCCAAAACCCAACACCCGCAGTGCCCAGCGCAGGGTGGGCCCTCCTCCCAGTGCGCCCAGCACAGGGGCAGCACCACCCACCGCCTCCAGTGGCAAGTGTTCCCTGTCGAGTCAGTCCCCTACCAGGGGCGCCCTGTGGGGCCCCCGCCAACTCCTGCTCCTAATGAGGACAGTGGGGTCCAGAGAGGTCTGTGTCTATCACCACCCAACCTGACCCAGGTCCTGGGGCACCAGGGACCAAGCCCCAGCCTGGCTCCCCCGACTGCTGATGCAGCCCGCCCGGGCCCCGATCCTTCTCCACTCACAGCGCAGGAGACCCGGCTCCTGGCTCTGCCCTTTCACCCCTGGTGACCGAGCCGGGGACAGACCCGCTCGGAGCCCGGTTCTGCCTGTGAGATGCCGCTGGCCCCCTTCTGCCACTGTGCTCGCAGGCTCCCTTTCGCATGGCGAAATGACCATATTCCCCCTGGATGCAGCCTCTCTAGTGTCTGGCGTGTGTCCTGTATGACACACCCCATTCCATGTGGTTGGAATCCCACACAGCGCAACCAGCCTCCTGGTGGTCGCCTCTGTTTCGTAGTTCGGCGCTGCCCTGGATGTCTTGGTGCCCACCCGCCTCCCCGGCCCCTCTCTCCTGCTGCTGGGTGCGACGGTGGCCAGCCAGCCTCCTCACGCACAGTCAGGCTTGGCAGGCAGAGGCCTCGCACCCCATCCTGGAGACGTAGGTGGCAGTGGGCAGGAGGGTTGTGTGGACAGGAGATGGACCAGGGAACCATGGGACCCTGCATGCCTGAGGCCCTGTGGACTGCGCCCAAGCACGGGTGGGCGGTGGGCGGACACTCAGTTACCTCCCCGAGGCCCCCTGTCTGCAAGACCCCCTACCTGGGATGAGCCCAAAGCAGGTGACCCACCCAGGTCAGTCAAGATCCCCAGAGGGCTCGGGGCCTGGTGCGTGACACAGAGACGCCGAGATTCTGGAAAGGAGGGAGACAGGAAGTCACGGCAGGGCAGCCTCAGCTCCCCCTCCCACCGGGAAGGGCCTGGGCTGCCCCTGAGCTCCAGGGAGCTGCCAGGAATGTAATCCAAGAGTTGCCAGGCAGTGGAAAAATTTTGGTTTTCTGGGAGCTAAAAATATTGTGTGGCAGCCCCTGCCTCCCAGTTCCGGAACCCCGCTCCTGCCGGTTTACCGCCCACCCCGGGGAGACGAGCTCACTCTGTGCGCCCCGCCCCCAGCCTTGCTGGCTCTGGGCCCAGAAGCACCCCAGCTCAGTGCTGATGCCAGCAGGGCTGCCCCAAGCTGTCTCCCCAGCTGCCAGCAACCGTTGCCCGTCACAGGTGCCTTCCTTAGCCCTAGTCCCCACCCCAGCCCCACACCCCTCACCTTGCACCCCTCACCAACAGGGACTGCGGAACAGAAAACCTCAGCCACTTCCACAAGGTGAGAGGCTCAGTGCCGTGGCTGGGCTGCCTGCCCACCAGGCTGCTCAAAGCTCAGTGGGCCCTGGACCCCTCCAGAGCCTCCTAGCTGCAGCTCAGTGTGTGTCCAGGATACAGCCCAGTGTCTGCCCGGCTCAGCTTCTCCATCTGCAAGGGCTGGTCTCAGGGCTCTGGGAGGCCAACTTTGACCCTGCCCCCTGCTACACACACAGAGTTTGATTATTGTAGGCAGAGGTAGTGGCTTCCTGTCGGTCCGTACCACTGCCCAGGTATGAGGGCACCCAGGTGGAGGGGCCAGCATCACCATGCCAGGCTGGCCATGTGCAGGAGAGCCAGATGGGTGTCTGAGGAGGTGGCACCTGTGTGGGCTGGGTGATGCCGGTGAGCAGGACACCCAGATTAGTGAGTGGACCCTGGGAAAGCTCAGAGGGAGACCCTACCTTCCATAGCCGCAGTCGGAAGGGCAGGGCATGACCCCTTCCCAGAGGACACCCCACGTTAACGGAAGAAGAAAGATGAACGCTAAGGATCTATGGTCAACGTCCCACTAATGTCAGAGCCTCGGGGGCTTCCCCTGCAAAGGGCCCTTCCCTTTGTCCGCTGTAGTTTCGTTACAGGGTGGGGTGGTCCGCTTGGAGGACAGAAGAGGTGCTGAAGCACCCGACGTTTCAGATGCTCAAGGTACAGGGTCTGGCTTGAGCCTCTTGAACTTGGACCCTGGGAGCCCCAGACTTTCTCAGCCTGCGGTGCTGATTCCAAATTCCTGCGCAGGCCCAGCTCTTGGCGGGCTGGCCACGCCCCTCGCCTGAGGGAGCCCTGAGCGCCGGGAACACATTCCTGAGCTCGCGGCTCCGCCCCTTGGCCCCGCCCCACCCAGGCCGCGGCTCCGCCCCTCGGGGCCCTGCCAGGAACAGAGCTGGGCCCGAGGCCCCGCCCCTCGGGTCCTGTCCCTCGGAGCCCTGGTCTCTGCGCCCGGCCTTGGCTGCAGGGTGGGCGCTCAGTCTGTGGACAGGGCAGGCCGGGGCTGAGAGCCTGGCATCCACGGACTGAATGACCACAGCCGTGAGGGCCCTGCGCGCTCGCCCGGTGCCCGCCAGGCCCGGTTTCAGTATGAAAACCCGCTGCAGCCCGGCTTCCGGCTCGCTGCCTCCCACGCAGGGTCCCTGCATTGTCCCCAAGGGCCGTCGCCCACAGCCTGTGCTCCTGAGAGCCGTAAACGTTGGTTCCCTCCTTGAGTCCCTCCAGTGTTCCCTGCAGAGATGCTCAGTCACCACCCAGAAGGGAACAGGCAAAGCTGTTTATTCGGAATTGCAGCGGCCAGGGAATCACCGCCGTGTGGTTACTATATACACAGAGTGCTACCTACACACCCTTGACTATATAACACGCGTTACTATGTTAAACTATTTTCTGTGTATAGAAAGCTTCTTTACAGGACGGGGCTTCCCGGGTCCGGATGGGGGCTGCAGGGCTCGGGAGCTGCACGGCTGAGGAGATGAGGGCCCCCATGCGGTGGCTGGGTGATGTCCTGTCCTGTCCAGCTTTCTCTGCTTGGTCCCCAGTGGGAAGCGAGGACAAAGCCCAGGAAGCTGTGGGTTACTGATGGAGCCTGGGCCGCGGGGGGATGTCCCAGGGCCTTCGGAGGGCTTCCGGGGCCGTCGCTAGAGATAGCAGTCTGACATCCTGCAGGTCTGGCCCGCAGGGAGTGGGCTGCGTCCTGGGCTGCTTCCTGTGGGGGTGCTGGTGGTTCTGGTCTGGTGGCTGCCCCTGTGGGTCAGAGTCTGTATATGGTCTGGCTGAGCTCCATTTTATATTCACTCTTTATCCTGAAAAGTGGTTGGAATGTTTCTAGGAAGATGTCCTTGGCCTGGGGCCTGACCAGGTGGACCCTGGACAAGGCTGGCAGCCTGGTAGGCATCACAGAGGGAGAAGTCACCCACCTCAGCCTCTGGGTCCCTAGCTGAGCTCGCTGTCCCTGCTGGATGCCCCGTGCTCACTGGGCTGTGTGGGCTGCGGCCAGTGGAGCCCCTTGCACCCTCTCTGACTGGCTCAGTGCGTGGGGGGTGGTGGCGGACAACCAGGGCAGCTGGGCTGCAGGACACAGGGCCTAGGATCAGGCGGACAGCTGGGCAGGCTGGGCTGGTCACCAGTCGGGCTTCCCCTCCCCTCAGACCCAGGGGCTCCCCTGTGGGGGGTCTTTTCGGGCAGTGAGCCTGTGGCCCCGGGAATTAGGGGTGTGTGGGGAATCCTGGGCAGCTCTGGTGACCCGGTGGCTTCTGGGAGCTTGTTTCTCCGAGTCAGGGGACCCCTGGGGCTCTTGGCTGGAGACACACTTGGAGGCCAGAGCGCTGGTCTGGGAGAGTTCTGCTGGGTCCGCCCAGCCTGTGCCAGGCAGCCGGGGCCTCGGGCCAGGGGAGGCGGGGGCAGGAAGGGAGGGTCAGCTCTGGGTACTCCTTAAGCGGCGGCACCCACGGCCGGTGGCAGTGTGTGCGGAGATCTGTCTGTCCGTCCGCCGGGCTCTTCACAGTGCTGGTGGGAGTGCCCCTCCCCCACAACGCGAGGCTGCCTGGGAGGGGCAGCTGGGCACGTCTGTGGGCAGCAGCGATGAGAAGCCAGGGGAGTGTGGGGGGCAGCCCCAGGCAGGGCCCAGCCTGGGTGGGCAGAGGCAGCAGGAAGGCCCTGCGTGTCTGGGTGAGTACCTGGGGGCCTGGAGGGTGGGTTAAACCTTGCAGTCGTGGGGCGGGCCAGGTCCAGTACAGGGCCCAGGCCACAGGGGCCCCTGGGGACACCCCGCATGCCCCCACCCCCACCCCCCCAGCTGCTGCAGCAGCCTGACCTGGGTCTCGGCCAGGGTCTGCTGAGAGGGCCGGAGCTGGGGGTACAGTGGTCAGGGGACCCCCGCCCTGCCCCAGCCAGGCTGCCTCCTGGGAGGACCCAGGGGTCCTGCAGGGCAGGGGGGAGGATGAGGGATGGGGGGGCCCCTGCAGACAGAGGAGGGGCTGCTGAACTGCCAGGAGGCCCCCAGGGGGGTGGGGGGAGGCTCCGGAAACTCAGGTGTTTCCAAAATCTTGGCTCCCTGTCCACCAATGCCTAATAGAAGAAACACGGAAACATCGAGTTTGGTGGAGAGAAACGGGCGGCTTTACCATTTGCCAGGCAAGAGGGAGACCGGAGGCTAGTGCCCCAGGAACGCTGCCCGCCTCGGGAGAGGGAGAGGCTTCGTGACCTCATGAAGGGCTTGCCTTTTTTTCTTCTTTTCCCTTTCTTTTGCAAAGTTTCAAAGTGGTCACAGCTGACATTGGGCAACTCAGCTGACATCACCAAGTCTGGTGTCCCTGAAGTTTTCGACTCCTGATCTTTTTGAAATGTAGAATGCTACAAGCATGGGGCTTCCCTGGTGGGTCAGTGATAAAGAACACACCTGCCAAGGCAGGAGACCAGGGTTCAATTCCTGGGTCAGGAAGATCCCTTGGAGAAGGAAATGGCAACCCACTCCAGTATTCTTGCCTGGAGAATTCCATGGACAGAGGAGCCTGGCGGGCTACAGTCCATGGGCTGCAAAGAGTCAGACACGACTGAGCGACTAAAGCAACAACAGCGAGAGGGGAGGGGGAGGTGATGCCCGATACAGAGCAGCTGGCGCGAAGCCAGAGGGATCAGCTCTGCTGAGGACAAGTCCACCTGCGAGCGCTTTATGCTCGTGGCAACAGGTGAAGAACAACTGAGATTTTCAAGCTCTCAGGCCTGTTAACGCTCTTGTCCCAGCCTGTTCATTGTTTCCTTCCTTTCCTTGTCTGTCAGGAAAGTCTCATTTCTATTTAAGAAAAGCCTCACGTCTATTTTTGCTGCGGCAGATTCCTCACTGCTAGCTCATCCCCCCGTATCAATGGAGGAAGGGAAACAGGCGTCATTCACGTCGAACTGAGGGGCCAGCTTCCTGGCCCAGGGGCCCGTCTGTCTCCTAATTCACAGGGGAGGACACCCAAGACCCTCACCCAGGTTGGGGGGAGGGCCTCCTCCAGGAGTGAACGGCAAGTGCTGGGGACCCCAAGCCCTGCCCAGCATGGGCGCCTGGGCCATTGCCCCTCAGCCTGTCTCACGCATGGCCCCAGCTGGCCCCTGGGGTCTCCTCCGTAACTGGCCAGAGCCAGCAGCCTTTAGGGTGATGCCACAGTGGGCGCCAGCCTCTCAGGGGCGCCAGGCCACCTTCTGGGGGCCAGCCTCGCTCTGCCATTTCCATCTCTGGGACTCTGGGCACGTGCGTGACCCTGCTTCCCTGGGTGCCACCTCCATTTCCCTCCTGTGAAGTGGGGGGTGTACCGTGAGCCCCCTCCAGGTGGTGGGAGGTCAGGGGTCAGGGTGGGCAGTGCCAGCATGAGGCCCCCCGGCATGAGGTGCAGTGGTGTCACCGTGCCCTGCCCCTTGAGCCTCCAGCCCAGGAGCTCCACACTGCCCCGCTCACATGCTAAATACAAGACCATACATGGTCACAGAAGAGCCTGGGCTACCTCTGACCCTCTGGGCCAGTCCCAGGGCTCGGGTTGGGGCCCACATCACAGCCCTGGGCCCCAGGAGAGGGACCCAACCAGCTCTCGTCATGACACAGAAAGACTCCCCTCCATTACCACTCTTCTGGTCTGAGAGTGGAGTGTTTGGGAATGTCCTGACCTGGGCCACCCCCCACCCTCTGGGGGATGTTCTCTGGGCAGCCATCAGACTGCCTGTAGCTGAATCCAGGTCAGTGTCCGAGAGCCCCGGGCCTGGGGGACGCTGGTCCCTGCCCCCAGAAGCCCACAGAAGCCCACAGAAGCTGGGGCCTGGCAGGGCTGCTCCCCAAAGGTCTCTGGTCATGCCTGGAATCGAGTGGGCCTTGCATGTGACCCTGGAGCCAGCCACATTCCTGGTGCCGTGGGCAGTCTGGAAATGCCCCGGGTGTGGAATTGTCCCCGCCCACCTATCATCCCCATCTGAGCCTGTCCACTGGGCAGGGGAGCACCCTGGGGTCCAGGTGAAGGAGCCCCAGACACACCATTTCTGCTGCCTGAGCACCACAGGGTCAGTGGCCTTCCTGCCAGTGAGGCCTCCTAGGGTCTTGGTGCCTACCGTGAGGGCAGGGGTGCGGCCTCCTTGGTTGCTATGATGACCGAGACGGGGCGGGGTGGGGGGTGGGTGTAAGAGGCGCTTGGCACAGGGGACGCCTGTGGGGAGCGGGAGGCCTGGCGGGGTGAGGCATCGCCAGCACAGCGGGTCCCCCCGGGCATCAGCAGGCGAGTCCTCTGTCGGGAGGTGGAGACACGGAGCAAGGGACACCGCCTGCCCCCGCCTCGCTGGGCCTCGCCCCGGGCTCACAGCCGTCTCCTCCCGCCCGCAGTTGAGCAAGATGTCGGTGAAGGAGGGCGCGCAGCGCAAGTGGGCGGCGCTGAAGGAGAAGCTGGGGCCGCAGGACTCAGACCCCACGGAGGCCAACCTGGAGAGCGCCGAGCCCGAGCTCTGCATCCGGCTGCTGCAGGTGCCCTCCGTGGTCAACTACTCGGGGCTGCGCAAGCGGCTGGAGGGCAGCGACGGCGGCTGGATGGTGCAGTTCCTGGAGCAGAGCGGCCTGGACCTGCTCCTGGAGGCCCTGGCGCGCCTGTCGGGCCGCGGCGTGGCTCGCATCGCCGATGCCCTGCTGCAGCTCACGTGCGTCAGCTGCGTGCGCGCCGTAATGAACTCCCAGGAGGGTATCCGGTACATTCTCAGTAACCAGGCCTACGTGCGCCAGCTCTCCCTGGGTGAGGCCCGGGCACGCGCGCAGGGTGGGAGGGGCGGGCCGCCCACTCTGAAGCCGGGACACTGCAGCGTGATCCTCCGCCAGCTGCACCTGGTCACCCGCTCTGCTCTGACTTCCCCTGCGTTTCCGCCCAGCCCGGTGCTAGTCCAGGCTCTGCCCCAGCCTGAGGTTTCTCTGGCCTTGAGGGCCCGGTCCACACCGTGGCAGTCGGAGTCATCTGGATCAGAAACATGTCCATCTGAGGGGGGCCCCCTCCACTCCGCCTGGTTTCCAGCTCCTCAGGTCTGGGCCACCCGCTGGCATCATTCTCCACCCCCACCCCCGCCTCTGCGCTGGCCTCCTGGGGGCGCCTCCTCCCCACTCAGGCTGTGGTGCCCATGTGTGCCTGCCAAGTCCTGCTCACCCTCTGAGCTCTGGCTCACTCACCTATTTGAGGGCGTCTCCCCAGGCTGTGGCTAGACGTAGTCCCCAACCTGGGGGAGACCCCAGGCGGCCCTTGGTGGACAGTGGTCACTGCACGCTCTGCCCGCCAGGCTGTGCTGCCCCCACTGATGCATGGGGCTCCAGGGCGGGCAGGGCCCAGGTGGGCAAGTGAACCAGAAACCACCCGGCTCAGGCCCAGCCATTGCCGTCTGCAGAGTCCTTAGTGCCTTAGTCTCAGCAGGGTCAGCCAGGAGACACCCCCAGAGCTTCCCCAGCTCCGGGAGTGCGGTGGGAGGCAGGGGCCACGGGGACAAGGCGGCTTCGTGGGCTGTGAGTCGCAAACACGGTTGCTCTGAGTTTGGAGAAAACATGGGCTCAGTGCTGGGAGCAGTGCCAGTGTGGGCCTTGGGCTCAGAGCCCGCAACTTAGACCTGAGGGCTGTCGGGAGTAGAACCCCAGTGACTGGGGCCATGCCTGCCTCCACACCCCTTCCGGGGGTCCTGGGGGCAGCCAGCATGTCCAGAGACCAGTGCCTGATGTGGGCGGTGGGCCCTGGTCTCTGTCAGCCCAGCAGGTTGGCAGCTGCAGGGTGGGAGCCTGGGCCCGGCAGCGGGTGCAGGCATGGGGAGGGCAGGACCCAGAGGAGGGGGCCCCGAGCCCCTCTGAGAGGCCCCTACCCCTGGCAGCTCTGGACACGTCCAACGTGATGGTCAAGAAGCAGGTGTTTGAGCTGCTGGCCGCCCTGTGCATCTACTCACCCGAGGGCCACGCCCTGACCCTGGACGCCTTGGACCATTACAAGGTGAGCCACATGTGGTGGAGGCCGGGCCGGAGCCTGGGGGCACGCTGACCCCTGCCCGCCCCCCCCCACCCCGCAGACAGTGTGCGGCCAGCAGTACCGCTTCAGCGTCATCATGAGCGAGCTCTCAGACAGCGACAACGTGCCCTACGTGGCCACCCTGCTCAGCGTGGTCAACGCCATCATCCTCGGCCCCGAGGACGTCCGCGCCCGCGCCCAGCTGCGCAGCGAGTTCATCGGTAACCTTGACCTCTGCGCTGGGCCCTGGCCACCTGGCCCGCGCTGCCCGCTTCGGGGACGATGCCCCTCGCCCCTCTCCAGGGCCCTGGGGCGGGCTCTGCTTGGGCCTGGGAAGCCTCCTGCCCTCCCGCTCCCTTCAGTGGACACAGGGCCTCAGGACCCCTGGACGGTAGCGCTGGAGGGATCCCGGTGCAAGGCTGCCGCGTGGAGGGAGGCAGGCCGGCTGGCTGACGTCCAGGCCTGGCCCTGCTGGCGTGACTGTTCCCCGGGCACCACGTGTGTCCAATGAGATCTTTCCAGAGCCCCATGCCTCCAGCGACCCGAGGGAGCGGGTTCCCCTCTTGCCCCACAAGCTGGGCACTGGGTGGTGGGAGTGAGGCCGGGGAAAGGGCGGAGGGGAAGGCGTCCCATGTGCCGGTAATTTGCTTGCCCCTTCCCAGGGCTGCAGCTGCTGGACATCCTGACACGGCTGCGGTGAGTCCCCACACACCTCCCCCCACCCGGCTCCCAATTAGCACCTTCAGGAGGGCTGGGAGGGGGCCTCCTGGAGTAGCCCTGACAGGCCCCCCCCATCCTGGGGCCAGGCCCAGGGAGGACCCAGCCTGCCATCCCTAGCTGGACAGGCCATTCTGTGGAATTTCCCCCAGCGGTCAGCAGCTGCCCCAGAACCAGGGTCCCCGGGTTTAATACAGGATGCGCAGTTAAACTGAAGTGTACGCAGACTGTCCCATCAGTGTGTGGCCCAGATATCGCACGGGACACACTTAGACTGTTTATCAGTCGATGTTTAAAGAAGCCGGTATAGCTGAGAACCCCATCCTGGTCCTAACCAGGACCACGCTCCCCCCCGGGGAGAGGGCGGGGGGGCCACCCCATGAGGAGGCTCCCGGCTGATGTGACTGGGGCTGAACTGGCCTTAGCGGAGAGAGGCCTGCTGGATGTGAGGACTGGTCAGGGCTGGCTTTGGTGGACACAGCACCCCAGCTCAGGCCAGCGCTGAGGCTCGGTGGGCCCCCCAGAGGCCTTGGTGCTCCCCTGCCCTCCGCCTCATGCCCCAAGCAGCACAGCCATGCCGGCTCTCCCTGCAAGTGTGAGAACTCACACTTTCTGTCCCAGGGGGCATGGAGCTGACCCAGAAGCCCACCCCACGGATCTCCGCGCCTCCCGCCCCTGCTGTGGGAACCTCAGGCCCTGCCCAGGGTGGTCTGCGTGTCTGTCCAGGGAGGCGCAGCTGGCATGGGGGGCAGCCAGCTGAACTCCCCGGCCCCCTCCCCTCCCCCACCCCAGAGACCTGGAGGATGGGGACCTGCTGATCCAGCTCGAGACCTTCAGGGAGGCCAAGGCTGAGGACGAGGAGGAGCTGCTGCGGGCCTTCGGCGGCATCGACGTCAACAGCCACCAGGAGGTCTTTTCCGCGCTCTTCCACAAGGTGCACGCGGCGGGCAGCGCCTCCCAGGACTCTGTGGGGGCCCAGGGCTCAGAAGGGGCCGAGGGCCTGCCCCGCTCACACCCCGCCCTGCTGGGCCTCAGGCAGCTCGAGAGCCACACCCCGAGCCCACAGGGGTAGGGGTCTGGAGAGGAGGAGCCTGGAGCGGGGACCCAGCAGGACAGGGTGGCTGCGTGGTCCTGGGCCTAGCAGCCCAGCCACTGTGGGGTGGTCCCAGGGGATGCTGGGACAGTGAGAGGCTGAGACAGAGCTGAGTTCCAGTCCAGCCCAGGCCCCATCTTCGCTGAACCCGGCAGCTCTCAGCCAGGGGCCGGGGTCCGCAGAGGCCATCCAGAAACAGCTGGAGACACTGGGGCTGTCACCCTGGGCAGGGGTGCTTCCAGTGGGCGGGGACCAGGGGTGCTGCTGACACCCCACAGGGCACGGGTAGCCCCACCGCGCTGACCTGGCCCTGATGTCACCAGTGTGCCCATCGGGGAGCCCTAACTCAGACTCATTCCCGGGGCTGCCCTTGCAGCTCAGCTGGTAAAGACTCCGCCTGCAATGCAGAAGAGTTGGGTTCAGTTCCTGGGTGGGGAAGATCCCCTGGAGAAGGCCATGGCAACACACTCCAGTATTGCCTGGGAAATGCCCAAGGACAGAGGAGCCTGCCAGGGCCTACAGTCCATGGGGTTGTAAAGAGTTGGACACGACTGAGCGACTACACCACCACCACCTGGGGCGTAGGGACCCTGGCGGGGAGGCCGGCGGGTGACGCCCGGGCGGTGACGCCCACCGACCCGCACCCCTCGCCTGCCCCCAGGTGAGCTGCTCCCCTGCGTCTGCCCACCTGCTCTCAGTGCTGCAGGGCCTCCTGCACCTGGAGCCCAACCTCCGCTCCAGCCAGCTGCTCTGGGAGGCCCTGGAGAGCCTGGTGAACCGGGCAGTGCTCCTGGCCACAGACGGTGAGCCTGCGGGGCTGGGGGAGGAGCACCAAGCCCGCAGCCCCAGCCTGCGTCCCCCTCCCAGACCCCAGGCGGGTGGGCAGACGGGGTTCTCGGCCTGCGGGTGGAGGAGGCCAGCCTTGGACCCTGACCCCATCCTGAGCCCGGACGTCCCCACCCCAGGCCAAGAGTGCACCCTGGAGGAGATGGTTGAACGCCTCCTGTCCATTAAGGGGCGGCCCCGCCCCCGCTCCCTGGACAAGGCCCACAAGAGCACCCAGGCCGACCTTGGCCAGAGCCAAAGGGGCAGCTCCCCGCAAAACTCTGGCGCCCCGACAGCAGACCTGGGTGGCCAGCAGCCAGCCGCGGCCCTCGGCAGCCCTCTCGTCGCCAGCATCCAGGGCGAGCGCGGGCCTGCACCGCAGCCAACAGCCCCAGAGCAGCTGGAGCGACCCCCGCCCCCACCGGCGCCCCCGCTCCCTGGCCCCGCGACCGCGCCCCCTCCAGCGCCCCCTCCCCCACCTCCCCCGCCGCCGCCGCCGCCGCCCCTGCCGAGCATGAGGGCTGCATTCCCCTCGCCCCCGCCGCCCCCGCCGCCCCCGCCGCCCCCACTGCCTAACTCTGCTGGGACCATACCGCCCCCACCTCCCCTCCCGGGCCTGGGGGGCCCGCCCCCGCCGCCGCCCCTGCCCTGCGTCTCCGGGCCTCCTGCCGCGGGCGACGTGGAGGAGATCATCGTGGCCCAGGTGGACAGCGGCCTGGGCTCGGCCTGGGTCCCCCGGCACCGGCGCGTGAACCCTCCCACCCTGCGCATGAAGAAGTTGAACTGGCAGAAGCTGCCATCCAGTGTGGCCCGCGGTGAGGCCCAGCCCGCACGGCTTCCCTCCCGGGGCAGGGGGCGGGGACAGGTCAGGGGTCGCCCCGCCGGCCCCTGTGCTCCCACACGCCCCCTGGAGGCTGCGGGTCTCTGCTGCTGGGGCCCTGCACTGCGCGGGCCCAGGGGCTGGGCGTGCTGATGCCAAGAGAAGGTCAAGGCCAAGGGTGGCTAGAGGCCAGGTCGCCGGCCAGCCTGGACACAGGGCCCTGGGCACCCGCACGCACGTACACAGCGTGGCATCAGCTGGAGGGCTTCTGTAGCTGGGCATTTATCAAGTGCCTGCTGTATGCTTGCCTTGGGCTGGGCCCCAGGCAGGACACCCCTGCCAGCCCTCCAGGCCTGCACCACCTGCCCCTGGACTTGGGGGGCAGGCGTGAGCCTGACTGGAGGCCCCTCACCCACAGAGCACAGCTCCATGTGGGCGACGTTGAGCAGCCCCGACGCCGAGGTGGTGGAGCCCGACTTCTCCAGCATCGAGCGGCTCTTCTCCTTCCCCACGGCCAAACCCAAGGAGCAGGCGGTGGCCCCGGCCAGGAAGGAGCCCAAGGAGGTAGGGATGGGGCCGGGGCTCAGACAGGGCTCCGTAGCCGCCCTCCAGGTACTGACGGACTGGGGCTGTTTTGCAGATCACTTTTCTGGACTCCAAGAAGAGCCTGAACCTCAACATCTTCCTAAAGCAGTTTAAATGGTGAGCATCCAGGATCTCGATGGGTCAGAAGCCCAGCCTCTGCCGTGGCCCATCTTGGGCTCAGCAGTGCCCTCTGCAGGCCGCCCTGGGAAGTGCACATCCCATCCCGGGGACTGCAGACAGTCAGATAATAGCGGCAAAGGATTCCTGCTGGGGGCCCTGGAGACCACCAGTCCAGCCTCCCTGGGGAATATGAGACCCAGAGAATGGCAGGGACCCCCTAAAGCCACAGACGAGTGGTGGCTGCGGCAGGCTGAGGACCTGGCCCTGCCTCCCTGCCCTGAGTGCTTCTTAGCGGCAGGTGCCCTGCGCAGGAGCTCACTGGGCACTGCTCAGCCTTCACCCTTTGTCCTGAGCAGCCCCCTGGAAGGAGGAGGCAGGGGGCGCTCTGGCAGCTGGGGAGTGCGTCATTCAGCCGCGACCTGGGCAGGTGGCCCGCCTTCTCTGTGCCCTGAGACTCCCTAGGTGGAAGGAGAAAGCTTGCTATGACCGGCGTGGGGCTGTGGGCCCAGGGCCATCCCAGGCAGGCAGGGTCCCAGGAGGCCAAGGGCTGTGGCTCATGCTGTCCTCGGCCACCGCCACCCTCTCGCCCCACCAGCTCCAACGAGGAGGTCACTGCCATGATCCGGGCGGGGGACAGCACCAAGTTTGACGTGGAGGTCCTCAAGCAGCTCCTCAAGCTCCTTCCGGAGAAGCACGAGGTGAGTGAGCGGGGCAGCAGGTGAGCCCGGGCCCCTCCTGCAGAGCTGCGCCTGTGAGTGGGCTGCAGCGAGCACGTGTGGGCGCCTCCCGCAGATTGAGAACCTGCGCTCCTTCACGGAGGATCAGGCCAGGCTCGCCAGCGCCGACCAGTTCTACCTCCTCCTGCTGAGCATCCCCTGGTGAGCCGGCAGCCCCGGGGGTGGACGGGAGCTGGGCCTGGGCTGTGCAGACCCCTGCCTGGGGTTCCGTGAAGGCTGGGGGCTGACAACTCTGGTGCAGCCCCAGCCTTGGGGCCCTCCAAGGGGCCCTGTGGGGTCCAGCCCTTCCTCCAGGCCAGGGACATCGTGGGGGTGGGTGGTGGGCAGGGCTCCGTGGCCTCCTGCAGGCCAGCCCAGGCCCTCCTGTGTGACCCCTCTGCTCTAGGAGGGGACTGTCCCACAGAGGGCTACTGCCCTTGTCCTTGGCACCTGCGGGCTTGTCCAAAGTGCTTTTGCTGAGCCCTCTCAGTCCTGCCTGATCCCATCTGGGGCCTGGCTTGGGAATGTGCTTGTTGAACCAGGCCAGGCCATGAGACCCCTGGCAGCTCCGAGCTGAGGACCCTGCGGGCCCCAGGCAGGTGGATGGGGGCCACTGGAGCCTGAACTCCTGCTCTGCCGCCCCAGCTACCAGCTTCGGATCGAGTGCATGCTGCTGTGTGAGGGCACGGCCGTCGTGTTGGACATGGTGCGGCCTAAGGCCCAGCTGCTGCTCGCCGCCTGTGAGAGTGAGTGCAGCTGCGGGGCTGGGCAGGCTGGCCCTGGACGGCGCCTGTGGATGCCTAGCTTCCCCTCCCCACAGACCACCGCCCGGTCCTGAGGGCTGTGCCACGCATGCACAGTCACGTGTGCACATGCCATGTGGGCGTGCACACACACACGCTCTCACACATATGTGCATGCACGTGCCCACACGTGCATGCGCTCAGAAACACCCACACGCTCACATGTGCACACGCACACACGTGCACACGTGCAGACACACGCATGCACACGGGTGCACACACATACACATACGTGCAGATGTGTGCGTATACGTGTGCTATCACACATACACCGGTGTCACATGCATGTACACGTGTGCACACGCTCTCTTGGACACGTGCAGACACCTGTGCGGGCACATGCTCTTGGCCCACGCGCACATGCTCCCGCACTCAGGCGCACACGCATGCGCACACAGATGCGTGCACGTGCTCGCTCACATGCCCGGGTGCACACACGCATGCACACGCTCTCACACGCGCGCACACACACACCACCTTCCCTGAGCGAGGAGCCAGGGAGTCACCGCAGCTGCGCGGCAGGGACGTGGACGGGCTTGGCCGCCGAGGCACAGCCCGGTTCTGCTGGGCATGCACCCAGGGATATCCCTGTCACCTCGCCCACAGGGCCGAGAGCCAAGGTGGCCGCAGGTCCCAGAAGGTCCCCTCAGCATCCTCGCCCACAGAACGGGCACTGGGGTTCAGGGAGCGCTGCTGGCGGCACGCCCCAAGCTTCCTGGGGTCAGGGCTCCACCGTCCTGCCCCTCCCTCGTGCCCCGCGCCCCTGTCCCACCCTGGGCGGAGCCTGGGGGCCAGGCCGGGGGGGCGGGGCATGAAGGGACCTTATCCCGCAGGCCTGCTCACCAGTCGCCGGCTGCCGGTCTTCTGCCAGCTGATCCTGAAAATCGGGAACTTTCTCAACTACGTGAGTGGACAGCACCCAGCCCGCCACTGCTCCCAGACCCCCGACCCCACCCCTCCACCAGTCCAAGGGACTCCCTCCCCGCCCTCCCCTCGCAGGGCAGCCACACTGGGGACGCCGATGGATTCAAGATAAGCACGCTGCTGAAGCTCACAGAGACCAAGTCCCAGCAGAGCCGGGTCACACTGCTGCACCACGTGCTGGAGGTACCGGCAGGGGGGGCCTCCTGAGTGCAGCACACGGGTCCAGAGGCCTCGGGGGCCCCGCCCAGCCCCCCAGGTCTCCCCTTTGCAGCACTGCCTCACCCTGCCGCCCCCACCCACTCTGACCAGCCCCTGTCCCGCCCCAACCCCGGGACAGCAAAACTGTGAGAACTGCAGTCAGGCGGGACGTGGACCAGAGCTACCGAGGGTGGGGCTTGCATGGTGGCCTTGGGTGTGTGGCCTCAGTGGGCCTCACTGGACACGTCATGCTGCAGGAAGTGGAGGAGAGCCACCCTGACCTCCTGCAGCTGCCCCAGGACCTGGAGCTGCCCGCCCGAGCTGCAGGGTAGGTGCCTCCCCTCCCCCACCCACACCCCAGCCAGGGCATGTGGGCTCAGCTGGGCTGCTCCCGTGCTGGGGCACCGCCCTGGACCCTGGATCTGCTGCCTGACAGTCATCCCACTTTGGCACAGGACCTTGTGTCCACTGTGGCCTGCCCCTGTGCAACCTAGAGGGAAGGAGAGTGACCCAGCCACGGTCACAGCAGGGGCTGGTCTAGCACAACCCCCTCACAAGGCTGACTTTCATGCCATGTCCATGCTGCCCCCATTGTACAGTCAGGGAAGCTGAGGCCCCAGGAAGTAGGGTCAGGGCTGTGGGGTCACATAGCCCAGGGGCGGCTCTGGGAGGGCAGGGTCCACACTCAGCACTGGCTAGCCCGGCTCCATGCCACCATGGAAGGTTCTCTGGTCCTGGGGAGGCTGAGCCTTGCAGAGAGTCAGGCAAGGAGGGCAGGCTGAGCCGACAGGGTCACTGTCCTGACACCACCCGCCCAGCACCTTCTCAGGTGGGCGTCTGAGCCCACACTGCTCAGCCCATCCTAGACCTCTGACATGCCTCTGGCAGCCAGTGTGCTGTCGGGGGCCACTGCCCTGAGGGTGTGCCGTCCGGGGGCCCCGCTGTCCTAGCAAGGCTGGACGGCAGCTTTCAACTGGCGCCTTCAGGATCAACCTTGATGCGGTCCACTCGGAGTCCAGCACTAACCTGAAGAAGCTCCTGGAGATGGAGCGGAAGGTGTCCTCCTCCGTCCCGGAGGTGCAGGAGCAGTACGCCCACCGCCTCCAGGCGAGCGATGGGCGAACACAGCCCTTTCCAGGGTTGGGGTGTCTGCTGGGCCTGGGGTCTATTGTAAAGTGGGAGCGCTAGCCGAGCGGGTGAGCCCGGAGGAGAGAGCAAGAGGGAGGGCCCCTGTAGGAGAACAGCCCCTGTTCCTGGCCCCCAGGCGGTTTCCGCAGCTGAGGGGTCTCGCCTGATGTTGGGCTGAAGGGCTCAGCGCCCCGGCCCTCAGAGCCCTGGCGACCACTGCCTGCAGAGCCTGTGCTGGAGGCCGTCCTGCTGTGGCCGAACCCAGCGCTCCAGAGGCTCCCAAGCAGGCATCACCTGGGACAGTGGGTGGGGCCCTGGCCAGGCCCCGCCCCCGGACGGCCCCGCCCCCGGACGGCCCCGCCCCCGGACGGCCCCGCCCCCGGACGGCCCCGCCCCCGGACGGCCCCGCCCCCGGACGGCCCCGCCCCCGGACGGCCCCGCCCCCGGACGGCCCCGCCCCCGGACGGCCCCGCCCCCGGACGGCCCCGCCCCCGGACGGCCCCGCCCCCGGACGGCCCCGCCCCCGGACGGCCCCGCCCCCGGACGGCCCCGCCCCCGGACGGCCCCGCCCCCGGACGGCCCCGCCCCCGGACGGCCCCGCCCCCGGACGGCCCCGCCCCCGGACGGCCCCGCCCCCGGACGGCCCCGCCCCCGGCCCTTCGCAGGCCCTGACCCCTCCCACCACAGGCCCCTGACCCCGCCCTGCCCCCCTCCCACCACAAGCCCCTGACCCCGCCCCTCCCACCGCAGGCCCCCCCGGACCCCGCCCCCGCCCCTCCCACCACAGGCCCCTGGCCCCGCCCCACCCCGCCCTGGCCCCGCCCCTGACCCTTCGCAGGCCCTGACCCCTCCCACCGCAGGCCCCTGACCCCGCCCCCTGGCCCCCCAGGCCCTGACCCCCACCCCCGCCTCCCCCCTACATAGGCCAGCATCACAGACTCACAGGCTCTGGAGCAGGTGTTCCAGGCTATCGAGCAGAAGCAGCTGGAGCTGGCTAGTTACCTGTGTGAGGATGCCCAGCAGCTGTCCCTGGAGGACACGCTCAGCACCATGAAAACCTTCCGGGATCTCTTCCTCCGCGCCCTGAAGGTGGGTGGGAGGATGTGTGGTGGGTTTGCAGTCGCCGCTGTCTCCAAGCAGGGCAGGCAGAATTGGGGTGCCGGAGGCCTGGGGTCACGGACTGCGTCCGTCCCGCAGGAGAACAAGGATCGGAAGGAGCAGGCGGCCAAGGCTGAGAGGAGGAAGCAGCAGCTGGCGGAGGAGGAGGCCCGCAGGCCGCGGGGCGTGGGCGGCAAGGCAGGTGAGGCGAGCGGGCAGCAGGGCGGCTGGGGACCGCCGCGTCTCGGCTGTGGCCTTTCCGCCCTCCTCGAAAGTCGAGAAGCCACCACCCCTCCCTCTCGGGGGCTCTGGGGACCCTGGGCAGTGTCCCTGAAGGTCTCTGGGCTCCTCAGCCAGGAGAGGAGGCGGGAAGCAGGAAGAGGTGTGTGTCATCGACGCCCTGCTGGCTGACATCAGGAAGGGCTTCCAGCTGCGCAAGACGGCCCGCGGCCGAGGGGACGCAGAGGTGGCCAGCAGGGCACCCACCACCGACCCCCCGAGGAACAAGGCACCTGGTGAGACCCTCCACCACCTCCCGTCCCCCTTCCCTTCCCACCATCCTTGCAGCCCAGTGCCTTCCTCTAGGAAGCCCTCCTTGATTGCACAGGTGAGCCTGCTCCTCTTCCCTGTTGCCCTGAAATAAGGGACACCTCACTCCCATGTTCCTTGCACACATCTCTGCTGCAGCAGAGGGTTCCCTGGTTGCTGTGATAGCCATTTGTTTGGCCCCCAGGCGGGCAGGAGAGCTGGGCCAATGGGCTCGTTGACATATGCCCTGGGGCTCAGAGGGTCTCGAGGTGGCTGGCGGAGGCGGGATGAGGCCCTGGAGTGGGACCCTCCACTCCTGGCCAGGCTGCCTTGGGGGCTCTGGGGGCAGGAATAATATATGTCATCGCCGTGGGCCCAGTGTGCCCTGATACCTCACGCTAGGTACAGACCATGGAAACCAGGGCCCAGGCCTGCCCCGTGGGAACCCACTCGACCACCAGGGAAGGCTTCTCAGGGAGGGGGCTTCACAGGACAGGCGCTATTGACTTGGGACATCCTGAGCAGGGCCCTGGGGGTTGGGATCACTCAGGGGGTGGGGCCCATGCCCTCCACTGACCAGTACTTCATCCACAGCCGCCACCAGGGATGCCGTGGGAGGTGCCAGCCCCCCCAGCTCTGAGCCTGGTCTGGACGCTGCAGCCGCCAGGGAGCCCCAGAGCTGGGACCTCGCAGATGCCACTCCCACCAGCCTCCAGCCCACTGGAGACTCATCAGAGACGGGTGGCCCTGGGTCCCTGGAGAGGCGCTCTTCCTGGTACACAGATGCCAGTGATTTCCTGCCCATGGAGAACCCCCAGGGCCCCCAGCCCCCTGCAGGGGCTTGGCCAGTGGTACTGGGAGACGCTCAAGTCCTGAAGCCCCTCGACTTCAGTGACCAGCCCCCCAAAGCCATGGATCTGAGGCCAGACGCTGAGGAGCCCCCGGCCACATTGGGTGCCTGCCAGGCCAAGGCCAGCCGCACAGATGAGGGCCCGGAGGATGCAGCCGCCCACTGCCGCCACGCCGGCCTCCCCGCTGCAGGCCCTGATGAGGACGAGGATGGGGAGCTCACGGCCCCAGACTCCTCGTTGGACACCTCCCTGGACAGGTCCTTCTCTGAGGATGCGGTGACTGACTCGTCGGGGTCCAGCACCCTCCCCAGGGCTCAGGGCCGGACGTCAAAGGGCACAGGCAAACGGAGGAAGAAACGCCCCTCCAGGAACCAGGAAGGTAACTCAGGCTCCCTGTCCCTCCCTGTCCTGCGGAGCAGGGGTACCGGGTGGGCGAGTAAGCAGGGCTGGGGGCGTCGACACGTGGTCCAAGCTCATCCATCCCACGCCGGAGCCTGGACCTCCCCTGAGGCCGGCCGCTGCCCCCTGAGAGTGGGCAATTCCCCGCCCGCCCCTCCGGTCTTCCCGCAGAGGAGACAGCAGTGTCCCTGCACTGGGAGGGCCCCGCCTGGCAGCTGCACCCCTAACCCACTACCTCTGCCTGGTGATGCCAACCCCAGCCGGCTGTGGCGGGGGGCCTGGGGTGTGGCTGCACTTCAGCTCAGCGTCCATGCGGCCCAGCCCCGACTCTGAGTCCAGGGTCGCTTGTGAGGGACGAGCTGTTGAGCGCATTTCTTTTATTTGGAAGCAGAGGTTGCCCCCGACCCTGACGATAATAAAACAAAAAGGCTCTGTGTGATCCAATGAGGTAGGTACCCGCCTGGCGCTCAGCACTAACTGTAGGCAGGGCCAGGCCCGCGCCGGCCCTCCTGAACACTAACCGCTTCCCCCAGCCCTCCCCGGGACCCTCCTGGGGCCCGGCTTCCCCTCCTGCCCTCTCGGAGCCTCGCTTAGCTGCCTTCTCGTCTCTTCCTGGGGCAGATGGGGCCTCTGCTGCCTGCAGACAGGTGAACGGGGCTCCAGGGCGCTGAGGGTGGGAGAGAGGCCCTCCTGCCTGAGCAGCTGGCTCACTCCCGCCCACAGGGCCTCCCCTTTCCCCGAGTCTGTCCTCAGGGCACCCTCCTCTGGCCCTGGTGCGAGCCACACGCATCCCCAGGGAGCCAGCGAAGGGCAGGCAGGCTGCCCGCCCCTGCAGGGGTGCTCAGGCCTCCCTTCTAGTGGGGAGGAGACCTAGGGAGGGGCCTGTAGGTGCCTCCCCGGTGACGGGCTCTGGGCCTCCCAGAACCCCTGAAAGTGGGCGGGCCAGCTGGGGTCTTTGACAAAGCTCACAGGTGTGACCAGAGCAACAGGTCTGGGCCCTCGCCGCGCCCCGGCCTGGGCTGTGGACCATGACCAGACACGGGGACTGGGAGCCCTGCGGGGTCCAGAGCTGCCACGAGGGCGGCCCTGGTTCTCCATGCACCTCCTGCCCGCCGGACTCGAGGCGAGGTCTAGCAGGTGCTAGAGGCTGGGGCAGGGGTGTGGTCCGGGGCAGCTCTGGCCACTGGGCACAGCCTTTCTCTCTGCTCCAGGGGTCGCCCCTGGGGGCTTCCCAGCTGGGCTTTCTGCTCTGACACACTCGCCTTCACTTTACAGGAGCCCTGCACAGCCCTCAGGGCCAGGATCTGGCCTTGCAGCCCCAGCTGCTGGCCCTGGGTGTGGGGGACCCTGGGGGTTGCTTCTGTGGGTTTGGGGACAGCAGCCACATGTGACTGCTGTCTGGTGAAGATCACTGAGCCCAATGTGGGGTCTGAGCTCCCTCGAGCTCTGCCCCCACTGCCCCTGCGGGCCTCTCATCCCTGGGTTAGGAGGGAGGAAGGGCCCTCCTCTTTGTGTCCCCAGCTTTTTGTTTGGAAAAAAACTCAAGTTGAAGGAAAATTTGCAAGGAAGCCCCAGTGGACACCATCTACTGTTCACCTTGAAATTTCAAAAACATGCAAAATATAGGAAAATTGCTAACATCTGCTTCCTTCTCCCACCCACACCCCCTCCCCATGCGCCTTCGCAGACCAGTTTGAGCCGTCAGGACTCGCTGCCCCTGGGCTCATCCCTGGCCCCCAGGTCAGAGCCACCCCCCCCCCCACATACCTGGACGGTGAGCCGGCCTCCCCTGCATCCTCAGGGCGGCCCCGCGCCTCCGTCTGCCTGTTGTGGCCCTTGCTTTGCTTTTCTGGACCGAGGTCCTGCCAGGACCGCACACCCAGTCCCCCCGTCTCGCGTGACGCTGAAGACACAAGTCACTTTGGGGGCATCCTGTTGGTCCCCCGCCGGGTCCAGACTGCACTGGGGGCAGGACCCACAGCCAGTGACAGGAGTCCTCCCCAGAGCACAGCAGGAGGGGCTCGTGGGCCTGTCTGCCCCATGCTCAGAGCACGGACACCAGCTGAGAGGCCAGCTGGTGATTCCGGCAGACCCTCCGCGGCCTGAGCGGGGCTTTCGCTCTGGGGTGCGTGAGCAGCCGGTGGGCGAGGCCGGGGGTGGCTCGCGGTCTGCACTGTGGCTCCTGTTCCGTGCTTCCTGTCACGAGCTTCCCTGCTGCCCTCGCCCTGGTGGGCAGTGTCGGGGGCGGGTGGTCTGTGCTCCCGTGGCTGCGGGACAAGAGGCATCAGGCCGCCGCCTCGGGTCCTTTCTTAAGCAGAGCTGCACCCCTCCATCTGTCCACCCCCGCCGGCCGGGCCCTGCCTGCTGGCTCCTCATGGGGCAGGGCCCCAGCAGGAGTGGCCGACCGTCTGCTTCTGCCCTGGTTGTCCTCATCTGTCTCTTCCGAGCACTGGTGCCCAGGCCCCGAGCTGCCTGGGTCCGTGGGGGCCAGGAGAGCAGGGCTTTTGGGGGAAACAGCCAGGCAAGAGCCCCTGGACTCGGGAGTGTGGAGGGCGCTGGGTGCGCACAGGAGCAGGAATTGGGGGCCTGGGGCGGTGCTGGTGCCCCGAGGATGGAGCAGAAAGACCACGGGAGGCCCCCACCGAGGGGCTGGTGGGGAAGTGGCCGAGCAAGCCCCGGGGAGAGCCGGCGACAGTGGGCCGGAGAGTGTGGCTGGGGTGGGACTCGGGGACAGGACACCGCGGAGAGCCCGCCCGCCCGTCTCAGGCGAGAAGCATGCCTGGCGACCACGGGCCGGACGGGTGGACGGGAGCCAGCCTGCTGGGGGTCAGCTGGCACCTGCCGCCTGGGGGTGCCTCGCTGCTCCAGAGAAAAGGCCTCTGGGGTGGGCACCGTGCCGCGGCCCCTGGCCAGGCTGCTCTGATCACGTCCTCTCCTCTCCCCACAGGCCTCAGGCCCAGGTCCAGAGCCAAGTGAGAGGAGCCATGGCAAGGCTGCTGGGCGAGCTGCTGGGCGGGGCCCCGGGCCAGGCTGGGCCAGCCCCCAGGAAGCCCAGACTCCGTGCCTTACCTTACCCGGCCTCACCACGGCCTCTCGGAGCCTAGGGCCGTTGAGGCCAGGACCCCCTGGCGCCCCCTGGCCTGACTGCACGCCCCTGCCCTCGTGGTTTGCTTCCTAAATGCCACTGCCCAGCCCTGACCCACACGGCATGCACCACCCAGGGTGCGCGGGCCAAGTGGCTGCATCCGGGGCACCCCGAGCTTGTGACCTGGCTCCCAGATTACCCTGGGGATAGGCCCTCACAGACCTCCCCGCCGAAGCGACGGAGCCAGGGAGGACCGGAGCCCCCGCTCCACAGCTCTGCCCCCAACTCACTCAGCTGGGCTGAAGCAGTCGTTTTTTTAACTGAAATGGGATGATTTGTGGGTTTCTACTGTTTTGTGTGGCCGAGCTGGGGACAGGTAGGTGGGTGAGAGGACCCAGGGCCTTTGGGTAGAGGCAGGCTGTCTGGCCGCGCACAGGAGAGCCAGGGCCCCTCTACTCAGAAGAGGGGGAACCCCGTGGAATCGGCACCCATTCCTGCACCTCCAGCCCTGAGGTGGGGAGGGGGCTGCCCTTGGGGTCCCTTCGTCAACAAAACACCTGGCCTGCAACTGCTGCCCCCTCCTCCAGGCCCCACTGGGCTGAGGGGAGGCCAGGATCCAGGCTGAGGGGCCAGAGGGGCTGCCATCTCTCCTCACTGACCTGTGGGCCCCTTGCACTGCCCCCACCCTATGTGTGTGTGCTGCCAAGACTGGAGAAACTTTGGCCAATAAAGAACAAGGCTAGCCCAGCAGGGACTGTGATGTGTTTACAACTCATGGGTGAATGTGGTATGATTACAGCAGCTGTGATGATGTGGGTGGATGGGCAGATGATGGACAGATGGGTGGGTGAATGGACAGATGGGTGGGTGGATGGATGATGAACAGATGGATGGGTGGATGGATAGATGGGTGGCTGGATGGATGATAGATGGATGGACAGATGGGTGGATGGATGGACGGACGGATGGATGGATGACAGACAGATGGGTGGGTGGATAGATGGATGATGGACAGATGGGTGGATGGATGGACGGACGGATGGATGGATGACAGACAGATGGGTGGGTGGATGGATGGATGATGGACAGATGGGTGGATGGATGGACAGATGGGTGGGTGGATGGATAGATGGGTGGCTGGATGGATGATAGATGGATGGACAGATGGGTGGATGGATGGATGGATGATGGACAGGTGGATGGATTGATGGATGATGGACAGATGGGTGGGTGGATGATGGACAGATGGGTGGGCGGATGGACGGATGTGTGGACAGGTGGGTAGAGGAAGGGAGGAATAGACAGGTGGATGGATGGGTGGGTGGCTGCTTTGGCAGGAAGGTGGGTGTGTGGATGGGGGGATGGAGGGGCCTCGCTGCCCCCACAGAATACCTGGGAGAGCGTCAGGGCAGACGGTGAGCAGGCGCCAGCGCCGTGGTGAGACGAGCATAGCCCCACGGGGCCCTAACTTACACGCGTAAATGTTGCCTGTCGTAAGCGTGTGTGACGCAGCTGCCTGTCCAGCAGATTCACAAGGCTGTGCAGTCATCACGATCTACTTCTGGAATATTTCCGTCCTCCCCCTGAAGCTCCTGCATCCCCCTCCCCACAGCTCCGGCAGCCACTGCACTGCCATCTGTTGCTGTGGGTTGACCTTCCGTAGACACTTCACGTGAGCGGAACGGGATAGTACATGGCCTTCCGTGACGGGCTGACTTCACCTAGCGTGACTTGGAGACTCAGCTGTGCGGAGTGCGTCAGGACCCCATTCTTCCACGTGGCTGAGTGACGTTCTGGTGTACAGACGCGCCGCGTTCTGTCCGTCCGTTCTGTCCATGGACACTCGGGCAGTCTTCGTGCGAGGCTCTGTGAGCCACGCCGCTGTGAATGTCTGTTCTGTAAGTCCGCCCTCATTGCTCAGGGACAGGTTCCTAGGACAAGAATGGCTGGTCATATGCCAAGTTCTACATTCAACTTTTGAAGAAACTGCCATACTTTGCTCCAAAGCGTCTGCACCAGCGTTCATTCCTGCCCTGTGCCTGGTTCAGAGCTGTGGGTCCTGGGGCATCGTGTGCGCTATGCAGTGAGGTCACACAGGGAGCCCCCCAGGCCCTGTGCTGCCCTCGCTTTGGGGACAGGCCCGCCGCCTGCAGGGCTTCTGTTGGGGAGCGTTCTAATTCGGGCTGGGCCGTGTGACTGGCCAGGCCCCAGCGGCCGGGCCTGGACAGGGCTGTTTATAGAAAAGCCCAACTCCCCACCCTCACCACCAGGCATGCTGCTATTTATAGACCGGGGCCTGGGGGAGCGGGTGCCTCAGCCAGCACCTGTCTCTGGAGCCTGTCTGAACCCCATGGCACTCCCCTGGCCCCCCCAGGCCTCCAACTCACACCTGCTGGCCGGGAGCCCCGGGTCTCCCTCGGGCAGGGCTCGGGGTCGGCACTCCCCACGCGGGCCCTTCAGCACCAGTGATGGACAGGGAAGCACCCCACCGCCTCCAGGGTAAAGGACTGCAGCGAAGTCCTCTGCAGGCTCCCAGTGGGCATCCTGAGGCTCCACCCCCGCATTCGGAGACAAAGAGGAGACCCCTCCACCCCTCCTGCCCCGCCCACCCTCGGTCCCGCCCACCACAGTCCCTCAGCAGGGACACGGCCCGCCTCCCACGCCCTCACTCCCGAAACCCTGCGCCCCCGGCCGCACCCCGCAGCTCGCCCACCCTCAGCCTCCGCAGCCTTGCACCCAGCCCGCCTGCAGCTGCTCCAGCGGATTCCCAGAGCGGGTGGCCCGGGGCTGAGGGGATAGGAGCATTGTCTGTCCCGTCACCATCACCGAGGGAGGCCTGGGACCCGATTTGTAACCCGTGGTGTCCCCGTGTGAGAGAAGAGGGACTCGGACACAGGGGCCAAGCGACCTGCCCAGGGTCAGAGCCTGGCTCTGCCCAGGAGCCCAGGGGATGAGGCTGGGGTGGGGGTGGGGTGAGGAGGGAGGGGGAGGATGGGGCACGGCGCGGCCCCCCTCCCCCCGGGCTTGAATCCCTAACCCCCCACGAGGGTGTGACAAGAGCAGGCAGGGAGCGTCTGGTCTCCCCCTGCCTCGGGCCTGGGAGCCCAGGAGCTCCGTGGCTCTCTGAGCCCTGGGCAGAGGCCAGGGGGCAGACTCCGGACTCGTCGGTACCAAGAGCGCCCCAGGAAAGGAGGTAGAGGTCTGGCTCCCGGCCCTGGGGCCGGGGCCGCATAGACCGCCCCCACCCCCTGGGGCCTACCCTGGCGTTTCTATGACTTGCAGGGCCAGTCACGTCCAAGCCCCAGTCCACCTGGAGTGTGCCGGGCTGCAGTGCACTCAGCCCGACACGGGAGCCCAGCAGACCACGTGCACCGTCTCTGGGCGCCCAGTCTCTGCACAGGAGGAGCAGGAAGGAAGTTTCGGGGTGGCCAGTGAGCACTGTGGCCGCCCTCTCCTGTGCCGGCCCTCTCCTGTGCCGGCCAGGTGACCTGAAAACACCGTCGCTTCTCCCTGGACTCAGAGCCCTGAGAACCGAGGGCAGCTGGAGGGCAGCCGCACTCCTGGATGGGTGGGGCCCGCCTGCTGATGCCAGGGTGCCCTGTGACAGGCAATGGGGGTCCCCGCCCGAGCGGGTGGACAAGGGGACGCGCTGTCCTCTCTGTGACCACCAGAGGGCGCCCACGCCAGGCCGGGGTCCCAGGTTCACCGCGGGGGCAGGTGCGTGCCCAGAGCGCCCCGCGTGGAACGCAGAGATGCAGCTCCCTTTGGGCAAATTGCACGCCCGCCCTGGAGGGGATCTAGACCCCCAAATGTGGGTTCGCCGGGCCCAGGCCCCGCCACGGGGAGGACAAGCGCGATTGCCCCCAGGAGCATGCCCGGGTCGCTCCAGCCTGGCAGCGCGGGAGGGACCCCGGAGTGCGCCTCTGGCCCGCGAGCCCCGCGGCCGGGCGCGCCGCCCCACCGGGCCCCGGCTGGCGGCGGGGGCGGGACCGGCGGCCCTGAGGTCCAGGCGGCGCTTCACGGCGCCGGAGAGCCCGCCCCGGCCCCGCCCCCCGCCCCAGGCCGGCTCCTTTTAATGGCGCGGCGCGCGGGTGCGGCGGGCTCTCGCGCGGCCCAGCGCAGAGGACGAGCCGAGCAAGCATGTCCGGGACCCGAGCCTCTAACGATCGGCCCCCCAGCGCGGGCGGCGTCAAGCGGGGGCGGCTGCAGCACGAGGCGGCGACCACCGGCTCCCGGGTGACTGTGGTGCTGGGCGCGCAGTGGGGGGACGAGGGCAAAGGCAAGGTGGTGGACCTGCTGGCCACGGACGCCGACATCATCAGCCGCTGCCAGGTGCGGGCCGGGCGCCGGGCCCTCCCCCACCCCGATCCGGCCGGACCCTGCCCTCCCTGCCCTCCCCCCTCCCCAACACGCCCCTTGGACGCCTTCCCTCCGGGGACTCCCTCCCCAGCCGCCACCCCCACCCACTGGGGCAGAGCGTCTTCCCTCCCCCACGGTCTCCCCCAGGGACCCCGCCTTCCCCGCCGGCCCCACCCCCAGGGCCGTGGGCCAGGGCCCGAGCTATAAATACAAGTCGCTGAGTTGGGGACACCCGATCCTCAGGGGGTGGGGTGTGCCATGGGTGACACTGGGGCGGGCATGTGGGGGCGAGGCGGGGACCCCGGTCCCCAGTGGCTTGGAGGCCACCCAGACTCCGCACTTCCTCCTTCTGCCTGGGGCTGGGACAGTGCTGGCTGACCACAAGGGGTCAGTGTGCGGGAGGAGGCAGCCGGCTGGAGCCCAGAGTGGGAGCAGGCATGGCTTCTTGGAGCTGCAGAGGGTCAGCCCAGCGGGGGCAGAGACCCGGGCAGGACTGCAGGCCAGGGCCCGAAGGAGGAGAGGGGGGAGCCTGGGTCTTCTGGCCAGGGTGACCCCGAGGCTGGTGGTGCCACCCAGGATGCCAGACACAAGCTCTGTCCCCCAAGGGCTCCTGCCCGCTGCGGGCTGCTCTCTGCACCTCATCTGTCTCCTGCACCCCTCGGGCCGTGCCGCGCTCAGGGTGCAGTGGGGTTGGCCTGGAGGGGTACACTGCTCCTGAGGCTCACAGCCCCATGCGGGGAGGCTGCCAGAAGTGAGGAAGGGACGCCCTCTGGGCACCTCATGCCTGAGCTCCCGCCAGGTGGGGCCCAGGACTCAGCGCCACCGGGGTGGGGGCCAGTGTGCCCACTGGGGCAGATGCTGCTCGAAGGCTGACTGTGGGCTCCTAGAAGGTGTCTCCTGGAGGAGCGGGAGCCTCCCACCGTCTCAGCCCCTCAGCCACAGCGAGCAAGTCCACCCCCCCTCCCCTGGCCCCTGGGCCGGGCGCGCAGCCCGTCTGCTGCGTGTCCCCTCGGGGGGCCTGCCTGTGACGCCCAGGGCCCTCCATGTGACCTGCCCGCTCTGGGCAACCTCACCCACCCTCCTCGAAGTGACCTCGGGGCTTGGCAGGTGTCCATGAGGGCCCTCGCCTCGGAACCGCAGGGCTCCCCGCTGCCGCCGCGGTTCTGGAGGAAGGCCCTCAGCGCTCTGCCACCTGGGTCGGCAGGCCGGGCCCTGCCCTCTCCTGTTGCTTGTGAGAGCCGTGGGCGGGACCAAGCTAGGGCAGAGCCGCCTGGAGCCCCCCACCCAAGCGGGAGCCCACACAGCACCCTCTCCCTGACCCAGCTTCTCCCTGAGATCCAGTCTCCCCCTGTAGGCCTCCAGGTATCCTGGGAGCCCACCATGACTTCTCCCCTCCAGCCTCCAAACAAGCTGCTGAGGCGGGGAAACGGGGCCAGAGCCACTGAGCCGTTAGAACAAGCGGCACATATGGGTCCTCCTGCGTGCCACACCCGCCTGGCACCAGTGCTGGGCTCTTGTTGGTGCAGGGAGGGTCCAGCCCCCACCCAGGGAGGACTGCTTTTGCCTGGAGCCCAGCGTTGTGGCCTTCACACGCACTTGGCCCCAGAGCTGGGTTGATCTCGGAGCTCCGGGCCAGGGCAGCGGGCAGCTGGCCGCAGAGTCACGGGTGGGGGACAGGGTGGGCTGGGAACCCAGCCCTGCCTGGGTGGCTGTCTAGAAGGGCTGAAACCAGACAGCTCGTGACCAGGGGGGTCGCCTGGCCTGTCACCTGGGCCTGGGGTCATCCCGAGCGGCAGCCGCGACCCCCGCCGCCGCCCGGGGCCCCTACTCCGGTCCTGGCGCTGCACCGCCCTCCGCCACGCCCTCCCGGCGCCCGCGGTCCACCTGGGAAGCCCTTCAGCGGCCTGGCTCCCGGGAACTCACTTTCCACCTGCCCAAGGCGCCCCCGGTGGCCACCCTCGGTGCTCCCCATCCCGGGGGTTTGGGGCCCGTGGGCAGCATGCACCGCAAGACCCCCAAGACCTTCCTTAGGGTCCAGAGACCTGGGCCTTGGCCCCTGCTGTTCCGCCTGCCTCCCCTCCCCGTGTGGATGGCGCCCGACCCTCCCCCGGCGTCGGGAGGCCCCCTGCGGCCTGGGCGCAGGTCCTGGGGCTGCTCCGGGCCCGCGGCCCCAGGGCTCCCTTCTCCCCTCACTCGCCGCCCAGCGCCGCTTCCCTCTTCCTGGCCCAGGTCCCGCGGCAGCCTCGCGACAGCGACCCCAGAGCCGCCTCCGCCTCCCTCCGCCCCTTGCCGGCCTCCTCGGGCCGCGCGCTCCGCCCACTCCCCGGGAGACCCCGCCCCTGCGCCGGGCTTTCTGTCGCGGTGCCCGCGGGCATCCTTCCTGCTGTTTGAGGTACCCCACCCCCGACCCCCGTCCGGACGGGAGCCCGAGAGCCCGCGCGCCTGGCCTGCCTGTCAGGGCCCCTGTCACGCCCCCTCCTGCGCCGCGTGCTGTCCCCAGGACACGGTGCCAGCCCTCCCTCTGTTTCCAGAGTTACCTTCAGCAGCCTTTGGGCCCCACAACAGCCCCGAGGCCTCAGGGCGCCCCGGGCAGGGTTTATATACGATTCCCCCTCCAAGGGCGGTGGGGCGGCTCGGTGCAGGAGTCCAGCGCGGTGGGCCCATCAGCTCCGGGGCCGGTGACCGAGGGCACATGGTCTCACTCCTGCGGGGTGAGGGGCCGCGCCCTGTGGCTCGTCGGTGCTCTGGGATCTCTCTCCCCGGGCGGGAGGCCGGGAATGCCCTGAACCCCAGGCCGGCCCAGGGGCCTCTCGGGTCGGGGGCTCTGGGGGAGACGCCCGGTGGTGCCTCCACGTGCGCTCCCTCTCGTGACACCTGTCCCCCAGCAGAGGTTCCAGGGGGAGAGCCTCCGCACGGTCACCTGGGCGGTCGTGGCCCTGGGCGGGGGAGACCCGTGCACCCACCTGGGGCCCCTGCCCTCCCCCCTCTAGGCCTCACTCTGGTGCCTCACGCAGAGCAGTTCTTTTTGGGGTGAACGGATGGATGGTGGACCGATGGTAGAGTCCCTCAGAGCAGACACCCAAAAAGACGCGCTTTCACCCAGACCACGGTGGGGGTGGGGCCAGTTCCCAAGGCCTTCCACCTGGAGGGCAGACCCTTGGCTGTTGCCTGCTGGGCAGGATCCTGAGAAAACCCGCCTTGTGGCGGCCCAGAGGCTCCGCCTCCGCCCGCGGCCACGCCCAGGGCCGAGAGCAGAGTCACAGCCTGAAGGCCTGCCGCCCACACCCACCCTCTGTGTCTTGTTCGTCCACTCTGCGCTGGCCCCAAGGAGGGTGGGCTGGAGGACACCCGCAGAGACAGCAAGGGCCGGGGCTGGCCAGATCTCAGAGTGGGCCGGCCTTGGTGCTGTTGCTGTGTCCTTGAACGAGAAAGCCCCACTTGCTTAGATGCCTGCCGCCAGGGCAGCACCTGGTGGGGCCATCCACTGGGGACTTTGAGTGCCCGGCCAGGTCGTGGGGGCGGCGGTAGCGTCCCTGGGGCCTCTGAGCTGGCTGTGCCACCTGTGAGGCTCCATCACGGAGGGGAGGACCTGCAGGGTGGTAGAGTCCTGAGGGTCCCCCGGGCAGAAAAGAGGGGTGAGGCTGGCTCCCGGTCACTCTGGACGGGAGCCTCCAGAGCCTGTCCACCTGGGGGGACAGGGAGACAGTGCAGCCTGGAGGCAAAGGCCCTGAGGGGGCTGCCAGGCTGGGCCTGGGACTCTGAACCAGCTGTCCCTCTAGGTGGCTTTTCCCAGCCATGCCCCCAGCTCTCCCAGCCTTTGGACTGCAGACCACAGCAGGGCTGGGGCGTTAGGAGTCGGGGTGGGTGGAATATCCCTGCCCCGACCTCACCCACGCCCCAGGAGAGGGCAGATGGGGGTTTCTGGGACGGTTGCCTGGACCTCTGCAGAGCTGCTGGGAGGGGCACCCTCAGGTCAGCCGGCCCTGAGCTCAGCGTCCAAGGCTGGCTTATACCCCAGGAGTGGACTGTGGCCTGGTGCCTGGGCCCTGTAGCCAGCGGGGGTCATTTGCCACCCATGGACCCACGGTGGCCTGCGCCTGTTCCTAGGCACTGGTGTTTACCCCAAACGAAGGTGGAGTGTGCTCAGCCCAGCTGACGCTGGCACTGGGCAACTGAGAACCGGGGAGGGGGCAGAGTGTCTAGGCCCCCGCCACCGCAGGCAGGACGCAGCTGGGGGTGGATCTGGCTCACAGGGAGAGAGGCTGCAGGGAGGCCATCAGCCCGCCACCCGGTCTTGCTGCAAACTCCTTTCCTGGGACCTCAGGTCCCCCCACCCTCCGCCAGGCTGCCCCACCTACGTGGCAAAGGTGACCGTGGGCATGAACTGCACAGAGAACCTCGTGTGCCGGGAGGCACTGCGCGTGTCCCGAGGTGAGGGCAGAGTAAGGATGGGGTCTCTGGGGGGGCCCAGTGACCCCCAAACCCAGGCCATCAGTCACAGTGACTCAGATGCTCAAGGCTGAGCCCACCACCTCTCCCCCCCGCACCCTGGTCAGCATCAGCTCCCTCCCCTCCAGCAGCCCCCCTGGGGTCCCTTGCTTGCTGGCCCACCTGCCCTGTTCACTCCCAGCTGGCTCCATCCTGAGCCGCCTGTGGCCTGGCACTGCACCACCCCTGCTTGTGGGGCCCCCTCCTTGGTCCCCAGCCCCCCCTCCACCATGTCCCCTGCCCCCCATCATCAGCTCAGAGCCTGTGGTCAGTTCCCACAGGGACCACCTGGCTCAGGCACCCGGGGGGCGGCAGGCTGTCCTCCAGGGTGAGTGGGCTGTGGCACAGGGCCCTGTTGTGCAGCAGGGGCCCCAGGACACACACCGGGACCCCACTGACCCCAGGGGTCAGTTAGAGGCAAACCTGCCCTGGCCCTCCAATCCCGGGGTCATTCCAGACAGGCCTCTGCGCGTGCGCGTGGCACACGGGACACTCGGGGTCTGCAGGGCCGTCGGGGGTGGCTGGGACGGAGGCTGGGAAAGGGGCGCTGAGGGGAGATCAGGCTCTGGTCACTCTCCTTAAATTGCCCGAGTGTGAAGTGAGGGAGGTCCAGGAGAAAGTGCCCCCACTCGGGTCCCCCCGCCCCCGCTTGGGCCCTTTCCGTGGGGGAGACGGGAGGTGTGTGAACCTTCCCAGCCCCGCCACGAGGAGCAGGTGCCCCCGGGGGAGGACATGGCCCTCATTCGGCCAGGCCTGGCCGGGCAGGAAGCGACCACGCACACGTGTGGGGCTCGTCCTTGCTGGGCCCTGAGGGGCACGGGTGCTGGAACCCTCACAGCCAGTGGCCATCACCTCCTCTGCCAGCCAGGAGGAGAGCGGGGCATGGAGGGCAGGGGTCCAGCCGTGGAGGGGCCCCACGGATACTAGAGTGCCTTGCAGGAGGCGGGCTGGCGGGGCTCCAAGGCCTCGGGCCGCAGCCAGGACACATCCCCTCCCCGGGCCCTGCTCACCGGCTCTGGGGCCCGCACTGGCCTCTAGAGCCTAGACCTGGGGCTGGAGCCCGGCTTCCCTCCTGGGTGGGGCCTCCTCCTGGCTACCCGCACACCGCAGTCGGCCTCAGGATGGTTTTTCCCGCTTTATTCCTGGTGTGAGGCGCAGGCCCAAGGGAGGGCTTGCTGTTGCACCGGCTCCTGGTCCCGGAAAGGCTGTGCTGCCCGCCCTCTGCCCCCTCCCCCCTCGGAGTTCAGGCTCTGTGGCAGCAGGGCCTGAATCTCTGCTCCCTGCATCATCCTCGCATCAGAGGAGGAAGCCCAGGGGGAGCTGTGAGCGGGCTGGCAGGGCTCTGAGCCTGTGGAGGCTTCAGGGGCTTCACTGAGCCGGCCTCCCCGGAGTCAGCCTAAGAGGGTCCTGGGTGTGGGGGCCAGCCTGTTTCTTGGACCCAGTGTCCCGGCCAGGCCCTGGCACCCCAGACACGCATCGGAGCCAGCCACTGGACCAGGCTCCCCACACCCAAGCAGAGATGGCATCTCACACTCCTGCCACCCGGGCAGCCCAGAGGGAGCTCCTGAGCACCTGCATTTAGAGCTACCCAAGTGAGCTAGGTGCCAGGCAGGCCTCCTGGGGTAGATGCCGATCTGGTTTCTGTCCCCAGGGAGGCAACAATGCTGGCCACACCGTGGTGGTGGACGGCAAGGAGTATGACTTCCACCTGCTGCCCAGCGGCATCATCAACCCCAAGGCCGTGTCCTTCATCGGTGAGTGCCCGCCCACCCGCCTGCCCCACCTCGGCCCAGGAACCCATGGATGTGAGTGGAAGAGGCCTGGACATCTTCGAGCCCAGGGGTCCGTACGCAGGCTGGATGTAGCGGGGCACAGGGCTGGGCCCCGAGGGTCAAGGTTCCAGCCCCACCGGGACCCCTTGCAGAGGCCTCTGATCTGGGGACCCCGCCTCGGGGCCCTGCTCGGAGCCCAGGACCCCCTCCTCCCCACGCCTGGGATGGAGGGACAGGTGGAGGGTGCAGGAGGCTCCCTGAGCGCTCAGACTCCCTGGATGTGTGTGTGTGCAAGCCTGTAGGTGTGTGTGGGGGTGAGTGAGGGTGTGGGTGTGCACGCGTGTGTATGGCAAGTGTGGGTGTCACGTGTGTGAGTCTGTGTGCGTGTGTGCATGCCTGTATGGGAATGTGCGTGCCTGTGAGAGTGTGTGCACGTGTGATGCCCGTGGGTGAGTGTGCGAATGTTGTGGGGCTGGCTCGCCTGTGGGTCTGCGTGGGCTCTGCGTGGGCAGCTGTCCCCCACCCTCCTCCAGCCCCTGGGCAGCCCCCTCCCCTACCCCTTCCCGCTGCCCTCTCCTGCCCACCCCTCCAGGACACACTCTGGGCGCTTCGGGGACTTTTCCTTTCGGCTCTTTCCACCGCTGAGCAGGGCCACGGGCGTGACTCACTGCCCCGCCCCCCCAGGAAGCAGGGCTGGCACAGCGAGGGTGTGCCCGCTGGTGGCTTGGGTCCAGCCCTGGGTGTGAGCCCAGGGGCGCTGTTGCAGCAGTGGGCCTGTGGGGCGGTGGGCGGTCAGGCTGAGCAGGAGAGGGCGGTGGCCCAGGGGCTTCGTGGTGCAGACTGGGCCCTGGTGGAGGGTGAGGACCCCGCACCCGGAGGCCAAGTCTCTGCCCCAGGAGGCTGCTGGGCGCCACTAGGTGGGAACCAGGCCAAGCAGGCACCGCGTGCTGCGGGGAGGGGAGAGGCGGTCTGCCCGGTGTCCTGGGAGCCGGGGGTGGATGGGGGCCAGCGGCCCCCAGGAGCATGGGCAGGGGCCAGCCCGGCCAGATACTGACGGGAGCCCCGGTAAGGGTGGGATGCACCGGCGCTCACGCGGCCCCCCGCCAGGCCCCGCCCCGTGGCCATCTCCGGGCTCCTGGCATTTAGATGACCTTTCGAGCCCGGTGTGGCTTGCTGCCTCTGAGTCACTCCCGTCTGGACCTGTGTCCCATCTCCCTCCGCCAATCCCAGCGCCCGGGGGACGCACCCCCCGGGAAGGCCGCGGGGGCCCCACCCGGCGGGCTTTGGTCTCAGAGGAAGGGGCAGCCTTGGCTTCAGCCTGGGCCCCTGGTGGGCTTGTGGCCATGGCGAGCCCCCTCCTCGGCTGGGCTCGCGCCCGCCCTCTACTCACCCCTGCTTCAGTTTTACAGGGATGGGGAGGCCTGGCTCAGTTTCATGGGAATGGGGAGGCCTGGCTCAGTTTTACGGGGACGGGGAGGCCTGGCTCCCGAGACCAAACAGCTGCAGGCTGTGTTTCTCCCCGCCTGCTGCTTTCCCGTCTCCGTGTACATCAACCACAACAGCTCTGTTGAGGTATAACTTACGTACCATGAAATGCACCCCGGAAGGGTAGGATAGTGCATCGGCCCAGCTCAGCTCCAGAACAGTTTCTCCCTCCTGAAGACCTCCCCAGCAGCCCTCATCTGCTGTCTCTCTAAATGAAGGCTTTTGTTTGGACCATTTTTTATTGTGATAGAGTACACGTAATATAAACTTTCCATCTTTCATGAAGCAGAATTCATTTTATGTAAATGCATGTATTTTCTTCTAAATGTTATGCCCTACTTCCTTTCTGGGTCTTCAGATTCCCTCTATTTGATGAAACAGTGGCCACACAGTGTTTTTTGTAAATGCCCTTTCATGGCAAAACAGTTGGCAACCCCAGATCCGTGCGCTGAGTTTTCTTTGAAATGTGGAATCTTCTTAGAAGCCCTGGGCAGCTCAGTGGTCACCTGACAGCCAAGTCTGTGGAGGGGACAGGCAGGTCTGAGTCGACCAGATGTGAGCTGACCACATCGGATCTGACCCCAACCCACCACACAGCTGACAGTGAGCGATGTGACATTCGGGGAACGTTGGCCCAGTGAGCAATTTAACCACTCATTTCTTTCAAACTGTATCTTGGGAATTAAGCCTCTTAATGAGAATTGTTAAGCTCCTTCTCGTGGCAAAAAAAAAAAAAAAAAGTTTCCATGTTAACCATTTTTAACCGTCCAGTTCAGGAGCATCGAGTACGTTAGTATTGTCTCGCAGCATCAGCACGTCCGTCTGCAGAGCTACGTCCCCCCTGAACTCTCCATCCCCTTTCCCTCCCCTCGCCCCCAGCCCCCAGCACCCTGCCCTCTGTCCCTGTGAGTCTGACTCCTCCAGGGACCTCGTACAAGGGGGACCTCATACAAGGGGGTCATACAGAGAATGGCCTTTAGTGTCTGGCTTACTTCACTTTATTTATTTATTATTTATTTCACAGAAGGGCTTCCCTGGGGGCTCAGATGGTAAAGCATCTGCCCTGCCATGCAGGAGACCCAGGTTCAATCCCTGAGTGGGGAAGATCCCCTGGAGAAGGGAATAGTTACCCACTCCGGTACCCTCACTTTCACTTTTCACTTCCATGCATTGGAGAAGGAAATGGCAACCCACTCCAGTGTTCTTGCCTGGAGAAGCCCAGGGACAGGGGAGTCTGGTGGGCTGCCGTCTATGGGGTCGCACAGAGTCAGACACGACTGAAGCGACTTAGCAACAGCAGCAGCAGCTGGTATTCTTGCCTGGAGAATTCCCTAGACAGAGGAGCCTGGCCGGCTACCATCCATGGGGTCACAGAGTCAGGCACAACGGAGTGGCAAAGGCTTCCACCCTTATCTCACGTCACGTAGTGCGCTTGACGTCCATCCGTGGGGCAGCATGCCCTTCCTTTTCACAGCTGTATACTAATCCCGTTTTGTGGCTGAACCACATTTTCTTTGTCCATCATTGATGTCCACTGACGGACAGCTGGGTTCTTTCCCCATCTTAGCCATCATGAGCGATGCAGCCGTCAGCATGAGGGCGTGAATTTCACGGCGTTTTAAGTGTGAAGTTCCTCTGTAACCCAATTCAATCTCGTGTCCATGTCTCTCAGGCAATGGAGTGGTTGTCCACTTGCCGGGCTTGTTTGAAGAAGCAGAGAAGAACGAGAAGAAAGGTAGGTCCGTGTCCCCGCGGAGCCGCGCCGTCCGGGAGCCGTGTGTGCTCCCCGCGGCCGAGTTGGTGGTGCTCCCCGTGTGGTTTCTGCCGATGGCGGCGGCAGGTGGACAGGTGATGCGGTTTCCACGCTGGCCCCCGGCCCGTGCCTGCTGGCCCTGCTCACACCAGAAGCCTGAGAGCAGGCAGTCAGTCCAGGGGCCCCAGACTTTGGCTTCAGGCCACAGCCTCTATCTTGCAAGCGAGCTTTCCTGACACTGGGGACCGGTGATGCCAGGAGCTGCAGACGCAGGCTCTCCAGGACAGAACCCTGAAGCCTGGACTTCGACCCTGATGTCCTGAGGATGGGGACGGTTGGGCCGACATCCCTGCAGGGAAGGGTGTGGTCCCTGGGGGCTGCTCAAGGGCAGAAGGCGGGCAGGCAGTGACTAAGGCTGCCAGCCAGGCACACGGGCAGGTGGGCCCCCACTGGTTGTCGAGAGGCAGGTGGGCGGCACTGCAGCCCTAAGGTGCCCTGGATGGAGCAGAGCCTCTGCCTCGGGGCCCAGGCTCAGAGCAGGCGCAAAAGGAGCCAGCGGGCCCTGGCCCTGGGACGTGGGCTCCAGGAGGTGCTGGGACGGAGCCCGTGAGGAGACAGAGCCGCCCCTGGGGACGCGGGTGGATATCCCCAGGCCCCCGGGGGAGGGCCCGTCTCCGACTGCGTGCCGTGTCTGCAGGCCTGAAGGACTGGGAGAAGAGGCTCATCATCTCTGACCGGGCCCACCTCGGTGAGTCCTGGGGCCTCCCTGCTCGCCTGCAAATAAGTGACCCCAGGCCCCCCAGGCCTTCTCCGAGGCCGTGCCAGGTCAGGGTGGCTGCCAGTACAGGCCTAGGGGAGGGACCTGTGGTGTCCCCAGAGACCCCGTAACCTTCTGTCTCTCTTGCCCCCCGATGCTCCTGCCCACCTGGCCGGCAGTGTTCGACTTTCACCAGGCGGTGGACGGGCTCCAGGAGGTGCAGCGGCAGGCCCAGGAGGGCAAGAAGTGAGTGGCGTCTGTGCTGCCCCCGGGCCTCAAGTCCACGGCTGCAGAGCTGGGGGCGTGTCGGGTGGAGGGGGGAGCGTGCGTCCACCAGGAACCCCGAGGACAGTGTCCGTCAGTTCACCCCGCGCCCCCCCACCCCTGAAGCCCACGCGAGCCGCCTCTCCCAGGGCCGGGCAGTCCTCCCTGGGGCCACCCCCAGGAGTGCCCGTGCCATCCGTCACCTGCCGCGCCCCCCACCCCTGCTGCAGTCCCAGGCCAGCCTTGACCGCAGCTCCAGCAGGCGCCAAAGCCTGCCTAGCCGCCTCAATGGCCAGTCACTGGTTCTCCGCAGACGTGCACTGCAGTGGGCCAGGGACAGCGTCAAAGCCAGGACAGGAGCGAAGCAGGCCAGAATCCTGCCTCTCACACGTGTGCACACACGCACAACCAGAGCATGCGTGTGCGCAGATTATACACACACGGCCGTGCACACTCACATAGAGGGACACGCATGCCTCCCAGGGGGACACGCATGCTCACTCACACGGGGAGACGCGCATGCACACTCACACGGGGGGACGCGCATGCTCACTCACACGGGACACGCATGCACACTCACACAGGGGGACACACATGCACACACTCACACGGGGGGACGCGCATGCTCACTCACACGGGACACGCATGCACACTCACACGGGGACACGCATGCACACACTCACATGGGGGGACACGCATGCACACACAGAGGGACGCGCATGCTCACTCACATGGGGGGACGCGCATGCACACTCACACGGGGGGACGCGCATGCTCACTCACACGGGACACACATGCACACTCACACGGGGACACGCATGCACACACTCACATGGGGGGACACGCATGCACACACAGAGGGACATGCATGCTCACTCACACGGGGACGTGCATGCTCACTCACACTGGGGGACGTGTGTGCACACTCACACGGAGGGACGGGCATGCACACTCACACGGGGACACGCATGCACACAGGGACACGCATGCACACTCACACAGGGGGACGTGCGTGCACATTCACACGGGGGGACATGCATGCTCACAGGGGGACGCGCATGCACACTCACACAGAGGGACATGCATGCACACTCACACGGGAACACACGTGCTCACACAGAGGGACACACATGCTCACACGCACGCTCACACATGCTCACATATGAACACGCCCTCACACACTCATGCACAAGTACACACTCACAAGGCTTGGCCACTCCCCGACCTGGGCTGGGCTGTGGTGGGCAGTGGGTACAGGGTGGCACTGCCAGGTTTCAGTTCTGAGGAGATGGCAGGTGCCCAGAGCAGCAGCCTCAGTGCTGGGCAGAAGGCAGCTGGGCCAGGGAGGGCACCGCCGGGCACTGGGCCTCTGGGGGCCACAGGAGGGCCAGGGCCGGGACTTGGACCCACGTGCCGGCCCCGCAACCCAGCCACTGAGGCTAGGGCTGGGGAGGGCCCTCGGGCATCGCCCGGCTCAACCTTGGTTTACAGGGGTGGATGCTGAGGGCTGGCCGGGGGCCCCGGGTTCCCAGGCTCCTCCCCCAGTTCCAGCAGGCCCGCCTAGGCCCCCTGAGCTCATGGCCCTTGCCCTGTCTTCCAGCATCGGCACCACCCGGAAGGGGATCGGGCCGGCCTACTCGTCCAAGGCCGCCCGCACTGGCCTCCGCATCTGCGACCTCCTGTCCGACTTCGACGAGTTCTCCTCCCGGTACCTGACCCGTCCCCAGCCCTGGGCTGGGGGAAGCCAGGCCAGGGAGGCGGGCGTGGGGCTCAGGCAGATGGGGTGGCAGTCACTGTCGCTTCCGCAGATTCAAGAACCTGGCACACCAGCACCAGTCCATGTTCCCCAGTTTGGAAGTGGACATTGAAGGTCAACTCAAAAGGCTCAAGGTAGAGCTGAGCACCCCAGCGCTGGGCAGGCCCAGCCCCACCGAGGGTCCCTCCACAGCCGTGCGCACTGCCGTGGCGCCCCTGGAACAAGACCTTATTTCCCGGTGGCTGGGCTCGGGGACCACAGGCCTCCTGTGGGAGCCCCTGGTTGGCGGTCTTCTCAGGAGGCCAGGGGCTCACCCGCTGACCTGGCCGCTCTAGTCCTCTCTGAGGAAACGACCCTGGATACTCCAGGGACCATAAGCAGACCCTGTCGGTCTGGGGCAGGAGGCAAAGGCATCCCAGCTCACTGCTAGAGGGATGGAGCAGGTGGGATGGACGTGCTGGGGGACAGAGGCCAACCCCGTCCATTGCGGGCAGGAGCTCGAGGTGTCCCAGCTCACTGCTAGAGGGACAGAGCAGGCGGGAGACAGGAGGATGTCCGCACAGAGCCCTTCTGGAAACCTCCAGGGCCGGACCCCAGCTCCTCCAGCCTCCTCTGGGGCCCTAGATGTAGGCAGGGATGGACCCACAGGGATGCATGCCAACCAAGGGCCTCACAGGGCAGGAATTTGCTGGAAGACGGGAGGAGGCCAGAGCCTGGTGGACCCCCTTCTTGCATCCTGGCCCCTTCTCCCAGGGCTTCGCCGAGCGGATCCGCCCCATGGTCCGAGACGGCGTGTATTTCATGTACGAGGCGCTCCATGGCCCCCCCAAGAAGATCCTCGTGGAGGGCGCCAATGCAGCCCTCCTTGACCTTGACTTCGGTGCGTCCCCGGCCAGAGCCCCGTGAGTCCCGCCTGTGCTGTCTGCCAAGGGGACAGCTGTGGTGGGCTCGCCTTCCACACCAGGCTGCCCTCTGTGCCCGGGAAAGAGTGCTACTGCCCTCTTCCCACGACCTCAGCTGGGAGGGGGGAAGGGAGGCTAGGCTGGGGATGAGGGACGGGGATGAGGGGCAGGGATGAGGGATGGGAATGAAGGATGAGGGGGATGAGGGACGGGGATGGGGATGAGGGTGGGGATGAGGAGCAGGGATGAGGGATGGGGATGAGGGATGAGGGGGATCAGGGACAGGGGTGGGGATGAGGGACGGGGATGAGGGATGAGGGACGGGGATGAGGGATGGGGATGAGGGATGGGGATGAGGGAGAGACTGGCTGGGCCGGGGAGCCCCAACTGCCCCGCCTGGGCCTCTGTCCCCGCTGTCCCCACTCTGTGTGTCCCCACTGGTGTGCCCAGGGACACACCAGTCCTGAGGCCGCCTGGCGCAGGCGAGGCACCCACCACCCAAACCTGAGGGGCCCTCCCCCCCCGCCAGCTCATACACACAGCACCCTGCGTCGGCCACGCCCCCAAGGGTCCCTGGGCCCACCGGGGCGACCCCTCACCAGGATTCCTGCGGGGTAGCAACCCGACTGGCTCTGTCTCGCAGGGACCTACCCCTTCGTGACGTCCTCCAACTGCACGGTAGGCGGTGTGTGCACTGGCCTGGGCATCCCGCCCCAGAACATAGGCGAGGTCTACGGCGTGGTCAAGGCCTACACCACACGCGTGGGCATCGGCGCCTTCCCCACCGAGCAGATCAACGTGAGTCCCCAGCCCCGGGGGACTGCGGGCACCTTGTGGAGGGACCGGGGAGGCCGCAGAGAAGATGCTGAGGCTGCAGCTCCAGCCGCCCCCCAACCACCGTGTGGCTGTCCCGCAGAGCCCCCGGCTGAGGAAGGACCCTGAGAGCCTTCTCTCTGGCTCCTCCTGGGCACCCAGGCCGCCTTCCTCCGGGGCCTGAGCGAGCCGGACGAGAGCAGGGTGGAGCAGCGCCCCGCCTCCCCAGCAAATTGCCCTCCAGCCTCGTGGGTGTCTCTGAAAGCTCAGGACGGCCCCTGCCTTTCTCTCCCCAGCCTTGTGCCCGCGAGGCTGAAGGGACACTAGGCTCCTGTCCTGAGCAGGTGTGTGAGGGCCAGAGCAGGAAGGGGATATGCTGGGCAGAGCTACGAATCCCGGAGGAAGAAGCACAAAATAAGCACGCAGCCTGCCTGAGGGCAGCTGCAGGGTCTACAGATCCACCTTCACCTGCCCATGAGGCCGGGACGGGGCGGCCACGAGGCTCAGCTGGGGCGGGCTTGCCTGGGGCCCGGGACGGGCAAGCGGGCGTGAGGAAGGGTGGTCGTCTGGGGGCCATGGCGGGGCGGGCAGCCAGCTCGGGCTCCGTCCCCGCAGCCCCCGGACCCTCTGTCGCCCCGCAGGAGATCGGGGACCTGCTGCAGAGCCGCGGCCACGAGTGGGGCGTGACCACGGGCAGGAAGCGGCGCTGTGGCTGGCTGGACCTCATGATCCTGAGATACGCCCACATGGTCAACGGATTCACCGCGTGGGTGGTGCTGAGGCGCCCTCCACTCCCCTGGCGCCCACCCCCCGGGGGCCCAGCCCCAACTCCCCAGACGCTGCAGGAGCAGGGCAGCCGGGCCTCGGGGCTCCGGCCCACAGTCCTCCCCACACAGGGGGACCTCACCCCAGCGAGACCCTTCCACACAGCGAGGCCACTGGGGGGTGATGGGGAGGGCCGTCCAGGGCGCCCTGGGGCTGGCCCTGCCTTGGCTCCTGAGCATAGACAGGGAAGGCAACATCGTGAAGCCAGAGGGTGTCCCGCCGCCGGAAGTGGTGCAGACGGCTCTCCTGGAGCCGGGGAGCAATCCCAGAGCAAAGGGCCTGCACTCGTCCAGACCCCTGTTCTGCTGGGCCGTAGGGCCGGGGCAGTGCTGGACTCCCAGCCTAACCGTCGGGGGCTCTGCCATCCTCCGTCCTAGTCCTGCAAACAGAGGAGCGAGGGGTGGGGCTGGGCGGGAGCAGCGAGGCAGCTGATGGCCCTCGGCTTCTCGCTGTGCTCTGGACAGGCTGGCCTTGACGAAGCTGGACATCCTGGACGCCCTGGACGAGATCAAGGTTGGCGTGGCGTACAAGCTCGGCGGGAAGCGGATCCCCTACTTCCCAGGTGCGGGCACCGCCGCCCCCCTGCCCTTGGCCACTGGTCTTGGGTGAAGGGACAGCGTGTGCACGTTGGGCACACGGGGCAGCCTGTGACAGAGGCTCTTCCCACTTCTGTGCGCTGCAGATTCTCACCCTGAGCGGAGGCCTGTGCGTCCACACTCTGAGGAGGGCTCAGAGGGACTCAAGGGCTGGCCTGACCCCAAGACCTTGGGGAATCCCCAGGGTCAATGCCCACCTCCCGGGAGCTGGGGACTCACCTGAAATAGCAGACATGGGCCCTGGACGCTCAAAGCTCTGGACAAATAGGAAGAAGATGTTGACCTAGGAAAACACATGTTTTTGGTTAGACTTTTTAAGGTCTCCCTGAAGTTTCTGTGACCAAGCAAGCGTCTCTTCTTCTGAAAAGCGTAAAGGCAGTGATGTTGTCCTGTGTGTCTGGCCTGGGGTCACGGATGACCCCACCCCCACTGGCGGCCGTGGGCGAGCTGCCCCCAGTGTGTGTGCGCAGGCCCGGCTGTGGGGCCCCGTGCGTCCTCTCGGCCAGTGTCCCCCGGACTGACTGACTCTGAACTCAGAGGACACAGCAGGGGAGCGCTGGGACTCCGGGCATGCACTTGCAATGGACAGCTCCTTCCAGCAATTTCTGACCACAGGGGTCGTTGGCGTCTGCTGTGAGGCCAGGAGTCCAGACCAAGTGGGATCCTTGCCCTGGGGAGGGGAACGTAGACCCTTCAGGAACCCTAATACCGCAGGACCTCAAATCCCCTTAGAAGCGGGGGCCTCAGAGTTGCTCAGCTGAGGTGTCCCCTGGAATCCGTGTCCAGGGTGGCGTGTCCTCTTGGCTGGAAGGGGATCAGGTAGCGTCCCAGAACCACCCCCCATCCCTGAGAAAACCAAGCAGAGCTGCTTGGCTTCTCTGCCCCCGAACGCTGGGGCAAGCAGACCCCGGGCTGGGGGTCCCAGGCCCGCAGCTACGCAGACGTCGGTGGCGCACGGCTCACCCAGCCCATGTCCGCAGCCAACCAGGAGGTCCTGCAGAAGGTGGAGGTGGAATACGAGACGCTGCCGGGGTGGAAGGCGGACACCACGGCCGCCCGGAAGTGGGAGGACCTGCCCCCGCAGGCCCAGAGCTACATTCGTTTTGTGGAGAACCGCGTCGGAGTGGCAGGTGGGTGCCCCGCGTCCAGCCACGCCCTCCACCCGCCTCACCCCAGGCTGAACCTCCCCTTCCCCTTTCAGTGAAATGGGTTGGTGTCGGCAAGTCCAGAGATTCGATGATCCAGCTGTTTTAGACAAAGCCGGAGCTGACCCCAGCGGCGTGGCCCACGTCGTGTCCTTTCCTCGGCCGGCAGAACCAACGCCGTGAACAAAGAGATTTGAAAGCTATTTTCTGTACTTTCGTATTACTCTTTAAGCCTTCAGCCCAACCCACTGACTTCCACAACTTGAAACATCTGAAAGCCAGTGCTGTGTGCGTTTTTTAAAATCCTGCTGTTTCACATGAGCTCAAACCAGAGCCCTTTTCTGGCTCCTTAACTGTCACGTGGTTGTCTATGCAGTTGGAGCCACTGAGTAATAAACAAATCCCGCAGCCGCTGAGCAGCAGTGAGCAGTGCAGGCTTTTTTCTGACTTCGTCATCGTTGCTTCGACTTTTAACTGCTCAGAGGCATCACTCGGCAGCATCAGTGGCCTGGGTGACTCACATTTTCGGTGTCAGGAAGCCAAGCCGTTTGTTTGCTCAGACAACAAAATGGGAGCAGCCCAGGGATGGAAGGCCACGGGCATGAAGCATGTTTTCCAAGATGGAATGTCTCCGCAGACCCGCTCTAGACGCCAGAGCCCTTCCCCACACGGCAGGCCCTGCCTTTCAGTGGGACACCCTCTGACCCGCCCCATGTTCCCCAGGCGAGGAAGACGCTTCTCAGCTGGCAGAACCTGCAGAGGCCCTGCTGTGGTCTGTGCTCAACTGGAAGCCGTGCTCGGCTCATTCAACAACGCTTCAGAGTGCGCAGTCAGTTTAGAGAAATAATTGGCCTTTTGGTGTCATTTCAGAGAGGGGAGGGTTTATACACATGGAGAGACTGGGAGTCTGCCAGGCTTAAACCCTCACTTTCTGGAGCTGAGGATGTCATCTGGGCTCCCTGGCATTGGGCAGATGCCAACCTGCTCGCTCCCCGTGGGCCCCGCCAGCCCCAGGATGTTCTGCCGGGCCCGGTGTCACCGGCTCGCACCCTGGAGTCCCGGACTCTCGTGACAGCATATTAGGTGAACGGGCCGCATATTGGGAGTATGGCTTCACACACACTAGTGAGCTTTTCCAAACGGCCGAGAATGGCCTTCGGTGATTTGAAAGAATGCGGGAGCACATGTGTGGACCAGCTTCCTCGGGCAGCAGGGCTAGAAGAAGAAACAGACCCTGGCGTTCCCTTCACGATAGAGCAAAGGAGAGGAAAGGAGAGAGCCCCGAGGCAGGGTGAGCTCTTAGGGAAGGAGGAGGTGGACCCCAGCTCTCCTCCCTGCCCCCGGGGACTGTGCTTCTTGTGACCAGATGACCGTCTCATCCCATCTTGCTACAACAGAGGGGTGCATGCTCTGGGCAATCAACCAGAACGGACATTTTTCAGAAGAAAGAGAAATCACTTTGTTCTGTGTAAAAAGCTGTACTCCTGGCTCAGCAAGGTCAGCCTGCAACTTAGATTAGAAAGCTGCCGCTAAATCCTTCACTCCAGTACAAGCTGTTGTTTCCTTCCAGCTCTGGACCACATCCTGGGGAGGCAGCCGCAGGCGGTATGTCTGACTATCTGCAGAAGTTTTACAGAAAAGACCAAACTCAAGGGGTCGCCATTCTTGGCTGGCACCGGCGTCCTCACCCTTGTGTGGCCCAGAGATGGGAGGGTGGGGGGTGAGGTTGGCTGCCTTCTTTCAGCATCAGGTGCTGTGAGGGTCTGAGCAATTATAACCTGGTGTCCTCTCTCCTTGGCACCAACAGCAGACCTCCAGGGTAGAGGAGCTTACACTAGTCTCAATTGAGTATGTGGGGAAAAGACAAGTAAGTGATTTGAGGCTGCTGCTCGATAAAATGTGTTTTTCAAGCTCTCTGGAAAGCTGTCGTTAATGTTCATTACCCTGCCACTGAGCCATCCCACTCCTAGGCACTGGCCCATGAATGTCCAGAAGAAGCCTCAGAAGAGAATGTTCAGAGCAGCTGCCTTCACCAGCACGAAACCCAGCACAGCGCACGCGCCTGTCCACAGGGCAACGAAAGCTGTGGTCCGTCCACACACGGGCACACTCAGCAACCGGAGGGGGAGACCACGGCCGGTGAGGGACCCTGGACGGTCTGGGAGTCAGCCAGCTGAGGGGGAAAGCCAGACACAGGGCTGTGCGCAGAGTGAGCAAGGATCGCTTCTGCCGGGGCGGGCAGGGGCGACGGGTCACCATGGCAACACTGACCATCCGAGCATTCCAGTGGACGTAAGGACACACAACTGCACTATAAGCAAACTATTTCCCAAGCTAACAGTCACTCAAAGCAGGACAACCATGCTGCGCAACTGAGATGATTAGCGTCAAAACTGCAGGACCCCGGGGAAACTGCTTAGACATTTTAGCGAAAACACTTCCGGCCAGCCCTGCCCCTCTGCCTTTGTTGGAGGGGAACATTGCTGCGCTTCTTCTGGGAAAACACAAAGCATGTTCCTTCCTCATCTGATGTGTATTCAATTCCAGAATGCCCAACTTTCTAAGATCAAACTATGCCCTTCCACAGATGCTTTGCCTGCGTTCGGTTCCCGGCCAGCCAGCTTTGCTGGGGTGCCCCCCACCCCGGGCAAGGTGGGTCTCCTTGCTCTGCTTCCACAGCTCCTTGGGCTGGCCCTTTGGTAACATTTGTCCCACCAGAGGGCAGGGACCCAGCTGGCTCTGCCCAGAAGCACCCCCGAGGGCCTAGCACAGAGAGTGGCACCAGTCACGGGCTGGACTGTGTCCCCCTGGAATTCACATGTGGACATCTCAACTCCTAGCGCCTCACACTGTGACTGTGACTGCATTTGGAGGTAAGGACTTAAAAAGAGAATCAACAGTCATGTGACTGCTGTTCTTATTCAGTCGCTAAGTTGTGTCTGACTCTGCACCCCCGTGGACTTCAGCACACCATGCTTCACTGTCCTTCACCATCTCCTGGGGTTTGAGCAAACTCATGTCCATTGAGTCAGTGATGCCGTCCAACCATCTCATCCTCTGCCATCCCCTTCTCCTCCTCTCAATCTTCCCAGCATCAGGGTCTTTTCCAGTGAGTCGGCTCTTCACATCAGGTCACCAAAGGATTGGAGCTTCAGCTTCAGCATCAGTCCTTCCAATGAATATTCAGGGTTGATTCCTTTAGGATTGACTGGTTTGATGGCCAAAGGACTCTCAAGGGTCTTCTCCAGCATCACAGTTCAAAAGCATCAGCTCTTTGGTGCTCAGCCTTCTTTATGGTCCAACTCTCACATCCATACATGACTACTGGAAAAACCATAGCTTTGACTAGACAGACCTTTGTTGGCAAAGTAATGTCTTTGCTTTTTAAGATACTGTCTAGGTTGGTCGTAACTTTTCTTCCAAGGAGCAAGCATCTTTTAATTTCATGCCTGCAGTCGCCATCCACTGTGATTTTGGAGCCCAAGTAAATAAAATCTGCTACTGTTTCCATTTTTCCCATCTGTTTGCCATGAAGTGATGGAACCAGAGGCCATGATCTTAGGTTTTTGAATGTTGAGTGTTAAGCCACCTTTTTCACTCTCTTCTTCAGCCTTCATCAAGGGGCCCTTTAGTTCCCCTTCAATCTCTGCCATAAGGGTGGTGTCATTTGCATATCTGAGGTTGTTGATATTTCTCCTGGCAATCTTAATTCCAGCTTGTGATTCATCCAGCCCAGCATTTCACATGATGTACTCTGCATAGAGCACATGATGTACCCTACTAAAGAGCCTCTTGATGACAGTGAAACAGGAAAGTGAAAAAATTGGCTTAAAACTCAACATTCAGAAAACTAAGATCACAGCATCTGGTCC